>NC_088796.1:117470143-117780437 GCF_011386835.1 Chrysemys picta bellii
CCTCCCACCCACCCAGGAATATTTTCAGTTAGTTACAGTGGCAGCCGCAGACCCAGTCTTGTTTTTTAGAACTCGGCTGACGCAAGTATTGCTCTGTTTCCTGAATAAGAGAAATTCCCAGTGACAGAGAGGATCCTTTCCCAGCAAAGGAAAATTAAACTAGGTTTATATTTGATCCATTTAAAGGTAACTCCCAGGGGGGAAAAATATGGTTGTGCCCTTCTTTGTGATCGATAAAGGCCTGCTTTTTAACTTTAGAAATTCAGGTTCCATCTCACCTAGAAGATTTTTATGCTGACTGGAGAACTAGTGAATTGATAAGATCTCAAGACCTAGGAGAATGAAAGTTGAACAGTTGGAAGAGGAAGGAATTTTTAATCAGTCTGTTTAAAAATAATAATTTTAGTTAACACCTATTTGATGTCTAACAAACATTCTGGAGAAAGGACATCTTTGTTAATGACTCAATACCCACTCCCCATTTTAGGTCTGAGCACTACAAACATACATGCCTTGAGACCTCCCTCCATCAGCACTTCTGGCAAAAAATATCAGGGTTGACCTTCCTGATATTTCCAATGTAAAAACAAGTAGGAAAAAAAAATCTGAAAAAGCCAACAATTAAACTTTGAGGCCTTCCTTCTACATCACAAAGATGTAAAAATGGTGACCAGCCCAATTTTAAAAAATCTACTCTGATGTAGCTTGAGGATTTGCGCTGGGAACAGAAGGACGGATAAAAGAATAATGCTTGCAGGAAATGTGCAAAGAAAATAAGTCCACATCATTGTGCGCTAAATACTTTTTTTCTCATATTACACAATGGGCCAAATTCAGCTCTGGTGCAACTGTTTTGCACTGGCTTGCACAGATAGGAAATTGGCCCAGTGTTTTATTTTCATTCTACTTTATATAGCAGATGTTTAATTCCTTGTACACTCCTCATTACTAATATGGGGCTTTGTCCCCCTCTAGTGGCTGAGTCAGCTGAAGTTGGGGGTGTTGGTTCTTTCGCTATAGATCATGGGCGGCTAAACTTACTGACCCTCGGAGCCGCATACAACAATCTTCAGAAGTTCGAGAGCTGGAGTGCGCGTGCTGGGGCTTGGGGGTTCAGCCCCATGGAAGGCACCTATCTGTGCTTGTGGCTTCAGCCCTGCTCCTGCTGAAGCCCTGAGCCCCAGCAGGCACACCCCATTGGGTTGAAGCCCCGAGACACTCCCCCCTCCCTCCCCCTGCTGGACAGAAGCCAGAGGGGACATGTGGGGGGGCACGTGGGATCACATGTCCCCCCAGATTTTTACCAGGATTTGCTGGCCCCACTCAATCGCATGGTGCCGCTGGGCCCCCTCCCAGCATGGCAGCTGCTGGAGCTGGCAAGCTGGGAGCTGCATTCATCCGTGGGGAGAGGCAGCGGCAAACAGCTGGGAGCTGCTGGGAGAACTGCTGAGGGTAAGAGGGAGGCCTGCCGGGGGGGGGGAGGGAAAACCTGTTGGAGGAAGCGAATCTTTAAATTGTCCCCCCCCCCCCATCTCAGCAGGCACCAGTCGTCTCTGTCAGAAGCCCTAGCCCCACCACCCCATCGCAGGGCAGAAGCCCCGAGTCCCCCTCTCCCCTGTCCCCAGTCGGGTAGATGGAGAATGGGGGGGGGGGGCTCTGCGAGCTGCACTTTAACTGGAAAATAGTCTCCGAGCCACAGTTTGGCCACCTCTGCTATAGATGCTCATGCCTCAAGTACAAGAGGTGCCGGCAGGGAGTCATTACACATGCAAAAAGACCACAAATGCTCAGGTGTACTGAGAGAGGAGGTGGTATTAGGGGAGAAGCCTGCACAACCAGCTACCTTTTCTCTTCTGAGTACGAACATCTTCAATATAATTAGCCCAGGACCTTTCAATAGCTCTCAGTCCACAAATCAGAATGGTAAATCCGGTAAACAATTTTGTTTCCTTTATTAACAGGAAGTATTTGGGATCTGTTTCTGATTAACAGATACATATTGGAGCTCACTTCCACAACATGTATTTGTTTCCCTGGCAATCTTTTATTACATTGTGTCTGTGTTCCTAGGTTCATTCTTTAACAATGTTTTCAATGAAATATTATGGTGGTTATTAAAAAATGCTAGAATTTCTGTACTTGTGGTGTATTGCTGGAGAGCTACCGGTAATTAATTATTCCCTTAACTGCAAAAGCAGCAGGTTTCCGACATCTCAAACAGCCATTTAAGTTTTACAGACACTTAAAAGAGAGGGACATAACTAACTGCATGTTCAGCTTTTGTCTGATGGAAGAATCCATTATTACTAAGTGATTGAACATCAGTTATAGCCAGATGCAGCTCCCTTGCAGTGTCTGTAAATTCAAACTCAAGAAATTCCTGTAATTGAGACTGATGGGCCAGTTTCTGAAGTCGTTTACACTAGTGCAAATTGGGAGTGAGCTCACTGATTTACTTCTGAGTAATTGAGATCAAAATCTGGCATGATACCATCAGTCCTAGCCGTAAGAGAGGCTCGCAAAGTTGTATTGTTACACTTTATGAGCCTAGATTGAAAAATTATAAATGAAAACAAACCATCCTTTTAAAAATAACCAATCAGCTAGGTCTGAACCTTATTCCATAAACTATGGGGAAAGTTTGGATCCATGTTCAAATCTGAAATCCACGGCTCAGACTCATCTCCAAGTAAGGACCTAATTCTGCTTCCTCTGAAATCATGGGTGAAATTCCCTTTGACTTCAACGGAAGCATGATTAAGCCAGAAAAAACAAAAAAACCCTTCACATGAGAAGAGGACTCCATTTTTGTGTGTGGATATGGGCCCTGATTCTCATTTACATTAAGACAATTTTAACCCGCCTCCCCGGCAGTGTAATGGGGCCTGGAAGTGGGTGGATGTTACATTTATGCTTACTTTAGGTACCTCTACACTTCCAGAGAAATGTAAAGAGGCCTTTATGTAAGTGAGAATCAAGGCCTTTACATTGAGTTTTGAGCCGGAAATGATAACATGCAAAGAGAAGGTGGGTGCTTCCCATAAAGGCATAAAATTCAAAAAATAAACCAACCTCCCCAGTTTTCTAGTTCTTTTAAATCTTCTGATTCTTTATGCCAATTTTGTGATTTGGGGGTCTGACTCATGATTGTTGAATGTTTGGGCCTGGCAAAAGTGAGATCTGGTTGTTGATTATTTCAACTGGTTATTTCAAGCAGACTATTTATTATCCTCAGAAGTTATCCAACACAGTATTTATAGGGCTGTAGTCTGAGACATTCCTTAGACCCAGCCCAAGTTTTATATAGAACTGCTGTGGACCTGAAGTAAAGAATCTCGGGAGGTTATAGCTCCAGTGTTTCCAACTCTTGTAATTTTATTGAGAGCCTGACCATATTTGGTGTTTTGTTCAACATCTCAGATCCTGGAGTCCTGGGAATCTTGGCTTTCATTTAAAGTAAAAAATAACTTTCTAGCCCTCATGGCTGCAGAGAGAAGCTGGAAAAATATGATCCGGCGGTAATCTGAAAGCTCAAAATCCAGAAGACAAAGAAACAGAATCTCAAATAATATATTTTTTTTAAAATCTCATGATTTTAAGCAAATTTCATTATTATTTTGGGGGCCTGACTCGTGATTTTCCAATGCCTAGAGGCTGACAATCCTGTAACTCAGTTTGTCAGTTTCAGACAAGACCTTTAAAAATGAGAACACAAGCGTAGGAGGTTGGCGTCATTGGCCAAAATGTCCTCTCTGACATATGCAGCACTTATGCAGCATGCTATGTGGGCGGCATCCTGTCACTCCAGCAGTGGATGGATGAACATTTTGTGCTCAGTTTGTAAAGTGTTTAGGGCCCCTCTGGGATAGAAAGTGATGTATAACTGTAAGATTCATAGATTCCAATGCCAGAAGGGACCATTGTGATCATCTGACCTCCTGTATAACATAAACCATAGAAATTCCCCCAAATAATTCCTCAAGCAGAAAAACATCCAATCTTGATTTAACAATTGCCAGTGATGATACATCCCCTGCATCACTTAGTAAGATATTCATTCTGCTTCCCACCTCACCCCCACAGAATGCCCACCGTTAGAAGATATTAGAGAGAGATTTTCAGCTCTGCACGTACCCAGCAGTTTAATTAAGGAATCCACAGAATTAATAACATTCACACTGAAAACAGTGTTTCATCATAGAGTATTAGCATTACAAAGGGCCTATAAAATCACCTTCTGAATCCTCTTACAGTACATTTCTAATGATATTTTATCCAGGCTGGATGTTATTGACTGACGCAAGGGGACATGTTTTCCTTTGCTTCATCCTAAATGTTCTTTTGCTCAATTCTATCCCATTACTCTTGGGGTACATCTACACTACCTGCCGGATCGGATCTATTGGGGATGGATTTATCGCATCTCGTCTAGACGCGATAAATCGATCCCCGAACACGCTCCCCGTCAACTCCGCAACTCCACCGCTGCGAGAAGTGGAAGCGGAGTCAACGGGGGAGCAGTGGCCGTCGATCCTGCGCTGCGAGGACGTGAAGTAAGTCAATCTAAGTTGATCTAAGATACGTCGACTTCAGCTACGCTATTCTCGTAGCTGAAGTTGGGTATCTTAGATCGATCCCCCTCCTAGTGTAGACCAGGCCTTAGTTCTCTCCCACCAACCACCCTCAAAAATCCCCCACCCTGTTTAATGCTGGTTATTGCAAAGAGGAGGCAGACACTGTGCAGGCTGGAATCTAAATAGTAGCGACTTTACTGACTCTCTTAATTCCTCACAATTTATTGAAGTCACAGCCATACCTTTTATGCAAATTAGACTAGTAATGTACATTTCCAAAACACATTCTATTTGTGCATTAACCTTGAGCTTCATGGGGATTTTTTGTTATAATACCCCTGCTCCGTGTTTATCAAATCGAGCTTAAACAAAGTATCAAATAACAAAGCATAGCCATTAAGAAACTCAGGCTGGGATTTCAAAGCAATGTAAGGAGCGCATACAGGTTTAAAATTCTTCAGTTTCTTTTGCAATATTGAACGTCTGGAAACCTTCGTGTCTGGATCTCCTGAACCCTATGGTCTGTTTTTGAAACCTTCTCCATCCATATCCTATTTTCTCAGGCATTTTTCATTTTTCATGTCATTAAAACCAATCTCATGAAACTTCAGGTATGTCTAGTAAATAAAGATGAAGGCCCAGATTTTTAAAGGTATTTAGGTGTTGCTGCACTCAGCATTTTGAGGTTTTGGGAGTGGGATTGTTTTCTGTTTTGATCGGTTGGTTTTGGGGCAGAGGGTTGTTTTGTTTTCTTGTGTGTACAGTTGCTATATTTCTATTAGGTCTTTGGAAATTAACTGGTTTTGACTCTGTTGAAGCTACCAGCTAGCAGGCCACTACCATTGTCTGTGCTTTGGTACAATGTTGTACCAAGCACACAGAAACATTAAGAAAGGCTTATTTTTGTCAGTTATCCCTTGTTTATACACATGTCCTTGAAGGAATTCTCTGAAGGTTACGTAGTCTGAGCAAGATAGGTCAGTGAATTTCCCCACGTGTCTGATCGTGGACTCTTCATGTGGGTCAAAAAATTTTCACTGGAAAATCCTAATTCATCAAAAGAGAAACATTTTGCATAAATGTGTCCATTTTGCCAAAATTACATTTCAAAAGAAAATGTGGGAGGAAAAAAGCATCTTAATAAGGTTGAAACACTCCATTTTTTCCTTTTTGGAACTTAACAATTTGATTTCCATTTAAAAACAACTTTTCATTACATTTTTAAAAAACATTACATTATGAAATATATAATACACTTCTACCCCGATATAACGCTGTCCTCGGGAGCCAAAAAATCTTACCGCATTATAGGTGAAACCGCGTTATATTAAACTTGCTTTGATCCACCGGAGTGTGCAGCCCCGACCCCCCGGAGCACTGCTTTACCGCATTATATCCGAATTTATGTTATATTAGGTCGCGTTATATCAGGATAGAGGTGTATTTTTTAAAATATTACATATTACATAAAAATGTTGTCATTGGAACAAACGTTTTGATTTTATAGAAGCGAAACTCTTTGAAACAAACAAAAATCCAATTTTGTTTTGTGTGAATGTTTTGGTTTTGTTCCAATTCAGAGTGGATTTTTTTTTCAACTGACTTTATTCCCCATGAAACAAAAAATCTGGTTCCCGCCCAGAGCTAGAACACATGTACCTTGTCTCCAATCATGTTGATAATGTGTCCGCGGGTCTGAGTATTCCCCTTATGCTGGTTTCACATCACCAAGGGATTCCCCAGGACAGGGTGATGCCCAGTAGCATCTTTAAGGCTCTGGGTTCATTTTTCTTCCCATTGAAACCCCTATTATTTTGGAGTGTTGAACTCTTCCAGTCTAGCTAATCCAGCGTGGTATATTTGTGCAGCTTAATTTTTCTGGGGCTACTACTGGCAGTGCTGTCGCCATTAGGATATTTCCCCCTTTCTCAGAGTCCTTTTTAAAGCATGTGCAGTATCCCAGTTCATTTCCTGGGAAGCGTGTGCCTTTCTTGGTTGCTCTGGAGATGCTGGCTCAGTTAGTATAGGCCTGGCTCTGCAGTGGCAGTTTGTCTCCTGCTCTCCCTCGGCCCCACACTCCGCCCCCAGGCACCTCCCCCCCACACACACACATCCCCCGGGCGATTTTAAACGGCTTGGGGCCCCCACCCACCACCAGCAGTGCAGCGGAGCTGAGCGGCTTCCTGCCTGATCACGCCACGTGGCTGCCGGCCCTTCCCTGCGGCCCCTGGTTGGGGTGGGTCTGTGTCTACACGCGCTGCTCCTGCCCCAAGCGCTCCTGCGGCCAATAGGAAGCTGCAGGGGCAGTGCCTGGGGGTAACAGCACACGAAGGCCCCCCCGGCCCACCCTGCCTAGGAGCCCCAGGTAAGTGCCTCACCTCCCAGAGCCTGCACCCCTGCCCCTTTCCCACACAGCCCCTCCCACCCCCAAATTCCCTCCCAAAGCCTGCACCCCCTCCCTCCGCAGCCCCTCCCATTCCCAAACTCCCTCCCAGAGCCTCCACCCCCTCAACCCCTCCTCCGGCACCCCCACCACCTACCCCACCTAAACTCCTTCCCAGAGCCCAACCTCTCACACCTTCTGCACCCAAACTCCCTTCCAGAGCCTGCACCCCCACTCCCTTCCCACACATGCCCTCCCTCCCAGAGCCTGCACCCTTCGCCTCTCCTGCACCCAAATCCCCTGCCCTAGCCCAGGGCCTGCACCCCAGACCTCCTCCCCCCACCCAAACTCCCTCCCAGAGCCTTAAGCAGGTGGAGGGGTGGAGTTTGGGAGGGTGGGCTCTGGGCATTCTGGGCACCACCAAAATTTCTACAAACCTGCCGCCCCTGGCTTCACCCCTCCTCGCCCAGCAGCTGTTCCCTTATCACCACGCACCAGCCAAGCCAAGCCAGACATGTGCTTGGATTGCAGGGGAGTTTCAACCCCCCATTTTCCCTGACTCTCTTCCTTGTTTGCTGGCAGTTGTTGGGGGAGCCCCAAGCGAACACTGGCAGGTCACCTCTCCCGCTGCTCCCACACACACTCCCAGGGCGGGAAATGAAGTGCCCCTTGCCATTTCCCCTCCTAGCTCCACTACCTGTGAGAGGAGAGAGTGATGACCCCCTTGCCTGGCTCCCGCAGCTCCTGCCCCACTACCTGGGGCAGGACAAGGAAGGCTTTGCCCAACCATTCCCTCCTTTGTCCCCCGCTATCTGGTACAGGGGAGCGGTGAGGCCCTATCCGGTCTTCCCTCAGCTCCCTGTGGGGAAGGGACAGTGTGGTTACTCCCCCTCATACACACAATAGCTCCTCCTAGCTGCTCGCCCTGGTGTCTGTGGGAGGGAAAAGGCAACCATCCCCCTGTCTCCTTCCATCTCCTCTGCCAGCTTCCTGGGATGGGCGATGAACATTCCCTCACTCCTCCAAGCATCCCCATCTTGGCTCCTCATTGCCTGGGGCAGGGCAGGGACAATTTCTTCCCTGCCCCAGGTTCCCCTCCTCACTGCCTAGGGGAAGGGAGGGATATTTCTCCTGCTCCATCCTGGCTCTTGACACCCCTTCCCCATTAACTCACAGCCTGGAGGACTGGTATAATTATCCCTCTTGTTACCATGTGCTCTGCCACTGCATGGGGGGAAGGCAAGTAAACATGCACCTCTGGCTGCCCCTCAGTTGTCCTCCCTGCTGCCTGGGAGAGGGAAGCAAAGATTCCCACTAGTTCCCCTGCTCCCCTCATAATTTAACAGAAAAGGGGAAGAGATCACCTCCCAATCCATACTCTCCCCTCTCCCAGCTCCTCACTGTGTCCCCACACTTGGGGGAACAGAGGTGTGATTCCTGCTCCAGAGCCCCCCTATTTCATGGGGGAGCAGCGTGAGAATGTCCAGCACCAACCTCTGGGAAATGTTGTCTTCTCTGTCACCTCAGTCCTCCTGCAAGAGGGCAGTGGTCACTACTTTCCCCTCCAAAACCTGGAGGAAGTGAGCAATATCCCTCAGACTATCGACCATTTCCTTTCCCCCCAGCACCCTCTAACCCGCACCCCTCCACTAAATCGCTACACTGGAAATAGAGAAGTGAAGATAAACTGTCTCTGGTAGTTTTGGCTGCAGGTCATATGTAAACAATCAGTTCTGCGCCTCTGCAAGGGACATAGAAGAGGCAATTCCTATTGATGTAGCAATTGTATTCTGAAATGAGGCCCAACATTTCGATGTACGTGGGTTTTGTTTTCAGTTAAATCAAGGTTAGGAACTTCCCAGAAGTAAAACAAGCATGGAGATGAAGTCTCAGGGATGGAATATACCAGGAGGGCAGAGACAGAAGATGGTGTTGGTTATGCATCTCATATATAACTCCATTTTACTCATCCTACTAGGAATCTACACAATGACATTATGGGGAATAATGGTGTAATCACATCCTAGGATTGAAATCGAATTGTTGGGTTGAAATGCCTCATGGGTTTGGAGTATCCTGCTTCATTCCTCCTTTGCCCTGTTCCCTCCTACTCTGTGACTGGGCCCCAACTTTCTTCTCATTATATGGTTTTTATTTTGGGGTTGGGAATATCCTGTTTCATTCCTAATTACTCCTACTTGATCCATTCCTTTTTCAGAGGAAACCAAGTCCCTCAGATTTGGAATATGAGCCTTATTTGACCACCTTGGTAAGGATCCTGACAGTAAACTCATGATGGAGGTGTAATAGCTTCACAGATTTAACACATTAAGCAGGATGAAAACATATGTGCATTTGTGTTTTAAGTTTAAATGGGACTGGGAAATTGCAGTACTAATTAGCCCAGTTTTCTCCATTTGTTTTAAGAGGCAACCCAGCCCCTAATACTTTGAATCAGAACCTTTGACAACCTCCATAAGAATCCTCACTATAGCCTAAGGCTGAGATTAGAGAGACAAGGAGGGTGAGATAATATCTTTTATCTTTTGTTGGTGAGAGAAACAAGCTTTTGAGCTACATAGAGCTCTTCTTTTTTAGACACAAGAAAAGAGCATAAACATGGAGGTGACAGTCTGATGAATCTAACAAATTGGAGGGAGGTTAGAGTGGATTTGTGTGTATATTACGTACATACCTTCACATACTCACCTTTCCAGGAGATCTACACAATGATACTATGGGAATAAATGAGTAATCTTAGTCTGAATTATGGTCTCAACATTCTGGTGTTTTTGTGTCTTATTTTGAGGTGTATCGGGGCTGAGGACATCCTGTCTCATTCCTTATTATCCCTTTTTGATCCAATTATTTTAATATAAAACCCATTTTCCAAAATTTGGAATTTGAACCCTAGTTTGATCTGCTAAGTAAGGATCCTGGAAATTAACTCCGCATGGAGGTGAACTTTCAGGACTAGGATATACCAGAAAGGCACAGACAGGTGTTGGTGTATATAGCTCTGTCAATTCACCCAGCTAAGGGGTCTACACACCAACATTATGGGGACTAGTGGCTTAATCACATTCTAGAACTGAAATTGAATTGTTGGGTTGAACTGCCTCTGGGGTTGGAATATCCTACTTCTTTCCCAGTTACTCTAGTTCTCCCCCAGTTTGTGACTGACCCAACAGTCAGCTGATGGTGTTGTTTTTAGTTTATAAATAGCTCTATTTATAGCTCTGTCTGCTCATTCTGCCAGGGGATTGACACCCTGACATTTTGGAGTATAATGACATAATCGTGTTCTGTATCTTGGCAATTGTTATTGTTTGTGTTAGGTTGCCATGTCTCTGTTCTGGGAATGTCTTTTCTTATATCTCATTTTACTAATATTTGTAATAGTGTTGCGCCTGAAGTTTTAGTGGATTATTTTTTCCAGTTGATAGTGTATTCTTGAGTGGGCGTGTATGGAAATATCTCACCCCCTTTTTCATTCCTGTCCAGGGTCCCCTAATGCAGGGGCTGTCTGTAGGCTGGGGTAACAGGACTAGCTGGAGCCTTGGCTTTTGTGCCAGTCAGAGTCGGTAAGCCAGCAAGCAAGAAATCCTTCTTTAGGGTCTAATCCCCGAACTATTGAAGTCAACAGGAGTCTCCCCATGGAGTTCAGTGGGTATGGACAGGCCTGGCTGCTGATATAAGCAAGGAGTGAATTACTATCTTTTCCCCAGAGCAAAGAGAAGCAGGCAAACAACTGTCTCTCTGCTGGGTGTTTCCTCCCAAGCGTATTCCTGGGGTAGTGCAGTTTAGGCACCACTCTTGCTCAGGGTTGTACCTGATGCCTCTGTCTAGCCCCTTTGCCATTATTCTGAAGTTTGCAGAAAGCCTATTTGGTAACTGGCCCACCCTGATTGGTGCCTCTTTGTTTCTGCATGCATTTCTGCTTGGTGGAATTGAGGATAAGATGTTTTCATCATCTATTCATCACGGGTTTTAGAAGGAAACTCTGTTCTTACATTTGGGAGCTGAGGCCTGGTGTATTCATCTGTAGATCCTCACACTAGTAATGGATGATTCTCTCAGGGTAAAAACAATGAGGAGTCCTTGTGGCACCTTAGAGGCTAACAAATTTATTTGGGCATAAGCTTTTGTGGGCTAAAACTGAGTGTGATGGGTAAGGAATTGATGTTGGCTGCATGCTGCTTATATGCCACCAACCCCTGACCTGCTAGTGGAGCAATAGAATTACATTCTTCTAAAGTTTTGAGGAAAATGTGTTCTGTCACTGGGTCAAACCATATTTGCACGAAAGTGTGTGTGTGTACAAGTGTTTCTCTGTGTTTGTGCTTGGCTTGACTGAGGATGGGAGTGTGATGATATAATTCTACGTAACTTTTTTTCACTATTTTCTTGAAGAGTAAATCTTTTTCTCAAACTTAGGAGCTGATTCAACTTGGCCCACCTCAGCACCTGAACACACTCAGGATTGATACTTAACAGAGGCGATGTTGGCTGCATGCCATACATGTGCGTCTAGCCCCACAGCCCACTGATGATATATGGAATGAGTTTTATGTGATCTTTGGAGGAAGCATATTTTGAAAGCTGGGTCCCAAATCCCTGAGTGTGTGCCATCATTTCAGTATGACTGGGTATATGGGACTAGGCTTCTGAGGGACAGTAATTTTTTCACTCTTTATGCATTAAGAGGGATACCAAAAGGTCAGTTTTGGGGGCGAAGCCCTATTATATTAAACTAAGGAGTCTATCTGGAGCAGTGATTGCCACAGTATATAAAAACATTCCCGCCCACAGTGAACCCTAAGCATTATTAGGTCCATCTCAGACTTCATCCTCTTCAGTAACACTAGGGGTCATAGGAAAGTTGTTAGCATAATGATAAGCCAAGTTATGAAGAGGAAATCCCTCTCCCCTCCATTTGAGATGCATCAGCTGCTTCTGGGCAAACAGAAAAGTAAAATAAACGGGAGAGGGTCTGAAAGAATGCCAGAAAATAGAAATAGTGAAGGGCAAGTTTATCTCAGTGTTAATCTGCATCATGTACGAAAGCATCTTCAAATACATGGTGTCCTGTTTTATAACTTGAAACTTTTCTTTGTGCCTGATTTAGATGTTATAACCCCTTGTCTCATATTTCACACATGGATTTTGTCAGATCCTGGTATGGTAACCATTTATGCTGTAATTGTTTCTGAAGTGCTGAACAATAGGTGTATTTGATGCACATATTTGCTGCAAAAACGTGCAATCGGATATGTATCTGAGTAATTCAGGTAACATATTTCAAAGAGAAACCTCACTCCTATGTGTAGTTCATAACTGATCCTTGCACTTAGATCTGCCATTGGACTCTGTTATGCTGTAAATTTCTGCTAGGTGTGATTTGAAAAGAGAAAGAACAATGCTGTCACCTCTACATTGTTTATGGAGCTACTGAATCTGCCAGCAAGAGCAATGCCTCTGCCCCAGCCAGACATGGGCAATTGGTGCCTGCTTTGTGAGAAAGCCCCACCCTGCTAGCATGGGATGTTTAGATTTGCTCTCAGCTGTTGGAACCGCCAACTGTCATCGGTTGGAACCCTGAAACCTGCGTCCATCACTAGGGAGCAGCTGACTGGCTGTTGCCCAAAACAGCCAGACAGCTCCGTCACATACACTAGCAAGGGCAAAGAGAGTGGTCTCAGGGGAAGAAAGGGCCCTCCCCTCTCCGCATCAACTAAGGGTGCAGAGAAGTGTTTGAAACAAGGGGTCTTGGAAAGACAAGCGGAGGTGGAGGCAGCGTTGTGGTAATGAGAGGCAACAAGGTCTAGATTAAGAATGAGCACAGGTTTGACAGTTGGGAACTCCTTGATCCTAATCATCCCAGCTTTGCCTCTGATTCACTATGTGACCGTGGGCAAATCTCTTCACCCCCTCAATTAGGAGTCAATTGGTTATCTAAGCTTGTGAGATGTGAGTCTTTGCCATGTGAGGGTGTAATATAAATGTTTGTTTTGTTATTATTTGTTCAGAAAGAAAATAAAGGGGAAACCCACAGTGTTTAGAATTGCTTACAATCTGAATATTTGCAAAAGGTAAATAAGGAGGAAAAGGAATTTTTTGTAGCGAGAAGGAGATGAAAGATCTTAGAAACTGGGAGTTTTAGAAGTGTTTTTAATAAATTGAAGACAAGAAGGGGACCAAAGGCAGGACAAAAAGGTGTCATTAGCTATTTTATAAAGGTGGCTAAACATTGTGTAATTTAAATGTGGGAAGTGTTGGTGAAGATGGTACATTAATAAAATGATTTTTAAGGCAAGCCTGTACTTATAATAAGGCTCAGTAAAATGGAATGTAACTTTGTGGGATGGGATATTATATTCTTCTGAGAAAATTGTGACTGCAACTTAATTTCCTGTTTTGCATCCAGTGTAGCTGAAAGAGCTTTGTACTTTGCATGAGGATATAAAAACAAACAACTGTTTCCCAAAACAGGTATTAAACATGCCAGTTGAAATTTTTATACACATGCCATAAATGGGCTTTCAGATTACATGGTCTTTATTTGTTTCAGAATCTCCTAAATTTTATTTAAATGTCACCGAAGGCTGGATGGCTCAGGAGATTGTTCATGAGGTACAGCGCTTATCATTTCCAGGGACCTGGGGTGACATCCTGACCCTACTGAAGTCAACGGGAGTTTTGTCATTGACTTCAGTGGACCCAGGATTTTACCTCTGATCTTGAATGACACAGAGTTCAGTTCTATGGGGTTCTGAGAGCTCTCAACTTCAGCAACTTGTAGGGTCCAGCCTTAAAGTGCAACTCTACAGTGAAAAGAAACTCTATAGGAATGTCAGTGAGTGATGCAATTTACACACACACACACACACACACACACACACCATTCTGGACACAGAATTAAGTTGGTTTCTTTCTTTCTCTCATATCCTTTCTGGTAATAGAATGTCTTTCCCCTGACATTGATTAATCATTTTTTCTTACACCCGTGTAATTCTTTGACTGCAGTGGGTGAAGGGAAAGTTGTGAGTGGGAATGAGATTTGAGGAAGGAAAAACCATGAAGAAGAACAGAAGGGAAAGAGGGAATGAGAGAGAAATGACATTTATTGTCTTTGAGTTGGAAAAAAAGAAAGGGAATGGAGGCGGGGAAGGAGCATGAGAAAGAGAGAGAGGTAGGGTATGAAATTAAAATAAAAATAAATGAAGATATCTTATCTCCTAGAACTGGAAGGGACCTTGAAAGGTCATTGAGTCTAGCCCCCTACCTTCACTACCAGGACCAACTACTGATTTTTGCCCCAGATCCCTAAGTAGCCCCCTCAAGGATTGAACTCACAACTCTGGGTTTAGTAGGCCAATGCTCAAACCACTGAGCTATCCCTCCCCCAGATTTTAAATCTAAAGACATGCAAATTACAAGAGTGAAAACACTGTTGCAATCAGGGAGAAAGAGATAAAGAAGCAAGGAGAAAAAGAGAAGCACATGAGACCATGCAACAGAAAAGGAATGACAAGGATGGATCTGAGGGGAAACAAACAGAACATTAAAACTGGGCGGGGGAGAGGGGGGATATGCAGCATAGAAGAAAAGAGAAAGAAGAGAATAAAAATCAGGAGCTATTATCATTTTGGACTGGCCACTGAAAAGTCTGGCCTCCGTTCACTGGTATTTATGTGGTCTTGGCCCTGGACATCTGAGTGCCTCTCACATATTTAAAAATATAAATAACAATCTCTCTTTTTCTTCCCAGCCTATAGAGGAAATAACTTGATTCACTACAGGGAGATATTTTGTTTTGTTTTGGTGGCATTGTCTCCTTCTGTGGCACGTGAGTCCTCATTGCTGCAGGACAATGTAATTTTACATCTCCCCGTCCCAGCTTCATTACATCTTGCCAAGTATGTCAATCTGTCTCTCTCTTCTCTTTTATAGATCATGGCTTCCCCAGATGTGGAATGCACAGTGGAGAAACGTTCTTTGTCCAAAGCTGATGCAGGTGATTTGCACCACACAGTGCCAGCAGATTCATCTCTGGACGTTAAATGCCCTGTGTGCTTGGAAGGGTTTGACAATATGTTTTGCTTAAACCCTTGCTTCCATAAGACCTGCTTTTCTTCTATCCAAGCAGGGTCAGAAGCCAACGCAGAGTGCCCAGTCTGCAAGCAGCCTTGCCAGGCTGCGTTTCACAGTGCAGGGGCCGAAGAAGATTCTAAGGAGTATGTCTCTAAGCCTTCAGAAAATCGCGCTTTGTCTAAACCTGATCTGTGGGGACTTCCCTATCCCACCTCAAGAGAAACTGATACAGCCGTTTCTCTTTGCAGGAGTTCGTCATCTCGACAGACTGATGATATGACATCAAATATTCCGTTTTCTGATCAACCAATACATGCAGGAGTTCACGAAATTCATGAAGTGATGGGATTGTTTGCAATAAGGAGTCAGATTAGTGCAGATAGAACATACCTGGGACCAAGTCAAAAAGAGTTTGCATTTGATTTCATCCCAGTTTTGCAGCGCTTTGGAGTACACGTTCAAGAGACTCATCCTCACAGAGACTTTTCGGCCAGGACAAAGATGCCAAGCCTAATGAACATGATAGCAGTGCTTGTCTCTTCTGGTGTTTTACTATTTGTCTGTTTTTATTTGTATTTTAGTGTTATTCTGTTACATAAATAAAACCCAATTGGGTTTCTTGGTAGTCTGGGAATTAAAGTGTGTGTGTGGGAGGAGGGGAAAGCAAAGATCAAGTCCTTTGGGAACAAAATCACAGTGATGGTTATTCTGAAGCCAACAGACTCAGGGTATCCCTAGTTCCAAACCTACCACAGGCTTAAACCTTTACACAGCCAAAGGCTTCTCCTTCCCAGAAGAGAACAATGAGATGATCAGTCCAAAGATAAAAGCTTCTGCCTCTCACAAGGATTGAACAATGGGGACCATTTGCTCAAAGAGTAAAAACAAAGCAGCTGGCCCAGATAAGCATCAGTGGTTATTTATTTTTTCCCTTTATTAAAAAAAACAAACAAGACTTTTCCTCAGAAAAGGTCCAAAACATTACATATTGAATTAGGATCACTACTGTGTTTGGGTCTAGTACTCTTTTTATAAGAGATGAAAAGGTTCTGCAGAAAGTTAGAATTAAACTAACCATTGCCAAGTCTTGCTATACCTGAAATATTAGGTATCACACTGTTTATTACAATTGAATATTTATAGCAGTAAAAGAAAAACCACAGTCAAATCTAGAACTAACTTAAAATATTTGACTGCCTCTGAGGCACAGAAAAAGTGAAAGAAATTAGGGCCCCTACATCATTTAAGGTAAATTTTCAAAAGTACCTAAGTCTCACTGAAAAATCTATGGGCCTTAGGTTCCTAAATCATTTAGGTGCTTTTGAAAATTGTATCCTTATCCAATTTCATCCAGTTAATGATTATCAGCACTACCCCTTGATTTTCCTGAAGACGGACTCAGCACTGTAGACTGAAAGTTTGCTTAGAACAAAGTGCAGTTTGGGATTGGATAAAAGTTGTTTTTCATAACATCTTTGAAAGACTGAGATAACTAAAAAAATATCTGTTTCTTTGCTGCTGTATTTTACTGAGAACCTCAAGACCTGTCTCATTATAACTTGTTTGCTTTGAAAAACATTGTTTTAGAGAACCTCCACCTACCCCCTAAAGCTGCTCCAACTAGAGTCATGGCAAGAGCAATGATGCAGCTCACGACACACATGCATGCCGCAGAAGTCTGGACATACACATAGGTATACATGTGTAACCACATGGTCATGAAGGTGCTTCTATGAAGAAAACATTGCAGTGTAACCTCAGGCAGCCATTGTTGTGCTGGGTACAGCTAAAGAGTTGGAAAGCTGCAGGCATTTTAATCCCCTTCCTGCCAAAAAAATAATTCTACCATTTAGAATGAAAGAACTACTCCCAAAGCTCACATCAGTGAGGCCTGATCATATATGACTTCTCTGATTAGCTCCAAACTTCTGCTCTTGATGCCTCATCAGGGTATTTCCACTGGCATTTGCTAATGGGAAGTAAGACAAAGTTCCCAGAAAAACCCTTTGGTCTAAAAAAGGGAACACACCTGCTGGAGTCACAAATGGCTTGTTGGCTGGCAGAGAGCAGCAGCTGACCAGTCTGCAGCTGCTCATCTCCATCCTCTCCAGCAGGTGTTAATTGCAGGTGGCAGGAATTCCAAGGAGGTGTCGGGTAGCTTGGCTCACACACTCAAATAATCAGTCGGCCTCTCTCTTTTACACTTGATCATTGACCGAGAGTTCCTGGGTTTTACACTGTTGCTCATGATCACTGGAACGATCATCTCTAGAGCTGTCATGACTCCTGGGCCCCGCTGCAGGTGGGGACACGCCTCTGCTGCAAATGGCTTTTTTCACAGATTCGCCCCTGTAACTGAAACTCTGTGCCAAGGATGCCCTGCCCACCACCAGATGAAGAATAACTAAAAGATATGAGGGATTTTTAAAAAAAAATAAAGTACTTATTAAAACACCACAAGAGCAAATGACTAATCCCACATGCCAACAATCCCCCAAAGTGAACAGTACCATCTATAATTGGCATCTCCAGAGTAAGGGGAGAACTTTGTACCCATCCCATAAATTGGAGTCTTTACTTGAAAGATGACCCCTTCAGGGCTTCTATTTCCCCCTCCCCAATCTCCACCCCATTTAATCCTTCTCTCCAGACTAATTACCTAACCTTTCCTCTCTACTGTTCTCTATCTCAGGAGATATTTAAGGGCCCCAGACACCTCCTCCCTTCTTGGATGTCTCATCATTTTGCTATAAGGAGAGACAGCAAAGCCTTTCTCCTCATCTACTGAGATCAGATTATGATGTGGAAGGTGTGAGTGGCATATTCCTTCCCTCACTCTTCTGCAGAACTAGCCCCCTGTTCCATGAGCTACAAGTCCCTTTTGTCAGGAAAGAGGATAAACGTACATTGGGACCAATTTTAGGGCCATAGGCCTTAAAATTGGGCTGTCAGGGGACGGTGGGAATGAAGACAGAGACTCTTGCGGAAAAGGATGAGTGAAAAATGTCTAACCTAGCTTTCCATGACCACTGCAGAGAAGTTAGTTCCTCTTCTGAACAAGGAATAGCTGCTTTGTCTGTGAACCCTGGAGAGATCACAGAAGCAAATTTTGGTTGGACTGATTCCACAGTATTCTTGCTTCTTTAAAGTATTTTCAGGAAATTATATTGTGTGATTGCTCTTGTGAAGATGTGAAGAAGAAAATAGTGCCAAGATTTTTGCAAAGCGCAGTTTTCCTGTGTATGGTAGGTAAACTATTTGTAACAATTCATTGGACATACTTAGCCCCCTTTCTGTTTGTTTATGAGCTGTCGGCAAACACATTGTAATTTTCCTAAATCTAGTATTAACAATTTTCTGCCAAGTCATTTGTTTAAATAAATTGTGCCCTCTGATTATCTGAGAAATGAGAGTCCTGCCCTACAATTATTCAATGTGTGTGATTGGTCACCTAAATGACCAGTTATTGTATCTATTTTCAGATTGGTTGACAAGCCTTTTTAGACAAGAGAATAGCAAACAGTGAATGCTCTTGCTTGCTCACAAATGCAGATTTTCATACCCTAAACATTCTCCTGGACAGAAAGTAGATCTCTCCATGTTTGTAGAAAAATAAACCAGAAAATGGCCTAAAAATGGCTGAACCAAATCATGAGCTAGATTTCACAAATGTGTTGCCAAAAACTTTCCCCCCACAATTTAGAGATGAAGTATGGTCCAGTGGCTAGGGTGTTAGCCTAGGCCTGGGAAGATCCCGGTTTAATTCTCTGCTCCATGGCCGGCTCGCTGTGTGACCTTGAGCAAGTAATTTAGTCTTTCTTTGGTAAAACTCTCATTGTCTTCCACAAGGCCAGGATTTCCTCCTCTCTGCTTCAGTTCCCCAGCCATAAAATGGGGATAATAGAATTTCCTACCACACAGGAATGTTTTGAGGAAAAATACATTAGAAAATTGAAAGGTTCTCAGAAATTATGGTAATGTGGGGACACATAAATAGCTTAGATAGATAGATATCGATTATTCAACCATCTCTATCCTTTATGATAAAGTACTGTAAAGAGGCAAGAATGCTCATAAGGGACAGGTTGTGGAGTCCTTCCCCCAGTGAGCACTCGGGTATGTGACTAGACCTACTGGGAATGTCTGTGTCAGTGCTCGCCCACATCAGTCAGGATGTGGACCTAAATAAGGGCCATTGATGGAGTTTGAAAATGGAATCCAAAAATAGAAAGGAAAGTACAACTCTTATAGTCCTAGTAGATCCCCTCCCACCTGTTGACTTCTGGAGTTTTCTCTCTGGAGATCTAGGTTCTCATTCTGACCTAAGTCACAAATCAAGTGAATTTTATCATTTCAACATAGTTCTTTGAGAACATCTAGCCACCTGACATTAAAATATCCCACACAGAATTGTCATGAAAATGGCAGTCCCTGTCCATTTATTTTGTGGACAAGGGGGATCCAGTGAATATAATGTACTTAGATTTTTAGAAAGCCTTTTGACAAGATCCCTCGCCAAAGGCTCTTAAGCAAAGTAAACTGTCATGGGATAACAAGGAAGGTCCTCTTATGGATTGGTAACTGGTTAAAAAATAGGAAACAAAGGGTAGGAATCAATGGTCAGTTTTCAGAATGGAGAGAGGTTAATAGCGGTGTCCCCCAGGGGTCTGTATTGGGACCAGTCCTATTCAACATATTCATAAATGATCTGGAAAAAGGGGTAAACAATGAGGTGGCAAAATTTGCAGATGATACAAAACTACTCAAGGCCATTAAATTCCAGGCAAACTGCGAAGAGCTACAAAAGGATCTCTCAAAACCAGGCGATTGGGCAACAAAATGGCAGATGAAATTCAAGGTTGATAAGTGTAAAGTAATGCACATTGGAAAACATAAGCCCAACTATCCATATAAAATGATGGGGTCTAAATTAGCTGTTAGCACTCAAGAAAGAGATCGTGGAGTCATTGTGGATAGTTCTCTGAAAACATCCACTCAATGTGCAGCGGCAGTCAAAAAAGCCAACAGAATGTTGGGAATCATTAAGATAATAAGATAGAAAATATCATAGTGCCTCTATATAAATCCATGGTACGCCCACATCTTGAATACTGGATATATTGGAATTGGAAAAGGTTCAAGAAAGGGCAAAAAAATTATTAGGAGTATGGAACAGCTTCCATATGAGGAGAGATTAATAAGACTGGGACTTTTCAGCTTGGAAAAGAGATGACTAAGGGGGGATATGATAGAGGTCTATAAAATCATGACTGGTGTGGAGAAAGTAAATAAGGAAATGTTATTTACCCCTTCTCATAACACACAAACTAGGGGTCACCAAATGAAATTAATAGGCAGCAGGTTTAAAACAAACAAAAGGAAGTATTTCTCCATCCAACGCACAGTCAACCTGTGGAACTCTTTGCCAGGGAATGTTGTGAAGGCCAAGACTATAACAGGGTTCAAAAAAGAACTAGATAAATTCATGGAGGGTAGGTCCATCAACAGCTATTAGCCAGGATGGGCCAGGATGGTATCCCTAACCTCTGTTTGCCAGAAGCTGGGAATGAGTGACAGGGAAAGGATCACTTGATGATAGGAGAGGGAATAACCACAGGAATATTAAAAGCCAGAACTGAAGTGCCTTAAAACACCTCCATGAGGCAGTTTACATAATTAGCCCCTTGCCCATACTATTTGTGGCTCATGTCACTCTTGTCTGTATTGCACTAAAAATCACTACATGAAGAAAAGGCAGAGCTCCAAATTTTTCTAAATTCTTGCATGTCAATCTTCACACCTTGGGCTTGCGGACTAGAAGAGTGGGGAAGAGCCAAATTGTATGGAAATGTCAATATCAATCCTTTATCTATCCCTGTGCTTGCTTGGAATCTCTCTCTTTCATTCTTTCATTCTCTCACTTTTTTTTTCTGCCTTCCTTGTTCTGTTAGCTTGGTTTATTTGATTTATTGTAAAGTCACTGGGGAAGCTCGAATTACAGCTTTGAAGTATGCAGTGACTTCAGGGTCCTTGGCATGCATACGCTTCCCCTGCTGCAGCCACATCAGACATTGTCCACTCTGAGAAAGAGGCCCTTCTTCTGATGAAGGTATTGTAGCTTGATCTTTACAAATGAACTATTGGGACACAGGATTAAGATTTAATGAAATGGCATCATTTTGCTCACATTCCATTTACTGCATGACATGCAAAAAGTCTGCACTACTGTAATGCCAAAGTGGCAAATTTGAATGGGAAAACAAGGCAAGAAATGTAAAAATAAAGGTACTAATAGCAATATTGACCTGATCACATTCTATGTAAAGTTATGCAATTAACACCCTCATCAGTAATTAATAAAAACTCCATATACTTGTACAAAGTGGCCAATTTAGTGTTGCTATTGGCACTTAGTATTTACTGGCATTTTTTGCTTTTAAATTTGCAACTGTAACTTTCCAGTAACATTGTTTAATGCATTTAATTTCCTTGGTGTGTGTTCTGTTTTGTTTTTTAGAGAACCAAAAGGAAAAAGAAGACCCACTTCAGAGTTGTAAAAATATGTAACACTTCATGGTTTTCAGAGTGGTTTAGATACACAGAACACCAGAGCCACAGTACTAGAGAATTGCACAATTGGTCATGCTGGCAAACCAGGTGCTAGCCAAGGCTTTGGGCCTCAGCTGAGCAGTGGGTGCTGCATGCATTAATCTCACTTGTAATAGCTTTATCATACGCTGTCATGTAATATAGAAGTTTTTTCTTTGTAACTGTAAAAAACGTTTGCTCTGAAACTGTGGACCTATCAAGAAGGATAATCTCCTGATCATCAATAAGGCTTTCAAAACTAAATGGGCCATTGTTGGACATCACAGTCATAGACTTTAACTGCCCTTTCACACCCATGAAGAGGCTATGTGCAAAGGGCTTGTCCCCTCAGCTTGAAGTGTGGAAGAAAGAAAGAAAGAAAGAAAGAAAGATAGCTGATAAGAAAATTTTTTCATCTCTTGCTGTTTGGACTCTCACAGGACTGGAAGCTACGAAACAGAAGCAGAGATCCCCAAGGCCAACCTGGGTTAGTCCCAAAAGACATTCAAAGCTGACAGATTGCTACAACTCTGTCACCTTTTGGACCCATAGACTGTAATTCATATGTGTATATATGTTTGCCTGCTTTAACCTGTAAATAACTTTCTCATTTCTTCTTTCTAGTTAATACATCATTAGTTAGTTTACTATACGATTGGCTACAACTGCTGTCTTCATGTGAGATCAGAGATACAAATTGACCTGGGGTAAGTGCCTGGTCTCTTGGGACTGGGAGCAACTTGAATCTTTTGTGGTCTTTGGTGTATGGCAACCAACTATCACTAAGTCCAGCTCGCCTGGGTGGCAAGATAGACTGGAAAGCCCAAGGGGACTGTCTGTGACTCTCTGGTAAGACTGTTATAGTGCTTCAGGAGTTCACATTTCTTACTGGGTTGTTGAAATCTAATTCTAGAACATACCACTTGTTTGGGGTGTCTGCCCTGATTTTTGACAGTCTGCCCACCGGTTGGCACTTATGGTCACAAACCACTCCAGACAGCATGACAAAACTACAGCAATTAAATAACTAAAATCTTAATACATTTTTACTCTATGTTCAAAAGTGAACTTTTAATCACATGTGACCAGATTCTGATATATTTTCTCCACACAGTACACTACTCAGCTAAATTCCCACTTCAGGCAAACAATTTTTTTTTCATTTTATTTTATTGTGGATTTTTTTAGGGGTTTTTTTAAGTTTCCCAAAAAAATCTTCGGTTGATTTTTAAAACTTGAGCAAGAGAAAGATGAACAGGAAAGGAAAGCACACACAAAAAACAGTCCACAAATACAGAATTCTTCTTTGATCTTGATCCTTCATACACTTTTGTGTGGACAGACACTTCTGTTCATGTGGAGTCATATTAGGGTAACCAGATGTCCCAATTTTATAGGGACAGTCCCAGTATTCGGGGCTTTTTCTTATATAGATGCCTATTACCCTCCACCGCATCTCCTGATTTTTCACACTTTCTATCTGGTCCACCCGAGTCACACTGAACTCTATGCCAAGATTCCAAACTCCTGATTGTAGCAATCACACTGGTCCAGGTGACAAACTTATTTGCTCAAAATCTCTTCTGATGCCCCTTATAAAGGCAGGTGCATGATTAGTAAATCCTGCACCCAATTAAGAGCCTGAGTTAGCAGTCAGCTTAGGAAATAAAAGCCAAGCTTACAAAGTAGTTTGAAGTTGTGCTGACTTGAGAAAAGGAGGGTCTGAGAACTGAAGTGTGCTCTGAGTATAACAAGGCTGTAGTGTTGGTGTTGATCTCAGCACTAGTACCCACGTAACAGGTATATATTTTTCCTTTTTGTGGTTTATTATTCTGTTTGATTTATTTAGCAATTGTGTGCTGTTGAATTGCACCGTGTAAAGGCAAAAATCTGGCAGTTTAAGGGCCTTAAGTTTAATTAAAACCCAAGGAAATTGTCCAATGATGGGTTCAGTCTCACAACCCTTTCCCCAGCTAATCCAGGCTCCCACCAACGGTCCTACTGACTTCAGACAGAGGTATTAATTACATTAGGAAGGGCTACAGAGTTGGGGCCTTCTGGCCAAGATTCTCAAAAGGAGGGAGCCTAAACATAATCTCGCATGTTTGTAGGTAGTGCACTTAATTAAATGGTCTATTCCTCAAAAGTGTTGAGAAGCGCCACTTAGTCACTAAGGGATAATAAGCATTTCACAAACATGGCCTGTGACAGAACCATTTCTGCACAGAAAACTCATAAACCAACACAAAGTAATGCAAAAATAATTACAAACATTTCTCTAGTCCATGGTTGAAGTTCACGCACCGCCTTTTAGTCAGGGACAGAGCAGCCTCCATCTTCCAACTAAATGAGGTCAGGGTTAATTTGGGGAGGAGGGGATGGCATTTTATGTGTTGCATTTCAATCCAACTTCACTTTCAAAACAGGTATAAAAATGTGGAGTAAATCAGCACAACTTTATTGACCTTCAGTGGAGCTCTGTTGCTTTACACCAGCTGAAGATCTGGCGCACTGGATGCATCGGGAGACAAACGTGAGTTGACCCTTACATAAGCCCATGTCCATGGTGCTCTGAGGTGTGACGTGAGCGCTTTAGATCATTTTCAGACAAGTAACAAATACATCTGTGTCAGCTTCTGTGCTAACAGAAGTTAATCAGACACTTTTTTTCTTAATTGTTTAAATACAGCCCAGCTGTGTGCCTGCAAACTCCTGTGTGCAAATGTGTATTGGCAGCTTTAGCTTTTTCAGGCACTGCTCTCAAAAATCACTTAGTTATTTTGCTGCACATTTAGCCGTTTCTGCTTTTTCTGTTTTGTCAGTGCTGAGTTTTCATTATCCCACTCCAGGATCAATATTGTCATTTAAGGAGTGCCATTCTGGCCTGCACATAGAAAAACCTAAGACATAGAAAGCAACAGAGGGTCCTGTGGCACCTTTAAGACTAACAGAAGTATTGGGAGCATAAGCTTTCATGGGTAAGAACTTCACTTCTTCAGATGCAAGAAGTGAGGTTCTTACCCACAAAAGCTTATGCTCCCAATACTTCTGTTAGTCTTAAAGGTGCCACAGGACCCTCTGTTGCTTTTTACAGATTCAGACTAACACGGCTACCCCTCTGAGTCAGACACAAGGTACCTAGAGGCCCTTTCTGAGATCAAGGCCCCATTGTGCTAGGTGCTGGACAAATACATAGTGAGAGACAGTTCCTGCCTTGAAGATCTTACTTCTGAATAGACAAAACGGGAAAGAGAGAGAGAAAGGGATTTGCTCAAGAGTAATAAAACCGTCAGGAACAGAACCCTGTTCTCAGGAGATCTGATCTAATGTCCTATCCATTACACCACACTGCCTCACACTATGCCTGGGGGGGAAACAAGTCAGATTAACCAGTGTGCTCCAGTGAGGCAAAACAATCATAAACTGGCCAGCTGTCCTGGGTTTGTAAATTCTTGTCATCACCAGAATGACACAAAGGAGTTAGAGCATCTGGGTGAATCTGGTCCATTGTTCTTTAGGGATCTTTTGGATTTTCTCCCTCAAATGGACTAACTCTCTGTATCACCCGGACGTTGTGCTGCCATTTGATTTTTGCATTGATCCTGTAGCAGTAGTTGCTCTGTAGCAAGGAGAAAGTGGTCTTTGGAAATTAATGGTCCTGAGACACTTTTTTCACGTCTCTCCATGATTCAGTCAGATTCCGTATGTTGTCTACACAAAATGTTCAGCAAATCTGTGGTTAACTCCTATGTCTGCTGTGAATTATTTAGTCTTTATCTCTCCAACGAATCTTGACCTATGTGTAGTTCAGTTAGTGGCGTGAAAGGAAGTCAGGTGCCATTCATTAGGCTCTGATTTTTCTCCAGTCCTTACTGAATCCCATAACCAGCGTGTCCTTCAGAGCATATTAATTGCTGGACAGGTCTTTTTGGACAGTATATCAGCAACAGCAGGAGCAGAAATACAGTATTAGCAACATTAGGCATCTAATTGATCTTCAATCATTCTTTCACAGCCCATGGCCAGACAGCAGAGTAAATCGAAATCTCTTGCTTACAGTTCACTGAACTGTTGTGGTTTGGGAATTGAGGCCATAAAGTAGATGGTGTGCATGTTGCCAGGCCCTAGCATTCGTTCGACTCTGACTCTGGGCACACTGAGCAGGGATTTCCTTCCACTGCAACTTCAGGAAGTACAACCCTGAACCAATTATGGACTCATTCGTGAAATCTCTCCTTGTGTTTTACTTCATTTCCCTGTGTGCATCAGTGAAGTCTCCCCTTTTCACCTCTTTACCGGGGGCCGCATAATTTCCCTCACACTTTATCAAGGCTCACACTGAGGATGAAATTTCCACCCTGTGCAGAAGGCCAGCACAAAGCTTCTGTATCGCACAAGTCCTATTTTGAAGGATAATTCTCACTGCCTGTGATGGAGAATACTCCCCACATTGGCTTTGAGGTAGGCCAAGAGGGCCCAATCTGCCAATTTGGCTGCAAGATGGGGAAATTAAGGGTGGGAGAAAAGCCCTAATGAGGAGGACAATTACCTAAGCAGAGGTGGGCTGGGCTAGTATAAACCTAGGAAGCTGGTAGCAGCAAGGGCTGCTGGGAGAAAATTTGCACTCACCCTGTATTTAGAGAGAAGGAAGGGGGGAACCCAATGGGAAGAGTAGGTCCCTGGGGGCCTGGTCCAGAGGAAAGGGCATACCCTGAAGAGAGATGGGGGGGAGATGTGTTCCTGTTGGATAGGAAACTGCCCAGGGAGCAAGCAGCAAGACTGGGTATTAAACAGCCCTTGGTTGGTTGTTGTGGAGTTGCGGGACTGGAATCCAGAGTCAAGGGTGAGCCTGGGTTCCCCTGTCTGCCACTGGAGAAGTGGCACTGGCAAGGCAGTGAACTGGAAGATTGACTGGGTTACTAGAGCAGTGACAGAGACTTTGAAGGACTATACCCCACAAGGGGGGGGATGCTGAGTGACCTGGCTGGAGGGCCCAGTCACAAAGAGGCAGCACCAGCTCCAGGAGGGAGAGAAGGTCTGTGGATTGAGAATAAGAGACCGAGAGACAGTATGCAATCATTGGAAGGTGTGTTGGCCTCACAGAGCAAATCCCCAGAACAGCCAGGAGGAGGTGCTATTCCAGCAGTGAATAGCACACCTTATCACACGGCTTTACAACTGGGCACTTAAGGAGCTCAGAGTGGGGTCTAGGGAATGGTGAAAACCTACATCATTTCTCTGCTTTATATCGAAAACCATAAAAAGAAGCATTTTAATAGCGATAACGGCTACAAATTGGGTCCCAGTCCTTATCTTGCCCTGCGTTTAGGGAGTGATCCACTGCTCATTGAAGCTCCCACTGACCTCAGCGTTGCAGATCAGGGCCTTGAAACAGGACTAGATGCTCGTGTAGAAGTGCGTAGTCCTGCACTGCTTCAGAATCTGTTCAGTGATTCACCACCTATTCAAGCAGCACACTTCACAGCTTGATAAAACTTTCATGCCATGGAAGAACCAACTACTCTTTATTTATTGTTTGTATTCCAGAAGCATTTAGAATCTTCAACGCGAGAACCCCATTGTGTTGCACATGGAGGTTAAGTTCATTAATGGCTGTTAGCCAGGATGGGTAAGGAATGGTGTCCCTAGCCTCTGTTTGTCAGAGGGTGGAGATGGATGGCAGGAGAGAGATCACTTG
Organism: Chrysemys picta bellii; assembly: GCF_011386835.1. Taxonomy (NCBI): domain Eukaryota; kingdom Metazoa; phylum Chordata; order Testudines; family Emydidae; genus Chrysemys; species Chrysemys picta. The sequence goes on from NC_088796.1 coordinate 117,497,481, forward strand.
ATCATTACCTGTTAGGTTCACTCCCTCTGGGGCACCTGGCATTGGCCACTGTCAACAGACAGGATACCGGGCTGGATGGACCTTTGGTCTGACCCAGTATGGCCGTTCTTATGTTCTTACGTTCACACAATAAGGGACTGATAAAGGGTGGGAGAAAGGTGATTCCAAACTCGCTTCATCTCTGCCAACAAAACTGCCAGATAACTCTAACTTTTGGTCACCAACTTGGGCTGCATTGTCATTGGTGAAATAGCAATGAAGAACTGCATATCTGATTACTAGTCCTCTAATAATATAACTCCCCAGTACTCCAGCTGGTTGAAAATGTTCTGTCAAAGCCCCTTTTTTATGGAAAATGGTGGAGGGGGGAGGGAACCTGTTTTCATCAAGCATTTGCTTTTTTTGCTTTCAAACTGTAAACCCCCAAACCAACAGTTTTAAATTAAAAAAAGTTTTTTGTTCCAGAAATAAAAAAATCAAACACTTTTGGAGAAATTTTTCAACAAAAATGGGGGGTGAGGGTGAAATGTAATTTTAATCAATGCTTCATGACGGCAGGGGGAGGGAAGGATCACTTCCCAACATGTTCTGCTCAATACTCTTCTGTTTCTTAATTCATCATTGTGTTAGTCTGCAGGAAATGTCCATTGCATTGTACTGTATTTATTGCTGGTGGTTGTGATGTGGATTTGGCAGAGGAAGGGAGAGTATGTGTGAAAACAATAGCAGGCATATGCTCTTTTATGATTTGCCCCAAATTTATACAGCCAGTTCAACACTCCTTTATTCAAACCATGCTTCTTATATGCAGAGCACTAAAGTACAGTTTCTAGAACAGCCTTGCCAAAGGTACATCACAGTATGTTTGCCATCTGTTGTCAATTACAGCAGTAGACATGCCAGGCTCATGTTGTTAGGGCCCACAACCCCCAGTGTTCATTTCACTTAACAATAATATAGGCAGATCTCAACAGCGGGCATATAGCCAACTTCAGAATGCTAAGGGGCGGGTTTCTTGTTTGAAGATTCTAATTCTTTGCCCTAGTGGCTGGTACTGAAATCTTGCTACTTTTTCTAAGAAGGAGTCACTAAGACATGGAAGAGTCTAGCCAAGGAACTTATGGACCATAAAACAATGTCATGATGCGAGAAACAGGGAGGTAAAAGGAACTTCCTCTGAAAACTGAAGCCAACTTGCTACTGTATGTCTGTAAAGGGTGCAGGTACATCATGCGTGAGTCATCAACAGAGATCATTTGGCAAAAGGGAGTGGAAGGAAGAAGAAAAGGTATTGGGCCAACTATTGGAAAAATTATCTGCAATTATGTTTTAAGCACAGCGTTCAGAGGGATATGAAACATTAATATGGAAAAGTCTTTAGAAAATTACTTAACCCATTAGGTTATTTGACAGAAATGGCAGGCCTTCAAGGTCTGAATAAATATACAGTAAGAGCCTGCTTCTGATCTGGCGCTGGTGCAAATCAGGAGTGCCCCTAATAGAGTTACACCATGTAAGTCTGGTATAAATGAGATCAGAAGCAGGCCTTCTGTCTGAAGCACAGTGTGTTTTGTATCGGTGACCTGCCAGTGCCTTCTGTTTTTGTGCCTTCTATGTCCTGTTTTTGTAGCTGATGAACTGCAAACAATGGCTGGCTTTTCATAAAGCAACTGAAAATTGCACCGGTGCCAGATACAAGCAGATTACATTGACGTTGCTCCTAGAATTCCAAGCTACCCACGGTGACCACGGTAGCTCTTGTCCACATTGCTGCTCTGCAGTTCTCAGTAACGCAACAGAGCAGAGGGGAAATTAATACTGGAGAGGTTAGGTTACAATAACAAATGAACTTTCAAATTCTCTTAAACAAAAGAGGCTAGATCATTAAGAAAGACAGGCTACTCTATTTAGTCTGAGGATGACATAATTACCCAAGCAAATATTTCATGTATTAAATGTCCCATTATCTTATATTTGCATGAGATGGGTTTTTTTTTTTTTCAGATATAGGTAATGTGGCTTTATTCTGCCTGTCAGTTTCAGTGTAAAAAGTGTTGGGTACTCTGATTAGCCATGTCCTGTATCTCTGGAAGAATAACAACTAGAACAGTCACAAGTTGAAGAGAGAGAGTGGTTTACAGTATTCACTAGGGGAAAACCCCAAATAGAAATCCTCATCAATGACTGGCTTCGTGGAGTCTAATGGAATCTGACACACCATACTGTACCACTGTAATATAGGAACTTTGCAGAATTACCAAACATGATGATTTTAGTGCTATAAAAGTCCTATGGATAAGACCTATCTGACATATAATCTTTTTGTGGCAGAATCTCCAACCACACATGTTAACCATATTTCTGAGAATTTTTTTTCATATTTTACCTCCTGCCATCTTTAATTTAACATCAGAATATTCAAGTCCCAGACACAGGGGCAGAATCTATATAATTCTATGGCAGTATTTAAAAAAAATGGGAGGTTGATTCAGTATTGCAGTGTTCAAGAGCTTTGAGCTCCACAGATTAAAAAGTGCCACATAAGAGCTGATGATGATTTACTGTTAATTTTGTCCTTTGTCTTTTAAAATCATGTGGGCCAGAACCTCTGATGTAGGTGGGCAGAGCTCCACTCAAGTCAATGAATCCTGTATACATCAGCTGATGATCTGGCAGGATATGTGAACTGATGGAAAACACTCCCCCAGTGAAACAGTTTTGTGATACACAATAGTACGATTCTTAGTTCTCTGCCCTAATTAGTCACATATTCCTGTCTGAAATCATAATGTCAACAGTAAAAACTGAGCCACTAGTATAACAAGGTTCCTTAAATATTAATTCAGATTTAAAAACAAATTCACTTTGTGTCCAGGCCCCTACTGTATTTCTAAATATGTGAAGTCCAGATTCAACAAAGCAGTTAAGCATATGGTTGGCTTTAAACCTCTTCTCAAGTTCCATTGCTCTCAATGGGAGTTAGGTGCCTAAATACCCTTGAGGGTCTGGCCCATCATGCTTTAAATTAAACATGCATACATGCTGTCCTGAATCTGGGCCTTGGAACCTGATTCAAAGCCCATTGAAGTCAATGGAATGAATCCTATTGACTTAATTGGGTTTGGATCTGCCCCTTAATAAGCAAGCTTCTTGAACTCCGATTTGAAATTTCCTTTTGGCGAATACGCAGGCAAACTGTATAACAAGCAAATAGTAAATGTCAAATATTTTTGGAATGAGTTATTGGCCTACCTGTGATCAGGAATACATTTTATGAGCACACAGGGCCACATCCAAAGCTAGTTTTCAGCAGTGTCATTCCATTTATTTGACCAGAGCTATGGGTAGTTACACTAGCTAAAGATCTGGCCCAATATGTGTAATATATTCGCTGGACTAAATTATGCCAATGAGCACCCCGAGCTGAGGAATCAATGGGAATCTCAGCCCATGTGTAAGTACACACATCTGGCTAAGCTAAATCCGATTCCAAAGCACAATCCATCAAGCATGGATAGCATATGGATTTGGACATTCTCTGAGGAACCTCGCTTGGGATTATCAAAGGCACTCTACGTGGGTCTAATTCTGCTCTGACTGAAGTCAATGGTTGCTACCCTGATTTAAGCTGAGGAGTAAAATGATACAGTAAATGTCATACTCTTTAAGTCAGGACACAGCCATGAACCAAACAGAGAAAAAACGTGATACCTGCAGAGTTGACTCTAGTGTGGCAAGGCTATCCGTTAATTTTAAATAGAAATTCCTGGTAGCATCACAAAGAAACATCCAGAATCTGGCCTTTAGAGTCTGTGTATGCTATGGAAACTGTACCGGCATAGCTGTCAGCACAGCCCTATGGTGTAGATGCAGCCTATACCAACAGTAAGGGCAAGACCTTCCCCAAATAACATTAGCTACATCATCAGAAGGACTCTTTCATCGACATAGCTGCATCTACGTTGCAGTTTGTTTGACTGACGTAACTATGCTGATGTAACTTTCAAGTGTATATCAAACCTCTGATACCTTGCACACATTTGAAATGTGCCTCACTCCATGAGTAAATCCATTGATTCAATGGGACTACATGCAGAGAATGGTCATACCTGATGTAGGGCCAGATTCTGGTACTCACTCTCAATCTGGGAATCATTCCATCAGTCCTGGACCACGTGCAAAGGAATAACCATTTGGGGACAGTGTTTGAGCACCTAGGGGATATATGGTGACTCTCTAAGGCATGAATTATGACAAGAGCATGTCAACAAGTTTTCAGCTAAAATGTCTTGTCTTTGAAAAGTACAGTTTTGTCAAAATCTAAATGGTTTGCAAAAGCATTGACATTTTAGTCAAATTTTGATTTAAAAAAAAATTGGAAACAAAATGAAATGAAGAAAATTCTGCTTTCAATTATTTCTTTTCTTTTCTTTTTCTTTAAACTATCCATCCCTTTTTTCCACTGAAAAAGAAGGGGTGGGATAAAGGGAAAGAAAGTGGGGGGAAAGGTTTTTTTCCCCTCCACTTTATCGTCCCCTTCCCCTCTGAACTGGAAATCTGGTTCCTGTTTCCCTCTCTGGGCGGTGGGGGAGAGCCAAGGTTCTGCTCATCCCCTCCCACCTATTATGCAGAAGTGGGACTAGCAGGTCATCATACACTGATCTGCCATCGCTTCTGCCTACACTACAGTGCTGTGAATAACTCAGTCATAAGAAGGTTCCTTATTTTCCCTTACTTCTCTGCATGCATGGGTATGCAGGAGGGTTTGTGACTGATCCCAGAATACATGTGATTTTAAAAAATTCAGTGGTGTAGCCTTTTTATACAACATAGCATACCAGAAATCAAAGTAAGCTTAAAATACATAAACTGTGACTATACTTTTTCATAGGGGTGGTTTTGGTTTATGTGCACATGAGTACGTCTCTCACATATGGGAGCATGACTCCCACATCTGGCAACTAGTACCACCAAGACTAATACAATTCTGTGAAACAAAACTGGATATTTCAGTCACAGACACGGACTGGTAAAATACAATGTCTCTTGGAAGTCCAATGTAAGGAATATTCGAGCTAATAGCAATGAAATGACATTCTTTATGGCACAATAAGGAAGTAAACGTAAGTGTATTTGCACTGATTGTATTAATATTTTGCTATAGTACTTGAATGGTATACAATGACATGGCAAAGCACTGTAAAAAGTTGCCTAAGTCTGTAAACAGCAAAAAACAATATAATTTTATGGGACTCTGAAATGACTGTACTAATTGCACTTGACAACTGTTTTGCATCGATAATGCAGAAATAGACAGAGGAACACAGTCCTCAGAACTTAATAGTCAAAGGAAGTTGGTTATGTGAAATTTCATTGATCAGATGCAAAGAAAAGCTGGTTTACTAGGAATGTCATTTACATATATCCAGGCTCTCATTTTCTTTATTTACTGTAATTTGCTGATGTATCAGCCATTAGCTGATCTTAGTCAGTCAGTTTTCTTTGTTTCTTTTACATTTTCCCAACATCTGACATCCAAGCATTCTGAGAGCTTTGGAGTCAAGAAGCAGGTTAGGGAAGGAAGGGGTTACCTTTTAAGAGGGAAATGTGGTCACAGAAATAGAATTAATAAATCATCCTAGTCTAGTTTATTTATAACCTTAACTGTTCTAACAGTTGTGTGCTCTTGCAACAAAGCGATAGGTGCAGGTGTTAGCACTTAAGCATCTTGCTACCTGACCTGTTTGAGCCTGAAGTAAATTATGATCCTCAAACGGTAGCAGACCTCTAACTATCTGACTTGTGGTTGTGATCTGAAATTAAACCAAAATCATTTATCTTTTTATGTAAACTAGTATTTCTGCAACATATCGCCTCCTCTTTTAGGGCCAGATTGTTCTCCACCCCCTGCCCAAGCTCACCAGCTTTGCACCTCTCTGGTGGTACAAAGCTGGCAGAAAATAGGCTCACGCAGTCAGTTGACGATTCTTCTGGAGGAAGGGGGCATGTCATAAGGAGAGGATATAGCCAGAGAATCACTGACCTTTGATCCCTGGCACTTAACACCTTTTGAGGCTTACACAGACAAATATAATTTACAGCAGCCTTTGGACTGCTCTAAATTATCCTTGCAGCTGGCTCAACCTCAGTCACCCCTCGGATCAGTAAGACAATAAGTTTACAGTCACCTTTTCATTCCTTCAGCTGTGCTGAGGGGAGTTCTGGCGCAGCTGAGGATCTGGCCCTGAGGCTGATCCGCACGTTCTCACACACTGACGGTCCTTCTGCAAATGCTGTCTGGAAAATATTTCTGAGAAAGCTGTGAAGGCACAGAGATTTTCTTCAATAGCCTTGTTCTGCAGTAGTGTGTGAAAAGAATCTTAAAGGAAAGAAGAGACTTTTTTTAAAAAATGGTATTTCTGAAGCCGGCTTGGCTGAGGAAAATACCCACTTTATGTAATACGATATCTGCAGTGCACAGAAGTCCAAATAGTAGTCAAGAGATTTTTTTTTTGTTTTTTTTTCAAACCTCAGATAAACTTGGACTTTTGGAGACACTTACTGTACATCTGTGTGGGGTTGATTTGTTTTTTTGTTGGCTTTTTTCTGCGGGGGCCGGAGGGGGCACTTCTGAGAAGATAACCGCAGCATCCGTGATGAACAAGAGCTAAAAAGACTGCTCGCTAAATAACAACAGCTGGAATGACTGTCCTGTGCTCTGGTGACAGGAACAAACAGTGCCTCAGATAATATGATCTTTAGCTCTCCAACGACAACAAGATTTCCCGTAAGATACACAAGTTCAGGAGATAAAGCCCATACACGTTAAGCATTTTTTAAATTGCCTCCAACACTTCCTGCTATGCACTGAAGCACTGCTGCTGCTGGAATCCCAACTGGAATGAAAAGCCTGCGTCTCTTTGACTGGGCCCCTGTGAATACTGTTGGCTTTGGTATCTGACAGAAGGACCTGCCAGTACAGTCCAGTAGCAGCTGCTGGAATCCACTGGCATGCCAAGATGTCAGATACTTAAGCCATTGGTTTCTGTGGCAGACTCAGTCACTTCAAAGAGATGCGACCCTGGGAGAGAGAACTTTTGATTAAAAGGGTGAAATTAGGGGAGGGGAAAGGGAACAAAGAGATGACGGACTGAATTTATCTACCGAAATAAAACAAATCTACACAACCCAAAGGGACACCTGGCTTATGCCTACCTTGGGGGGCAACTGAAACACCAAGGGAGGGATATGCTGGAAAAGAGGAGAGATAAAAATAACAGGGACAACGGTGTGACCAAAAAAGAAAAGGCGAACCATCTCCTAACCATAGGGAGCCGGACTATGTGTCAGGGGCACTCTGTAATTTAGTACCGCTTCTATTGGCTAGCTCAGACACTGTATGAGGCTGGGTTGTGTTTAGGTCTGTATTTCTGTACAAATCAGGTCATGCTGTAAAATTTAGTTTGCTTTTTTGGGTGCTTTTTTTTCTGGAGGATTAAGTTTAAGAATTCTTGGCTATATGATTTTTGGATATAAAGTTTGGCTAACAATTGCGACAATAACAAAAAACCCAACAACAATGCATTATTCTCCCTACAGTGCTTCAAACATCAGTGCTTTGGTTTGGAAATGAGGATGTGTCTTTCTCACCAGCTTGTTGTGGAGGTACTGCCACAGTCCTGTCCCCTTGGGTAAATGGTCATTGGGACTGTTCAAATGCTTGCAATCTAGGGATGTTTCTAGTAGCATCTAAACAAACGTGTACGTTTTTATCAGCTGTGTTTGTGGTAGGATTCTCATTCACTTGCATTGTTTTTTCATTCTTTATGCAGTAATTCATACACTTGGTTATAATTATTTAATATATATATTGTAATAGCAACTAGAGCCCGGGTAGGTCCAGGGCCCCATTGTGCTTGATGATGTAAAATATTGTAAATTACAGGCCCTGCCCAAAAGGACATCCAGCAGGCTATGGGAGAACTTCACCATTTGATCTCCCCTACTCCTGTCAGTCTAGCATCATCTGTGTGACACGTGGAGGTTGGTTGTGTGGTCAGCATTGTCATATACTGACATGGCTGCCCTTTGACTCTGGATTCTCATAACCTGATTCCCCAGTGCAGCGAGTGTAAATCCATTGACTCAATGGAGCAGTGGTTGCCTATGCAGGTGGTGGTGGTAATCATTTGTATTTCCATATCACCTAGGAGCACCAATCAAGGACCAGGACCCTATTGTGCTAGGTGCTGTACAAACTCAGAGAGGTAAAAAGGTCCCTGCCCCAGAGAGCTCACAATGTAAATGTAAGATCAGAAACAACAGACAGACTGACCGGGGAGTACAAGGAAACATTGAGACAACATTGGCCTCATTGATATGCAGTAGTCACAGCACACAAGTGACGTAACTGCTGTCAAGTTTTTTTGTAGATTTTGTGCCAAAGGAATTTTAAGGAGGGACTGGAAGAAGGATAATGAGGTAGCTTTGGAGATATTCACAGGAAGCAACTCCCAGGTGGGAGAAGCAGTGTGGGAAAAAGCATGCAGGTACTTGTTTGAAAATTTAACAAAAGGTGATGGAGACTGGCATCACTGAATTTAGTTCTCCATCTCTTGTAATTCTCTGCAGTCTTAGGACCTAATCTGGCAGTCGAGTTCAACTCCCACTGGAGTCTATTTCGGTAGGTGCAAGAAGCTTGCAGGATCAGACCTGCAAGTAATGGAACTTCTCTGCTTGTTCCATTTCCTCTGACCAAACCTTGATTATTTTTTTGTTTTGTTTTATGCTTTCAGATTTTTGTGGTTTGGGGGATTATTCTTTCATTAATTACTACGCATCATTGGTGTGCTTGCTGCTGTACAAACATAGTAGGCCAGGTCCTGGCCGAAAGAGCTTACAACCTAAATCAGATGCTTACTTTGAATTTCATGTCTTTTGCTTATTATGTGTCTTGTTTTGTTTAGCAATAGTTCATGTGTGGTATTTAATTTACTTTTGCAGGGTTTTATTAACTCTTGCTGTGTCTTTCTAATGTATTCCTCTAAACAATATCGGCATGTTGCAGATTTAGGTTGTCATCCTCCAATTTCAAATTGTCTATCCATATTTCTCAAACTTCAAATCTGCCAGTGTTTGACACCATCAGTCTAAATGAGTGGTCTCCTGGCTCCCAGATCAGGGTATTATCTCCTAGACTACAGCTATTTGGTCCCTCACCTCTCTCTCCCCTCTCCTCTCCTCCCCTCCCACCCGCAAACATGCTCTGGAGAACATTGCCTGACTTGGCTGAACATGCCTCTTGATTCATCTCAAATGTAAAACATTCCGCTGAATCTGGTACACCTGAGAGCCTCTATTGAATCCATCCAAGGTGGCCATTGCTTGGAGGCTCAACCCTGCTGTCAGGGAAGTCAGTGAGAGTGTTTCCATTGGATTCATTTGGAACAGGCACTAGCTGTGTTCTGCAAGATTCAGCCTTATCGACTGAATGCCATTCCCAATATTACACCATTTGGTCACTTTCTGTCATGAGAAGTGTCTTCTGCACGTTGCAAAATCTTTATTTTGGAAAATTTGGCAAAGGGTAACACTTTCAAAAGCACCTAAGCCCTATTGACTTTCAATGGGATTTAGGCTCCTAAGTCACTTTGGTACATTTGAAAATTTTGGCCAAGCTGACTACTGTTTGCACAATAGTTTGTCCTTTCTTTGCCTTCCGATAAGTTGTGGAGCAAAGCAGATGGAAGGAATCTGTTTTCAGTAGACAAGTGTTCACTTCCATCCCACTCGTGCCTTAACAAACTCTGCAGTGTCCTCTTCTATTCTCCCCAGAGCATATACTCTTGACACGACACTTAGTGTGTCTTTTAATTAATCTTTGATGATTTATTTGGATTTCCAGGAAACAGCATCCACATCCTATTTTGCCCTCACCAGATCTCTGCTGGTTTACATCCAACAGAGTTTTGATATTCTTCGGTATCAGGTATTGTTACCTAAGTGGGTTCATTCCAGTACTGACGGTGCCGCATACAGGCCCATATAGCAGTGTGCCTTGACTCTGCAAGGGGATAGTGTCAAACACTGTATTTTACTTAGTGTTTCAACAATTGCAATACGAAGGTCAGACAAGCAGTCCTAGTAAATATCCTGGGGGGTGTTATTAGACTAGCCAGAGATGGATGAGTAGAAAAATACTGGATCAATTTACCACAGTTACCGTAGCTGTACATGGCACAAAAACACCTACAAATAAGAAGGCAACCTGAGTTGAATGGTACATTGGAAAGTGAAGATGGGTTACTCTAAAATAGCTGACTGTGGTTGGACCAAATATTTTGTCATTAACGTTGTCATCTCACAACCTGACATATGAATAGGGACCTGCTCTCCCCTCAAAAACACAAGCATGTGAAATGTGTGAGAGCAGTTAGAAGAAAAAGCCATATTAATTGTACAATAGACTTTTGGTCTGATTCCCAAAGCCTTCATGACACATCCTAAGACAAGTATCCTATGGTGTGTTGAGCACATGTATCAGAACCTCTTTGCTCTTCAGAGCAGCTTGACAAAGCAAGGACCTGATCCATTTGTTTCAGTGGACTTTGGATCAGACACTAAGGGTACGTTTACACTCCAGCTAGATACCTGCGGCTGTCCCAGGCCAGCTGACTCAGTCTCTCAGGGCTTGGGCCGAGCTGCTGTTTAATTGCAGTGTAGACATTTGAGCTCAGGTTGCAGCCCAAGCTCTGGGATCCTCCCACCTTGCAGGGTCCTAGCCTGAGCCCGAACATCTACACCACAATTAAATGGCCTCTTAACCCGAGCTTGAGTCAGCTGGCCTGGGACAGCTATGGGTGTCTATTTGCAGTGTAGACATGCCCTTAGAATAGAAATGCAAGGCTCTGCATCAGTGGCTCTGACTAATAACCAGAAGAGTAAAGTTCTGCTGACTGGTGCAGCAGATGGCAATTCCTGGGCCTTGTCCCCTTTGCAAATGCTATTGCTGGGGCAGAGAGCAGCAAGGACTCCCTTTATACCTAGCCCGAGTTAGGAGCTCAAAGGGTAGAGAGAAGCATATACCTTCTCCCCACTCTTCCATACATGTGCAGGGGCAGAACACAATCTGGCCAAATACAAGTGATTGGTTTTTTTGGTGGGGGGTTTAATGTCCGAGTGAAGAGTTTGTCTTAAAAGTATGGCAAAAGATTCCACTCATAAAAGCAGTACATACAAGAGGATTTGCCTGTTAGTTTTACAAAGGAGAATGACAAATTTGTGCTGTTCAATGGTGTGTAACGCGTAATCCTCACTAGACTATGTAAACAAACAGGAGAAGTAAACAGCAGAATTACAATATCGTGTAAACATTTGTAAACAAACCCTGAGCAGGTCCATTTGCCAGAGCTCATGTAGATGCGTGTCACAACAGCAAGCACGCACACCAATTTAAAAGCCACGTGCATGATGGCATACAACCTCCTGCTTTTTCATGCAATGCGAATATCTGAGAAATAAACAACAATCCCAGTAATTAATTGGGAGTCTGAACTGAGTAATTATGACCACCTTCTGAATGCAAAAAGAGGTGCAAAATCTATTTTTCTCCAATGTTCCCACATTTAATCTCAAATGATGATAATTTACTGATGTGGAAGTAAAGATGACAAAATCATCTGTGAGCTTTACACTAGTCTTATTTTTGAAGGATTATGGCCATTTTCCTAGACTGCACCCTCCATCCCTTTGCCCCCCAGCTCTCCCTGCCGCACTCCCCAAGAGAGATGTTTGCACTGGTAAAAGTGTCCACATTTTAGATGTTCTATTCTGTGGGATCCAATGGCATGGTTTGGATTACAGTGGAGCTAGAACCAAATTGTGAAGTTTAGATTTAGATACGGATCAGGAATCTAACCTTCTCAACCTTCTGGAGGGTTGAGCTCCAAGGTCCTGTTTTGGTTCATAAAATTTAGGCACCAGCTGTAAGGCTGAGTTCCAGAACTGATCTTTCTCAAAGCGGTGTGTGTTCAGCTTTGGGGTTTCAGATCTAATGACTGGGAATGTTCTGAGTTCACTCTCTACAAGGTGGACATTACAGGGGAAATTCCAGCTGGCATTAGCTGGCTGACACAAAGTGGTCTAGCACAATTATCCATTGTCTGATGTGTACCCAATCCACAGAGCAGAAATCTGTTCCTTCTAGGCCACACTGTAGCCTCTTTCATTCAGACAGTAAATGAGGGGGAGGGATAGCTCAGTGGTTTGAGCATTGGCCTGCTAAACCCAGGGTTGTGAGTTCAATCCTTGAGGGGGCCACTTGGGGATCTGGGGCAAAATCAGTACTTGGTCCTGCTAGTGAAGGCAGGGGGCTGGACTCGATGACCTTTCAAGGTCCCTTCCAGTTCTAGGAGATGGGATATCTCCATTAATTAAATTAACTAAACTTTTTCTTCTCCTGTAACATGTCTCATAGGGAAAGGAGTGCTGACCTGGTGAGCAGTGGGTTAAAATGCCCTGTAGTTATTTGTTGTGGTTGTTTAAGCTAAAAATACCCATGCTCTTAAAAAGTTCCTTAACCAAATGCCAGCAACCTGGGTTTGGATTCCTCAATTGTCATTACTAGCACCACAATGGCTTGTGCATGAATTCTATTCTGTTGAATGGAACCCACAAGCAAGACTTCCAAGTGTCCATCAAGATAAGAATGTCCAGCAACTTGCTCATGAATCAGCCTGTTCCAGAGCTGTATGTATCTCTTTCTGACCCAGGATGTGGTTCCAACTTTACTGCTAATTCACTCCTACAAATTAGTTGAAACCCATTATCAGTGTGAGCTTAAAAAGAGGCTTGTGTGCACACATGCATGGGAAAACGAAAGGTTTTCTCATGAGTAGCCAAAAGGTCACTACGTAAATATCTGTCTGGAGCTAGAGCACAAATGGAGTTTCTGCATTGCTTTGTTTCACTGATAAACTTTCAGGAGGCCATTGGGGGAAACTTGATAAAAATAGCTTCATCTTCAGAAGCAGCTGGAGCAGAGTGAAAATGCTGCTTCCTGTCAGATCAAGTGACCAAAGAGTGACATTATTCTCCACCCAACTTTATTCCTCCTAGGGCACTTTTCACATTTTAGTGTAAATATTAACCCATTTTCTATCACTGCGCAAACATGTTGGCAATCCCCATGTGAGATTCCACATACACACTCAGCCATAGAAGACACTTGTCTGGTTTAGGGAGTATAGAAATAAAGGGCTAAACCAAATGTGGGGTGACCCCCATTGATTTCAGTAGTTTCACATGCAGTGAATCTGGCTTGCTGTCTGCAAGACCATATAAGTCTCCTAACTTCTTGTGTAAAAAGGCCAGCCTGTTTCCTTTTCCTCCATCCTTAATTACCATTTTTCCCCCCACTATAGCTGCCTGTTTCTGTAATCTATTCAACATCATTTTATCCAGGGGCCTCAATTGTCATCCCAGGGATCCAATGAGGATTTGCCATTCTTCTTTCATATGGAAATAGCAACATTAACAAGTTAATAGAAAGGTTTGAAATCCATGCAGAGTGCATCTTTGCTATACCTCCTGGACGTGAAAAGAGGGGGCACTTGTTCACAATATGTTTGATGGTTTGGAGGACTCTGCATTTGCACTGTGGCAAATCCTTGATTCCGTTTGTGCATCAGGTTCCATGTAACACCGTCCTAATGTGGTTAATGGTAATCCACTGTCTTTGGCAGAGGAAGAAACCTGGCAGTTTGATGCTCTTTGTTTACGTCCGAGTCTGCCCATTGCATCTGCCAGGTGTCTTCTGGGTTGAAGCTGGATGACAAAAGAGCTTCTCCAGCCACCCAGAATAGTCGGTGGGATTTAAAGTGAGCACAAGGTGGGGAATAAGGTTATCATGGAGTGGGACCTTTTGGTTTGTGAGACCTTTTTTTGTACTCATGCAACATAGCCATCTCTCACCAGATGGTTGGAGGAAGGATGTTTGCAAGGACTGGAAGCTAAGGTGGCAGAGTGGACTTCAGGGAGCCAGTTACAAATCTCATCTCCACATTAGCTGGATACCAACAAGGTCCATGTGTGAGCATATTTCCCAGATGGACGCGTAGTACTCGGCCATGGAATAAACTAGAGCCAGCGGTGCCATTCATAGTTTTCGAGCATCAGAATACCAGCTAGAACCTGGTCGCTTCCAGATTATATTGATGCAACTCTTTGTTTTATGGCTCACCTGTTTCAGATGTTGTTGATAGGTCAGGCTGCACTCGAGAGTGACTGCTTAGGTAGCAGGGGTTAGGATCATGGGCAATTGCCTTGCTGCAGAAGCTTATGTTCTGTGTCCTCTTAGCTTCAGGATTGTTGAGATGGAAAGCTGACAATACCATTTTTGATGGATTGGGTTTGAGCTGCCAGTACTGAAAGTAGTTTTCCATCCTCTTTAGATCAGTATTAAGCATATCATCTGCTTCTCTGAGCAATTTTGCCATTGATTTCTATGGAAGCAGGGTCCCATCCAGGATTTCAATTCTTGAAACTTGTCATGGCCCTCTGTGGGGCTGGGTGTTTCTATGTAATGGTCTTTAAAAATATATAATTTAAAGAAACCCTCATGACAGTATATGATTGGACGGTATCCTTTTGTGGTATCTCTTCATGATGCATGTCTAAGGAACAAGTGAAAAAAGTAAGTCAGTATGACAGGGAAATGCTGGGAGTCCTGGGATAGCCAGATAGAAGAACAAGATGAATTGCCACAAAGCCAAAAAGGCTGTTTGTAATAAATGTTGGAAGATGTACAGATGCTAATCACCCCAGGTAGGCTGCTAGGTCAACGTAGCCACACAATGGCCAAAACCACTTTTAAATAGAGTACTTAAAGGCAGCAAATAGGCCAGACTCTGATGGTACTGAGCCCAGAATTTTATTTCTGTATCAGTCAGTAGTACCCTTGGGAATCTCGCAGACCTTTTAGAGCAATGGGTCTGACATGTGATCTTGAAATGATTAAACAGGCCAAGTTTTAATGGGACTTGGGGTGTATCTGATTTTTTTCATGTCATTTGATAGTCTGAGGTGATCCAAATTGATGTTACATTAATCCAAAACTTTTTGAATGCATTATATTATAATGCTCTGAAGAGGCTATCCTGTTTTGCACTGCATATTGAACACGGGATATTGTGTTACATTGTATTAAGTGAATGTTTCTGCCTCTGGCATGAGGGAAATGGTAAGTGGTATACAATTTAAGGAGATCAGAAGGATCGGCTGTCAAGGGACTGTCCCAGTGGGCTATTAAATTTCACTGGAATGCTGAAACATTTTTATCTACCCATCCCCAGTCCAGCCACTTGCACTGCTCACCTAGAAGCCTTCACTGAATCTGACACCCACTAATTCATGGGAAAAGACATGTCTGCTGAACGTTAAGGAGAGATGGTCTTCCAAATTTTCAGACCAGACACAGCAGGGATGATGTAGTCCAGTCACAGGAAATATCTTTCAAATATTCCTTCCCCAAGGACAAGATGAAAAATTGTTTCCTTTTCCTGATACCCTTGTCATCCAGAGGCCAAGGAGAAAGTCTAGTGAAAGAAGAGGCTTAAACCTATCCATGTCTTACTTGCATTTACCACACTGCTCAGGTTTGAGTTTGATTTGGACCATATGATAGATCTTCTTTAGTGTCTATGCGAGAAAAAGTTGTCTACCTGGATTTAACAATA
Organism: Chrysemys picta bellii; assembly: GCF_011386835.1. Lineage (NCBI taxonomy): Eukaryota > Metazoa > Chordata > Testudines > Emydidae > Chrysemys > Chrysemys picta. The sequence continues at coordinate 117,513,215 of NC_088796.1, forward strand.
AAATAAACTTGCTTAATTAAGTTTTTCATCCCCACAAATAATTTACAAAATAATTATACAGGAATGCTTTACCACCACCCCTTCCACTGAATGGCAAACATTGCTTTGTTTGTTTGTTTTTAACTGTTGCAGCAATTTAGTGATGACAACCAGAGCTGGAATGTTCTTGTGGCAGAAAATGCAATTTCATTGAAAGCGAAACTTCCTGTGGGCAAAAGTCGATTTTTGATGAAATCTCATTAAAAAGAATTGGAATAAAAACATTTTGGTAAGGTGGAAACATTTCATGTTGATGTTTACAGAACAGCATGTTTTGACTTTTGTTGTTGTTGTTGTTTTGAGATGACTTTTGTTTTGAAATTTTTTATATCTTTTTAAAATGTTGACATCAAAATGAAATGCTTTGACGCAAAACTAATTTTTTTTAAATGTCATTTTTGTGGGAAACTTCTACACTTTTTTTTTTTTATTCTGGTTCTGAAAGAAAACCAATCTCAGTCATGGATTTTCCCATGAAACAGAGCTGTGTAGGGACCAGAATTCCTAACACAACATTCCACTACCTGTTTTTCAGTGTGTGGTATGTGTTGTCCTCTGTGCCCAATCCACAAAAATACGAGTCTGTTATAAGACCCCTCCCAAATCTCCTCCCTTTTAGTCCTTAGCTCAAACTGGACAGCCCTGTGCTTTTACTTCAGGAGGCCCCAGGTTCAATCCCTGATTATGACAAAGATGCTAGTCATCACCAGTAGACTTTGAAATATTGGAACTACGGATTGGAAATATTGGACAGTATAAAATAAAAACCAAGGCTAAAAGGAGGAGGGAACCAATGGCTTGTTGAATAAGCCTTACTATGAGTAATTCAACAAGTCATTGGTTCCCTCCTCCTTTTAGCCTTGGTTTTATTTTATGCTGTCCAATATTTCCAATCCGTAGTTCCAATATTTCAAAGTCTACTGGTCTTTAAGATTTCAAAGGTGATCCAGTCACCGCCATGTTAGAAATATAAGCACATTTACCAAAGGCGAGAGACACCTGATGCCAAGACTAAAATTTCCTGGCATTTCATTAAATACATTATATGAATTAAATGTCTGGCCTGGACAACAGGATTCCTCAGCATAGGCTTCATGTGTTCAGTGGGATGAAACGTTTGCACAGTTTTGCAGTGCGAGTCTTGTCTTCTCCATCCGGTATGAGAAATCTGTTCTTGGGCTGATGAGCCTTTCGCCGAGGTCATACAGCACAAACTGTGAGGGTATTCCTCTTAGATAATCCACACGCCTCTTTCATGTTTAGATTACCATCTACTCCGAGTACTGTAATATAAACTAGAGGAAAACAGCTGAACCAGCTGAGCGACGAACAGCAGAGGCTAACAGCAGGAGTTTGCCTGGGAGCTGTCCAAGAGGAGGTACGCTAAGTGCTGCATTAGGGGGGCTGTGTTGGTGGGCCTTGAGTGGGCCTGACTGGTATATAAGGGCAGTCAGCAGCGAACCAGCTGAGCGGCGAACAGCAGAGGCTAACAGCAGGAGTTTGCCTGGGAGCTGTCCAAGAGGAGGTACGCTAAGTGCTGCATTAGGGGGGCTGTGTTGGTGGGCCTTGAGTGGGCCTGACTGGTATATAAGGGCAGTCAGCAGCGAACCAGCTGAGCGGCGAACAGCAGAGGCTAACAGCAGGAGTTTGCCTGGGAGCTGTCCAAGAGGAGGTACGCTAAGTGCTGCATTAGGGGGGCTGTGTTGGTGAGTATCTGAGTGCCTGCTGCTGGGACAGTTGGTCAGTTTGACCGTGTGCTTGATTGCTTGCTTGTTTGTTTGAAAAGTGTGAATTGGGAGTGCTTTGTTCCAGGTGGGCCTTGAGTGGGCCTGACTGGTATATAAGGGCAGTCAGCAGCGAACCAGCTGAGCGGCGAACAGCAGAGGCTAACAGCAGGAGTTTGCCTGGGAGCTGTCCAAGAGGAGGTACGCTAAGTGCTGCATTAGGGGGGCTGTGTTGGTGGGCCTTGAGTGGGCCTGACTGGTATATAAGGGCAGTCAGCAGCGAACCAGCTGAGCGGCGAACAGCAGAGGCTAACAGCAGGAGTTTGCCTGGGAGTTCGCGTGGGGAGAGCGCACTGAGGCTTTCATCTGCAGGTTTCTCCGAGTAGTTCCTGCAACAGTTGAGCAAGCTCTTAAGAGGACGGTGATATGGAAGGTGAGCGATCAGCTGTTGTAACCTGCACAGGTTGTGCCATGTTTGTCTTTCTTCCGCAGGACAGAAGTGACTTTGTCTGTACAAAGTGCAAGCTGGTCTCCATATTGGAGGAGAAGGTTCGAGGGCTGGAGAAACAAGTATCGACTCTGCGTTGCATAAGGGAGAATGAAGATTTCCTGGACAGACGTCAGGAGATGCTTCTACGGCCGCAATGTTCTGAAGATTCAGAGCAGGCGCAGCAGGGACAGAAGGATTGTGAGGAGGTTTGGCAGCATGTGACCTCCAGAAGAAGAAAGAGGAGCGTCCATGCACCAGCAATGGAGTTACAGGTGAGCAATCGTTTCCATGTTCTCTCTACAGGTGCTAATGCGGAGAGTGGACTAGATGGCCCATCTGAGGGAAGGGAGCAGAAGAAGACTCCACCGATTGGAAGGCAAAAGATGCACTGTCCTAGGGATGCGGGTTCCACGACCACCACTCCCAAGAGGAGGAGGAGGGTGGTGGTGGTCGGGGACTCCCTCCTCAGGGGGACTGAGTCATCTATCTGCCGCCCCGACCGGGAAAACCGAGAGGTCTGCTGCTTGCCAGGAGCTAGGATACACGATGTGACGGAGAGACTGCCGAGACTCATCAAGCCCTCGGATCGCTACCCCTTCCTGCTTCTCCACGTGGGCACCAATGATACTGCCAAGAATGACCTTGAGCGGATCACTGCAGACTACGTGGCTCTGGGAAGAAGGATCAAGGAGTTTGAGGCGCAAGTGGTGTTCTCGTCCATCCTCCCTGTGCAAGGAAAAGGCCGGGGTAGAGACCGTCGAATCGTGGAAGTCAACGAATGGCTACGCAGGTGGTGTCGGAGAGAAGGCTTTGGATTCTTCGACCATGGGATGGTGTTCCAAGAAGAAGGAGTGCTAGGCAGAGACGGGCTCCACCTAACGAAGAGAGGGAAGAGCATCTTCGCCAGCAGGCTGGCTAACCTAGTGAGGAGGGCTTTAAACTAGGTTCACCGGGGGAAGGAGACCAAAGCCCTGAGGTAAGTGGGGAAATGGGATCCTGGGAGGAAGCACAAGCAGGAGAGCGCAAGAGGGGAGGACTCCTGTCTCATGCTGAGAAAGAGGGACGATCATTGAGTTATCTTAAGTGCCTATACACAAATGCAAGAAGCCTGGGAAACAAGCAGGGAGAACTGGAAGTCCTGGCACAGTCAGGGAACTATGATGTGATTGGAATAACAGAGACTTGGTGGGATAACTCACATGACTGGAGTACTGTCATGGATGGATATAAACTGTTCAGGAAGGACAGGCAGGGCAGAAAAGGTGGGGGAGTTGCATTGTATGTAAGAGAGGAGTATGACTGCTCAGAGCTCCGGTATGATACTGCAGAAAAACCTGAGTGTCTCTGGATAAAGTTGAGAAGTGGGAGCAACAAGGGTGATGTCGTGGTTGGAGTCTGCTATAGACCACCAGACCAGGGGGATGAGGTGGACGAGGCTTTCTTCTGGCAACTAGCAGAAGTTGCTAGATCGCAGGCCCTGGTTCTCATGGGAGACTTTAATCACCCTGATATCTGCTGGGAGAGCAATACAGCGGTGCACAGGCAATCCAGGAAATTTTTGGAAAGCGTAGGGGACAATTTCCTGGTGCAAGTGCTGGAGGAACCAACTAGGGGCAAAGCTTTTCTTGACCTGCTGCTCACAAACAGGGAAGAACTAGTAGGGGAAGCAAAAGTGGATGGGAACCTGGGAGGCAGTGACCATGAGATGGTCGAGTTCAGGATCCTGACACAAGGAAGAAAGGAGAGCAGCAGAATATGGACCCTGGACTTCAGAAAAGCAGACTTTGACTCCCTCAGGGAACAGATGGGCAGGATCCCCTGGGAGAATAACATGAAGGGCAAAGGGGTCCAGGAGAGCTGGCTGTATTTTAAAGAATCCTTATTGAGGTTGCAGGAACAAACCATCCCGATGTGTAGAAAGAATAGTAAATATGGCAGGCGACCAGCTTGGCTAAACAGTGAAATCCTTGCTGATCTTAAACGCAAAAAAGAGGCTTATAAGAAGTGGAAGATTGGACAAATGACCAGGGAGGAGTATAAAAATATTGCTCAGGCGTGCAGGAGTGAAATCAGGAAGGCCAAATCACACTTGGAGTTGCAGTTAGCAAGAGATGTTAAGAGTAACAAGAAGGGTTTCTTCAGGTATGTTAGCAACAAGAAGAAAATCAAGGAAAGTGTGGGCCCCTTACTGAATGAGGGAGGCAACCTAGTGACCGAGGATGTGGAAAAAGCTAATGTACTCAATGATTTTTTTGCCTCTGTCTTCACGCACAAGGTCAGCTCCCAGATTGCTGCACTGGGCAGTACAGCATGGGGAGAAGGTGACCAGCCCTCTGTGGAGAAAGAAGTGGTTCGGGACTATTTAGAAAAACTGGACGTGCACAAGTCCATGGGGCCGGATGCGCTGCATCCGAGGGTGCTAAAGGAGTTGGCGGGTGAGATTGCAGAGCCATTAGCCATTATTTTTGAAAACTCATGGCGATCGGGGGAGGTCCCAGATGACTGGAAAAAGGCTAATGTAGTGCCCATCTTTAAAAAAGGGAAGAAGGAGGATCCGGGGAACTACAGGCCAGTCAGCCTCACCTCAGTCCCTGGAAAAATTATGGAGCAGGTCCTCAAGGAATCAATTATGAAACATTTAGAGGAAAGGAAAGTGATCAGGAACAGTCAGCATGGATTCACGAAGGGGAAGTCGTGCCTGACTAACCTAATTGCCTTCTATGATGAGATAACTGGCTCTGTGGATGAGGGGAAAGCAGTGGATGTGTTATTTCTTGACTTTAGCAAAGCTTTTGATACTGTCTCCCACAGTATTCTTGCCACCAAGTTAAAGAAGTATGGGCTAGATGAATGGACTGTAAGGTGGATAGAAAGCTGGCTAGATCGTCGGGCTCAACGGGTAGTGATCAATGGCTCCATGTCTAGTTGGCAGCCGGTTTCAAGTGGAGTGCCCCAAGGGTCGGTCCTGGGGCCGGTTTTGTTTACTATCTTTATTAATGATCTGGAGGATGGTGTGGACTGCACTCTCAGCAAGTTTGCAGATGACACTAAACTAGGAGGCGTGGTAGATACACTAGAGGGTAGGGATCGGATACAGAGGGACCTAGACAAATTAGAGGATTGGGCAGAAAAAAACCTGATGAGGTTCAACAAGGACAAGTGCAGAGTCCTGCACTTAGGACGGAAGAATCCCATGCACTGCTACAGACTAGGGACCGAATGGCTAGGTAGCAGTTCTGCTGAAAAGGACCTAGGGGTCACAGTGGACGAGAAGCTGGATATGAGTCAACAGTGTGCTCTTGTTGCCAAGAAGGCTAACGGCATTTTGGGCTGTATAAGTAGGGGCATTGCCAGCAGATCGAGGAACGTGATCGTTCCCCTTTATTCGACATTGGTGAGGCCTCATCTGGAATACTGTGTCCAGTTTTGGGCCCCACACTACAAGAAGGATGTGGAAAAATTGGAAAGAGTCCAGCGGAGGGCAACAAAAATGATTAGGGGTCTGGAGCATATGACTTATGAGGAGAGGCTGAGAGAACTAGGATTGTTTAGTCTCCAGAAGAGAAGAATGAGGGGGGATTTGATAGCAGCCTTCAACTACCTGAAGGGGGGTTCCAAAGAGGATGGAGCTCGGCTGTTCTCAGTGGTGGCAGATGACAGAACAAGGAGCAATGGTCTCAAGTTGCGGTGGGGGAAGTCCAGGTTGGAGATCAGGAAAAACTATTTCACTAGGAGGGTGGTGAAACACTGGAATGCGTTACCTAGGGAGGTGGTGGAGTCTCCTTCCTTGGAGGTTTTTAAGGCCCGGCTTGACAAAGCCCTGGCTGGGATGATTTAGCTGGGAATTGGTCCTGCTTTGAGCAGGGGGTTGGACTAGATGACCTCTTGAGGTCCCTTCCAACTCTGATATTCTATGATTCTATGATTCTATGATTCTATGAAAAACACTGCAGAGAGAAGGAGCTAATTCAAAGATGGGAGCTTTTCTAATGACCCCCAGAGTGGATTTGATGTTAGCGGCTTTTTAATGGTTTGAAGACAGAGGCACAAAAAGTCATGATGATAAAGAAGGCAGAGGTATCCCACAAGTTTACTCCCATTAAATATATTTTTTTAAAATACATATGCTGTATTTATAGACCAGTTATTTGGGAGTTGATTTCCTTTCCTTTGATATCAATGAACTTGTGCTTCATTTTAAGCACATTGTAACCAAAGTCACATTCAGCCTGAGGGAATCACTGGAATGTGCTTTTCCTGGGCGGTGGTGAGCAGAGTACCTACAGAGAGTTCTCTCTTGCATCAGTGGGGGGTGCATGTGGATGGGTGAATGTGTGCTAGGGGCTAGAGAGAGGATCTGAACATTCAGCCGAGGAGCCATGTCTCCCAGAGGAAAGCAGACATCCTAGCACGCTCCTTTAGAAAGCCTGAAAAATTCTAATTGATTCATGTCACATGTGGGGTAGTGTTGCTTTTTCTTCAGCAGAATCTGGGTGTGGTCGTTCCAGAATAACTGTAAGTGACGGGGCAACCATTCAGCTAGAGAAATCTGCAAGAAGAACACATTTTCTTGAGCTGCAACAGATGCCTTTCTATCTAGCCAGAAGAGCAGCCGTGGATTGGCACTGGCTGGTTATGTTTACTGATTTGTCAGGCGTACGTCTGGGATGGTGATTTTGAGTAGAAGTCCAGGGATATGGATTTAACCCAAGATTGTAATGTGTTTGAGTCAGCATTAAGACTTACAGATGTGGGGCAGTTGGCTGTATGACTGAAGGTTTGAACATCACCACCATGTTGCTAAATCTCATGATTTTGGGGACCTGACTCATGATTTTGGGAATGCCATGGGTTGGCAATACTGTGGCGGCTTGCTTGAGTTCTGTGAGCTTTTCAGATGCTTCCCTGATCAAAAAAACCAGGACCGTGGTCATGTTGGGTGATATTGGCCCAGCCACTCTATACCACTTAGGCCCTGCAGTACGCCCTGCAGACTGTGCGCATGGATTGACTGCATGAAATGTGGGGGGACTTCATGTGCTTTGATGTGGGAGCTTCATGCTGACTCTGAAGGAAAGGAAAATTGGGGATAGGCTGGGAATCCAGCTGTGTCACTCCTGGTTATGTTGGCTCTGGAAGGATAAGAGGAGTGTTTTTTAAAAGGGAGGGGCAGCAAAATCTTTACTGTCCTAAAAGTCAGCAGTTGTCATACTGAAAACACATAGGGCAGCAGATCTGCTGAGTAAGAATGTGCCATTTTTGCATTCACTTTTCAGTGTGGACCCATACTTTAAAAGGGACAGAAAGGGTGTGTTGAAGTCAGTTATGTAATGAGGACTGCATTGCCATATGTCAGATAAAGAAAGCTTAATTCTGCTTATGAACCAGTCTTTATCTTGTGGATTCAGAATCCAGTAGAAAGATTTGAACCAGGAAAAGATGATAATACATGGTTTGACAGTATCATGACCATGATGCATTTAACCTCAAAATATCCCCTGGTGGTTGTTTTGGGTAAGGAAGGTTGAATCTTTAAAGTGACACTTGGCCAAAATAGAATGATAGTTTTTAGCAACATGGGGAAAGACTAGACCCAAACAACAATGAGAATCTAACGCCCCTGAGGTCAATTATGTGACTTCATGTTTAAAATACATGCAGTACGCCAAAGCTGGTCCCTCAAAGTAGTACAATCCATCCAGCAATGCTGTTAAGACAGAGACCATTGTCATGTGCCAAATACTGAAAGGTTTTATGGAAGCAGTACAAAAATAAACAACTGGATGATAATCTGAATACGTCTGCATCAAAACGGAAACTAACAGTGCTAAAGAATGGTGCACCATTTCCAGGCGTAGTATGTGTATGCCAGAGCAGAGTTTCCGATGAGAAACACATTATTAAGCATTCCCCATTTAGGGCACAATTCTTGCGGGAGCTGAGCACTCTGACTGCAATCCAGCAGAGCATTTAAGCACACATGAAACTTGACTCAAGTACCGACTCCTGTTGACTTAAATAGAACTATTGAAGCAGCAAAGAGTCCTGTGGCACCTTATAGACTAACAGACGTATTGGAGCATGAGCTTTCGTGGGTGCATCCGAAGAAGTGGGTATTCACCCACGAAAGCTCATGCTCCAATACGTCTGTTAGTCTATAAGGTGCCACAGGACTCTTTGCTGTTTTTACAGATCCAGACTAACGCGGCTACCCCTCTGATATAGAACTATTGAGGTGGTTAAAATTAAGCACATGCTCAAGTGTTTTGCTACATCTGGACCAGAGCCCTCCGCATCTGTTCATAGATTCCAAGGGGAGAAGGGGCCATTGTGATGATCTAGCTGCCCTCCTAATTAGCACAGGTCACAGAACTTCCCCAAAACTATTTCTAGAGCAGAACTTTCAGAAAAAATATCTGGACTTGATTTAAAAATTGTCAATGATGGAGAATCCACCACTGCCCTTGATAAATTCTGCCAATGGTTAATTAGCCTCACTGTTAAAACTGTGTGCCCTAGTTCCAGACTGAATTTGTCTAGCTTCAGCTTCCACCCATTGGTTTGTGTTAAACCTTTCTCTGCTCGATTGAAGAGTCCATTATCAAATATTTATTCCCCATGTAGGTACTTATAGACTGTAATCAAGTCACCCCTTAACCTTCTCTTTGTTAAGCTAAATAGATTGAGCTCCTTGAGACTATCACTAAAGGCATGTTTTCTAATCCTTTAATCATTCTCATGGCTCTTCTCTGAACCCCCTCCAATTTTTCAACAACCTTCTTGAATTGGACTGGACATAGGATTCCAGCAGTGGTCACACCAGTACCCAATACACCAGTAAAATAACCTCTCTACTCCTACTCGAGATTCCCCACTTTATGCATCCAAGGATTGCATTAGCCTTTTGGCCACAGCGTCATACTGGGAGCTCACATTCAGCTTCCTATTCACCATGACCCCCCAGACTATTTCAGTCACTGCTTCTCAGGATAGATGTGATAAAGGAGGGGGTAGCTCCCTTTTATGGACACCCAGCCAGCCAGTAGCTATAAAATCCCTGTTAGTAGCTGTTCTCTAATTGCTCTACCTGTAAAGAGTTAAAAAGTCTCACTGCTATGCTATGCATCGGTAAAAGGAAGTGAGTGGGCATCTGGTCAAGAGAGCCAATGGAAAGGCTAGAACTTTTTAAAATTGAAAAAAGACTCCCCTTTTGTCTGTCTGTTCTCCCGGGGAGAGGCGGACAGAGAAGCTGCTATGTTGTAAGAAGCTTGGGCGAAGTATGAAAAATCATCAGTATCATACCTAGAAACTAATCATTTAAAACCCCAGATATGTAAGTAGATCAGGAAATGTCTAGGAAGATGCGATTAGGTTTATCCCTTTTATTTCATTATGGCTTGTGGATTCCTCTGTGCTAAACCCAGGTACTTTTGTTTTGCTTGTAACCTTTAAGCTGGACCTCAAGAAAGCTATTCTTGGTGCTTAATCCTTGTAGTTGCTCTTTTAAAATCTAGCAATAGCCTGAGTTCCCAGATGTATTTTCTTTCCTTTTTTTATTAATAAAATTTACCTTTTTTAAGAACAGAATTGGAATTTTTGTGTCTTAAGAGGTTTGTGCACGTTACTTAATTAGCTGGTGGCAACAGCTGATTTCCTTTTTTTTTTCTTCTTCTTCTTTCTCAGCTCTTCCCCGGAGGGGGTGTGTGAAAGGGCTTGAGGGCACCCCACAGGAAGGAATTCCCAAGTGTGCCTTCCTGGGCTTTCAAGCAGTTCTTCACTTGGGTGGTGGCAGCATTTACCAATCCAAGGTCAGAGAAAAGCTGTAACCTTGGGAGTTTAATACAAGCCTGGAGTGGCCAGTATTAATTTTTTAGGATCCTTGCGGGCCCCCACCTTCTGCACTCGAAGTGCCAGAGTGGGGAATTAGCCTTGACAATAGAGTATCCCATTCTGTGTCTTTGCAAACTTTATCAGTGATGATATGTTTTCTTGCTGCTTAGTGAGTTATAAGATATTCACCATCATTTCCCTTGTTGGTTCCTTTACAACATAGGGACATAATTCATCTGAACCTTCTGGTACTTTGCCATATTGGTTTCTTGCAGCCAGCTGATCACTCTCTATCAGTAACTTGTCCTCTTCATTCTTTACTCCTCCTCCAATTTTTGTTATCTGCAAACTTTATCAGTAATTTTGTTTTCTTCCAGCTCACTGATTAAAAATGTTACAGTGTAGGGCCAAGAACTGATTCCTGTGGGACCCCACTGGAAACACACCCTCTCGGTGATTTTCCATTTACAATTACATTTTGAGATGTATCATTTAACTATTTTTGATCCATTCATGTTAATTTTATACATGTTCTAGTTTTTTAATCAAAATGTCATGCACTACCAAGTCAAATGCCTTACAGAAGTCTATCACATCAACACTATTACCTTTAGCAACAAAACTTGTAATCTCGTAAAAAAAAAATCAAGTTAAACAGGATCTAGTTTCCATAAACTCATGTTGATTGACATTATGTTACTTTCCTGTAATGCTTTATTAACTGAGTATCATATCAGCCACTCCATTGTCTTGCCCAGGATTGATATATCAGACTAACAGGCCTATAATTATCTGGGTCATCCCTTTTACCCTTTTAAAATACTGGCACACCATTAACTTTCTTCCAGTCTCCTGGAACTTCTCCAGTGTTCAAACCCTTATTGAAAATCAACATTAATGATCCACCAAGCTCCTCAGCCAGCTTTTAAAACTCTTGGATACATGTTAGCTGGACCTACTCATTGAAAAATGTCTCACTTTAGTAGCTGCTGTTTAACATTCTCCTGGGATACAAGTGGAATGGAAAGACAACATATGATATGACTACATCATCTGTTTTTTCCTAAATACAGAACAAAAATATGCATTAAACACTTCTGCCTTTTCTGCAGTATTATTAATTCTACCATTTCCATTTAGTAATGGACCAATACCATGCTAGGATTCTTTTTGTTCCTAATGTACTTTTAAAAAACTCATTCTTATTGTCCTTAGATCTGCTGGCTCTTCAGGTCTGATGTTAACCTGACAGTGTTCCTTTCAACTTTTTGGGTGAAATCCTGGCCCCATTAAGTCAGAGTGTTTTGCCATTGACTTCAGTGGGGCCAGGATGTCACCCTGTTTCCATACCGATTAAAGCTCCTTCAGCTCTATCCAAGCCTCTAGTCAGAGTGGACATCAGTGAATTTCTACCACTATCTTTAAAATGGTCTTGAGACACTGTCCAGTCTTGTGGATAAGTCTGATACACTGTTTAGAGAAACAGGATATCAAATAATGGCACAGAGCATCTAAAAGCCCAGAAACCTCCAGGGGGCATGGCGAGCAGGCCCTCCATTAGATTTTTCTTTGAGTGGTAACAAACCAATCCAGCTGAAATGGGCCCTGTCTTGTCTAGCATCGGCTCTGCCATCAATACTGTACGTTCTGAGGATGGGTGAAGAGGGCTACCTGCTGATGAAGGTAACATTAATCAGCTGGAGAATTCATTCATCACTGTTGACTCTGAGACTCCTCATGTACACTGCTGCAACTCCACTCTCGGTACTTTCTCTACAGCCCTTTCTCTAAGCCAGCCAGAGACCTGGGACAGTGACAGTGAAAAGCAACCCAACTGTCATCTAAGCCTTTGAAACTCACTCCCTAGGGTGGTTCACTAGTACCCAACATTTGGCAATTTTCAGAAGACAAGAGGTGTTTATTTGGTTTATTTTTTGTTAATGTTTCCCTTCCCTCACTTTGCTGGTCAACGTATCTCTGAAGGCAGTAGAGATGGTGTTTGATTCAACCCACTGTGGAATGCTTATGTGTTTGAGGCTTTTATAAATAGCACGACTTGCTACACACTGATAGTGGCATTGTAAACATGCAAAGCCATTTTCCGCAATACAATACATATTTAATTTGAGAAACCCTGCCTTCCTTTACATAGGCAGACATGTTTTTCAAAAAGTTGTTCTATATTTGTTCTTTCACCACAAGCCTAACACCAGTGAAATAGCTGTCAGACCTGTGAGGATTTGGACACCATAACGTTCAGAGGTATCACACCTGCTGTTTTATACATGCTGTATAATTAGAAATGAGTAACTTCCAAGCCAGTGTGCACTAGAAATGCATTATTGGATTAATACTCCTAGGGCCATGTTGTATGATAGACTAGTCCAGTAGATGCAGTGACCGGCAGAGCTGTTAGACTGGCTGCAACAGGATTGTCTCTGAAAATGGGAAGAGTGGGAAGTATTAACTGCCATTGCCAAGACGCTTAAGATGGGGTTTTCAAAAGGATTCATTACTGAGCTTCTCCCATCAACTTCAATAGGAGACCGAGTAAGAGCAACACGGAGTGCTTGGAAAGTCCCACCTTTCCTCTCTTCAGAACTGAGTGTTGCTATCCGAGCCAGGGCCTTCCTGCCACCTGGTGCTTCTGAAGCACCGCTGGGGAGAGAGGGGCCGCAGGGTGAGAGGACAATGGGTGGAGAGACCACCAGAGAAGGGCACAGCACCTGGAAGGTGTTAATCCCCAGAGTGGCCAGGAGGAGGTGCCCGTAGCAAGGAGTGGACTTTGTGACACCATGTCACATACCCTCTCTGTTGCTCAGTTTCCTCCTCTATAAAATGGGGTTGAGAACATTTCTGTGCTTCGTAAGAGTGTGGTGAGGCTACAATCATTACTGTGAAGTCCTTGAAGATGTTCAGGTGGAAGGCACTATACAAGGGCAGACCATTATTCTCAATCCTCAGGGAAACTTTTCTCTCTCTCTCAAGCATCCAACAGGCGACCTTCTTCTGCCTGCTAATCATAAACACCCATCAATTGTTAAGGACTGTGCCTGAAGGAAGTTTGTATGTAATACTGAGACACCTGATAATGTGATCAGCTTTAAAACAAGAAAAATAAACAGCCTGAGGGGGCTTTTGACATGCCTCATGGATATTAACCACACCTGCTTAACTCAGTTGTGCGTGTATATACAGAGAACTACATATGGGGCATAGCCTTTCTTGCAAGCTGTCATGCAAGGTTGACTTACTATGTACGTGTTGCTTATTAAAACTATTGCTATGAAGATCAAACTGAGCAAGAGACTTTCCGAGAGAAGATTATCTCCCAGAAAGTGAAAACATTCAGGTACCCGCTTGTAAGGTATTGATTACAAACAGAATGGGAAGGAATCTGTCTCATATTGCTTCATTTTACACATCTCTTTTGTTCAGATCAAATATATGTAAGAGAAAGAGGTTTGAACCTGTTCCTGTTGAAATAATGGCAAATATCCCACTGCTAAATCGGAACAGGAGTGGGGCCCAAAAGGCTGGTCACAATTTTTCCAATGAAAATATTTTTTTTCCATTGGAAAATGTAGCTTTGTCAAAAATGAAATTCCCATGAAAAATTGTTTTCAACAAAAGTGATCCCGTGAAGCAAAATGAACATTGTTGCATTTCTAATCCAGAATTTCATTTAGTTGTGGACAGATACAAAGTCTGTTTAGGGTAACAAAGTCCATGCCACTGTCATAGTATCAACCATGATCTGAGACTTGGGACTGAATACTTGGCATAGTATCAACCATTCCCACATTTAGATAAATCCTCTAAATCTGGATTACAAGTTAAAAGTATCCTGGTAGGTCCCAACTCTACTCCCTTTGAAGTCATTGGCAATATTACCATTAGTAAGAAAGGGAGCAGGATTGGATGCATTGTTGTCTCAGCATTTTGCCACTTAATCATACAGTGGCTTATTTTTTTCTGGCCTCCTCCCTTCCTGTGTTGTTTCCGGGGATTCAAAAATAAGATTGCAAAGTTTGCAGGAAACAGCTCTTGCTATGAATCTGCACACAACACACAAAGGAGAGGTCTGTAACCCAATCCTGCCATGCTGGATGTTCCGACACTGAACATGAACAACCCCAGGGAAGTTTTTTGAGAAGATGTGAGGGAACACGCATGGTCTGGAACCTCTCCTTTGTTCCCTGAAAGACACATCTGGAAAGTTGTAGGAGCTTGAGGTCCTTCCCTGAAAGGGGTTATAATAAATCAATTGTGAATTACTGCCAGTGCGTTGCAAAGCCTCTAAATCCAAAGACAAAACACTGAATTGTGGAAATAGAAATTGGAGGGTCATTGGGCCCTCGCTCCTGTTAATCAATGTGCAGCAGCAGTTAAAAAGGCTAAGAGAATGTTAGGAACCATTAGAAAAGGGATTGTTTGTCTCATTATCTATCATAATGCCACTATAAAAATCCATGGTACTCCCACACCTTGAATACTGTGTGCAGTTTGGTCACCCCATATCAAAAAAGATGTATGAAAACTGGGAAAAGTACAGAGAAGGGCAACAAAAATGATTAATGGTATAGAACAATTTCCATATGAGGAGAGATTCAAAAGACTGAGACTTTTTCAGCTTGGAAAAGAGATGATTAAGGGGAGATATGATAGAGGTCTATAAAATCATGAATGGTGTGAATAAGGAAGTGTTATTTACTCCTTCACAAAAACAGAGGCGTGCTTGTGGCACCTTAGAGACTAACAAATCTATTTGGGCATAAGTTTTTGTGGGCTAGAACCCACTTCATCAGATGCATGGAGTGGAAAATACAGTAGAAGGTATAAATACACAGCACATGAAAAGATCGGAGTTGCCATATCAAGTGGGCAGGTCAGTCTAATGAGACAATTCAATTAACAGTAGGATACCAAGGGAGGAAAAGTCACTTTTGTAGTGGTAATGAGTGGCCCATTTCAAACAGTTGACAAGAACGTATGAGTAATAGTACGGGGAAACTAGTATGGGGGAAATTAGGTTTTGTAGTGACCCAACCACTCCTAGTCTTTATTCAGGCCTAATTTGATGGTGTCCAGTTTGCAAATTAATTCCAGTTCTGCAGTTTCACATTGGAGTCTGTTTCTGAAGTTTTTGTTGTTGTTGAAGAATTGCCACTTTTAGGTCTGTTGAGTGACCAGGAAGATTGAAGTGTTCGCCTACTGGTTTTTGAATGTTATAATTCCTGATGTCAGATTTGTGTCCATTTATTCTTTTGCGTAGAGACTGTCCGGTTTGGCCAATGTACATGGCAGAGGGGCACTGGATGTCCCTAGCCTCTGTCTCCTAGAAGTGGGGGAGTGAACACCAGGGGACAGTTCCTAGACGTGTAAACTATCACATCTCTATTGAAGTCAGTTTATACTAGCTGAGGCTCTGACCCAAGATTCAGTCCCAAGTCTCAGATCATAACTCCATCAGTCGGATGATCTACTGGCAAACATAGAAAAGCAACATCCAGGAGACTCTTCAGGATTTTTTCCAAGTCAAGTTTCCTAAAGGTGGAGGAGAATAATAAAGTAGAGATTCCTAAAACCTGGAAATAATTGTGCTATTAAGTTGACATGTGATCTTATATTCAATTCATTGCTAAATAGGAACTGGAGGAGAATGTGCTTGTAGAGGTCAGGACTGGAGCCCAAATGTCCCATTTCAGGTCTACAAGCAGATTCCCGAGACACTTGGGAGATTCAACAATGGAAGTTTCAGCATTTAATGAAAGACAGAAGGAACCATTTTCCCCACAATTGTTTCTTAGAGGAACTTTATTTGCTGTGCTTTTCACCTTGGTCCTGATTCTACCATCCACACTCACACTGAAATCTCCTCTAAACACTGAAATCCCCAAAACAGGCCCTCTGCAGAAGAGGTGAGTTTCACGCACTGATTAGTACATTATTCTGCAAGTAGTTCTAGTTTAGCTGGTTGAATATTAAAATACAGATCAAATACACCTCTACCCCAATATAACGTGACCCGATATAACACGAATTCGGCTATAACACGGTAAAGCAGCGCTCTGGGGGGGCGGGGCTGCACACTCTGGCAGATCAAAGCAAGTTCGATATAATGCGGTTTAACCTATAACTCAGTAAGATTTTTTTCGGCTCCCGAGGACAGCGTTATATCGAGGTAGAGGTGTATTTTCATGAATAAAAGCCCTGTGTTTGCTGTTATCCATGCCATTGTATCATTAGTTATTCATGGGCATTCAGATAATCACCAGGTATTTTTGAAAATCTTTAAAGAACAAGTTTCACCAGTATCAGGGGGTAGCCGTGTTAGTCTGTATCTACAAAAACAACAAGGAGTCTGGTGGCACCTTAAAGACTAACAGATTTATTTGGGCATAAGCTTTTGTGGGTAAAAACCTCACTTCTTCGGGCATCCGAAGAAGTGAGGTTTTTACCCACGAAAGCTTATGCCCAAATAAATCTGTTAGTCTTTAAGTTTCACCAGTGTTAGCACGAATGCTTATTCTTCCGACAAGTGTATTACTTACTGCTTATCGTTTATTACCCCCTAGTTCAGTGATACTCAGACTAAGGCTGTAACTGGCTCTTTGATAGGTCACCTGCAGCTCTTTGCAGCACATGCTGCTAAAACACTGTGTGATGTAATTATTAACCAATCAGGATGCTTTTACTATCCTGTTAACCAATTGTAGTTGATTTTAAAAAATACTTGGTCGGTCATTTTGCTGTGAGAATTTATATATATATATAAATATATATATATCCAACTAAATATTTCCCAACATACTGTTCAAATATGAATATATAGTACTATCATAAATGAAACCATCAATTCTCAATACTGTGGCTCTTTTGGGTAATGTTAATCACTAATTTGGCTTCTGAACCACTGAGGTCTGAGTATCACCGCTCTAATTTAAAATGTCTTGGCAAACCAAAGTTAATGCCATGTGATTTAGGAGACCAATCTCTCACACACACAATAAAAGTAGAGTGAACAGTCAAAAAATGAAGGGTGTGTAAACAACCCATAGACTGAAAATTAGGTGCTTAAGCTACTAGATATTATGAATAATGAATGTTCGCTGTAAGCAGAATCTATTTGCCAATGATTAGCAAACAGAAGTATAGATGTTCATTCATGATGAATTTATAATATTCAACCAGTTTCCACCACATGTCACTGTACAAACTTTCCTTATCCCTAAGGCTCTTTCATCCTACCCAGATATGATGCTACAGTATGGACGTGAAAGACATACAGGTTGAGGTCTCTCTCTGTTAACTGCCAGGATGTTTATTTTAAAAATAGTCTATCCATTTGGTGGCTCATTGCTGAAAAATTTGATGGAAGCAGTGAGGTTTGGAGAGGAGGATTCTCTGTAACTTTTCACTGAGGATTTCATACTGGCTGAGGTGTTCATAAGTGGGTACTAATTTGGAAGAGGTTTGGAAGAAAACATGATTCATAGTATTATTCATATTCAGAATTAATAATCTAACTTGACAAATTCCCTGTGGGTAGTTCACTCTGATGCCAGATCTATCCCATATGCTGGGCTCCTCCGTGGTAAAATATGTATACATCATTACAATATGACTCTGCTGGTGGTATTCATATGGCTTCTCAATGCTTTAAGCAGTGAAAGACACACCTCCTCCTCAGCTTAATGCAATGGCTGCATTGGCGTGTTACATGTTTGGTTTAAACAGGAGACTGGGAAAGGCAGGAGTCAGTCAAATGATATCGCTGCATTGACTTGGAGATGGAAGGTCAACTGGAGGCCCTACTTTTCAGGCCTGCAAATACCTTCCCTTCCACCTAATCCCCTTCCTCGTACAGACTCTAGGTTTACCTGGCGCTTCCACTGTTGAACAAGCAGGAAAAAGGAACAGTGTCTCTTTATGTTACTAGGCATCAGTTGTGTGTCTAAAAAAAGCGGAAGTAGCGGGATCTCACCCAAATGTGCTTTTTGCAAACGCATCACAGCTAGAAAAGGATGCCTCCCCAGCCCTCGGGTTGACTCTGCAACAGCACTAAACTTCTTGCCACTAAAACCTTTCCATTCATCGGTTTCCTGAGCAACTGCTGTATATCACTGTGCTGTTTTCCCCTGGTAAATGACTGGTTCAGTGGATTAAGCAGCGGTGCTCCATAGTTAGCTTGCCATTATAAATTCCTTTTTGACCTCTGTAATGCTTTTTTTTGGGGGGGGGGGGGGGGAGCTGAAAATGAACCAATCCAATTACATTGCTACAGGCCTGATCTTGTGTCAACTTTTTTTAGGAGACTTTGGAGTGAATCGGACAAGGTGTTTGAGAGAGAGCGCAGGGTTGATTGATTTTGTGGGGCTGGTTTTGTTTGTTTGTTTTTTAAGTGAGGTGGATTTAATTTTTGAGAAAAGCTTCCTAAAGGTTTTCGGCTCTGTCTATCTCAGAAGCAGCTTTACCCCAGTAGTTCCATCTGCTGGCCTTAGTGAGGACTACTACCTTTGACTATTTCTGGATAATTGGTGGGTAGATTTTTGAAGTTATTAGCTAAAATCTAGGTATAGTAACATTATAAGGCTAACATGCCCCTGTACCGGCTTTATAAGACCTGTATGGGTTCCATCTGATGTTCTGAGCTTTGCATGGACTCTGACTTTGCTCTTGAGCCCAAGGGCAGCATCAGACCTCTTGTGCCATGCACACTGCAGGCTGTCCACAGGCACAGGCCTTACAAGGCACAGTATGTTACATTCCTTACAGCTGTGGATATCATAACGTCTGCATTGGAGTCACCACGCCATGCGCACGTCAAGATGTCAGTGGCCTTAAACAGCAAAGCAGCAGAACGCTTTCCTCATTTTAGTTCATTACATTGCTGTCTGGGACCTGTCCCCAGCAGAGCTCTCCCTTTGGATGCTACGTGGAAAGTGCACTTAAACAAGTCCGGTCCTTCCAGCAGCCGCATTCAATGTCCACCTAGCAATGGCAGGCTCTCAGCCCCTCTACCTGTGGCCTTTGGACTATTTCTCCCATTTTCAGAGTTCCAAGAGAAACAGACAGACAATCCAAGATTAGCAAGAGACTTTAACAAAAGGACAAAGGGGGGAAAAATAGGCAGTTCCAGCCTGGATATGTGGCCTGTCTTTCTTCAGAGGAGCCCTGGCTTGGCTAGAGTCTACTCCAAAGTTCACTACTCCAAAGTTCAAAGTCTCCAGCACAAGTTATAGGCTACAGCCTCTTCTCCTTGTTTTAGCAGAAAGGTAGGACCTATGATCCTTTCCTGTGTGAGCAAAGTGTCTGCTAGCTACCAGGTCTCTTCCTGGAAGCTCAGTAGCTGCTTCTCTTCCCAGAACTGCTCACTACTGAGGGGCTAATCATCCTTTTTAACTCCTAAGGTGCGGCAGGGCAGGGCTACTCCAATCCAAAGCAGCTTCTTAACCCCTTCCATCCTGGTGCAGGGTTTATACACCCCACCAGGCGGGTGCTCTTTTGTGACTCAACGTTCTCACATTACAGCATCAAATATGCAATGTGCCGTTTAAAAACTACAGTGTGCATTGGTGTCATAACACCTATTCAGAACTACAAGGAACTTCCTGGACAAAACTCCAACCATAATTCCATCTTGATAAAAGGTTATCACTTTTGCTAGGAACTTCTAAAAGCCTGGCTGTCTTGGGCCAATTAACCTAGCTGCAAATTCCAATCAAAAAAAGACTATACGAAGCAAACACAGCCAAAACTCATGGGAGCGTTGCTTACATTTTCAGTTTCAAACAAATCCAAAATATCAAAGAAGAAATCAGCAAAAGCCCCAAGTGATACTTTGTTTTTGTTTGTTGTGTTTTCATCAAAAATGTAAGAAACTGCTTATTTCTCATAATCTTAATAGAAAACCATAAATTGGGCCATCTTTGAACAAACTGGACCTTGGTTCACTTAATGCATTAAAACTTTTGATGACTGTGATCTGAGTTTGTAATGACAAGAAGAGATTTTTTTCATGTGGATTGAGGTTTGATTGCAAACATTTCACACTGATCTAAATTTCGTGGCTTGACATCAACCTGTAAAATACAGATCTGTAGCATTCTATGATTTCTCAGGTGGTTTTGTGTATTTTAATAGTTATAAAATGGGCACTATGAAAACACGAATCTGATTGCTGCGTAGAGATAACTGTATATAACTGATTAGAACTTCATCGTTTCAAAACACTTTAACCTGATCAAGGGGAGCAAGGTTTGGGGCCCTGGAAACCAGAGGGCTGAAGAAGGCTGAGGTTCAGCCTGGGAAAGCCTGGGAGTGCTGGGCCCAGTTTGAAACTGGTGTAAGACTTTGTTTTGAATGACCGGGGACAGAAACCACTATGTCCAGTTTCTGACAGACTTTGTTGCCAGCCTGTAGTGCCATATTAAGGCATAAGCTAACTAAGCTACAGTTTAGGGCAGGGGTGGGCAAACTATGGCCAGTGAACTGTTTTAAGCTGGCCTGTGCCTTTTCTGACCGTGCCTTTATAACTTATTTAAATAAATAAATCTACTGCCGATAAAATCGGGAAAAATGTGAGGTCAGAGACGGCAGAGTAGAGAAGCAATCCTGCCAAGCTCATACTCGTATGGGACTCGTCCTAGGAGTGACATCATGCATAGCGTTCTCCTGGGCTGGTAATAGCCGGAAGGCCGCCATCTTCTGTTTACCATCCAGCACACACAGTTGTATAATGCCTTCGCTCCTGTTTTTTTTTTTTTTTCCTTCGTTTTCTTAAGTGTTAGTGTATTTTCTTCTTTTGGTCTGTACTTATGTACAATTGTGTATTTTAGTGTGCACGCCGCTTTCTGCTTCATGAACTATCCAAACTTCCCATGATTGAGTTTGCAGGTGATCTCTTATGGACTTGGGTCAAGTGAATCTTGAGGAGGATAAATTTGTGTTGGCT
Source organism: Chrysemys picta bellii (assembly GCF_011386835.1). NCBI lineage: Eukaryota > Metazoa > Chordata > Testudines > Emydidae > Chrysemys > Chrysemys picta. The sequence continues at coordinate 117,534,255 of NC_088796.1, forward strand.
TCCCTCTGTCAGTTTTGGGAACCTTCACAGTAAATATCAGAGTGCTGACAAAAGGATAAATAGAGGGTTTTGAGGGAAGTAAAGGAAGATATACATATATATCAAAATATTCTGAGTACTTGGTGAGCAAGTTATTTCAAACTATGTGCATATATGATTTATGGGCTATTAAAGTCTAATATTAATTATATTTGCTTGAATATTGGCTAGTTTTTCTCACTTTCTCAATACTTGTCTAGAGACTACCAGCCTTTTTTCTGGTAAATTCTTTTTCTCTTTCGCACATATAGCTTGTTGTCACTCTGTATGTCCGAGGTGTTTACTCGAGATTAATTAGTGCTCCTGGGGGAGACAGAGGATAGAGAAGCGAACATGAAGAGAGATGTCTACCTAGAAAATGCTGCAAGAAAAGCTATCTGCCCTCGGCATTCTGTGCGTTCAAAGTGACAAACTCCATAGCTTATAATTTGAGGACATCATCAATGACTTTGCTCTCCAAAAAGCATGAAAGAAAATGTCTTCAATGTCAGTGTTAAAATTAATGTGATGTGCAAACAGACATACTGCAGGTTGTACTGCTCCCATTATGTAAGCTGGTCTGCGTAACTGTAACTGCTTTTGTGTTGCTGTAGATATAAAGTTTTCAGATCTACTAATTAAGACATCATAGACAAAAGTGTTAATTTGAAACTATTTTATAATGCAAACAGGCATATTGATGTGTTTTAGTTAGATTATTCTATTTTTACAACTTTGCCTTTGTATATATGCAAATATAAAGCTTTCGTGTTTATATATTGAATGTCCTTTCTGTGAAAATAATAAATTTAATTTTTTTTATGGTACGGGGCCTCTTACATTTGACAAAGTTTAGGGCCTCAGAATGTCATAATCCAGCCCTGCCAGCCTGAATGGAATGGTGAAGGGTGCTAAAGGAACCAGAGATAAGAACAGCCCAAACCCTGAAAAGAGGTTGTGGAGTTCCGTTAGTCAAGTTGGAAGGGCTTTGGGCCTAGAGGACAACTGGAGACTGTATGAGAGAATAAATAAACTGGACCCCACCCAGAAGGGGTAATTTTGTTTAAAATACGGTGGAATTTGTTTAAGGAGACATTTGAGGGGAAAACTCAGGCAGGCTGCCTGTAAAATGACTTCTGGCCAAGAGGGGTTGCTCAGGAGATGGTGGCCTTATTACAGTGACATTGAGATTATCCTGGGAGACCGGGTTTGGTTTTTTTTGCTGGACTTTGCCAGTCATGAAAGGCAGAGGTCTACTTAACCAGTAAAGTATCAGAGGGGTAGCCATGTTAGTCTGGATCTGTAAAAGCAGCAAAGAGTCTGTGGCACCTTATAGACTAACAGATGTATAGGAGCATGAGCTTTCGTGGGTGAATACCCCCTTCTTCGGATGCAAGCTCATGCTCCTATACATCTGTTAGTCTATAAGGTGCCACAGGACTCTTTGCGGCTTAACCAGTAAAGTTTCCTGATATTCCAAGACTTCTCTTTCGGAGCGTGGCATGAATGTCATCAAGACCAGTGGACTGAGGGCAGCTCCTGGTTTTAGACTTGTTTCCGTTGTCCCAGTGAACCCCTACAATTCTGCTGATTTTCTTGGCAAAATACAATGATAGTTCTATAGGTTGGCCCAGGGTTGTGTCTGGATATATGGCAGGCGGGGGTGAGAGTGGGTCATGTGCACATTCTGCCAATGGTGATGTGGTGGTGAAGGTGAATGTGGCTAAGAGAAAAGGTCTTTTAGCTGGTCTGACAGCTGTAGCATGGTTCTGCAGGTGGGGCTAGAGTTTAGCACAGGCTGCATGGATGTGATAAATAGAGGTGATAGAATGCAGGTGATTAAAATATAGTCATCTCATGGGAATTCTCACCAATTTCCCAACAAAATCCTAGCTAAACTAAATTCAGACCTGTACAGAACCCTGCAACTGTTGACAGAGAAGTAATTAAGAAAATAGAGCAAAATATTTAAGGCAGGAAAGTGTTGGCTATGAACAGCTGAGTGACTGAAAGAAAAAAGCATTATTACAGAGTTTTTTAAAGCACTCAGCTACTGAATAAAAATAGCTTTCTGAATACTATTTTTAGAGTCTGCATTTAATTTGAGGAAGGATATAGTAAAATATGTATTTTAATTGCAAATAAGCTTGATGTGGTCAGCAGAAACAGAACTTATAAGGGGGTGGGGGAAGGAAATAAGCCCATCTGTACTTTACTATATTGTGAAGCCTCACGCTTGACTACATTCCTGGTATGCAGGGTATAAAGTAATATAATCTGAGTAATTGCTGTGTAACAATTTCCTGTGTGATATGTGTCTCCCATTACAACAGAAATTTTGGAATAATTTTAAATCACTTCTTATACATATAAGTTATGCTTATCCCATGTACTCACTCTCCTTGGATTGTTGAATGCAATTTGTCCTTCAGCCTTGTGCCTCAAAACACACCCAATACTTGTGAATATCTCTTATAACCACATATCTTAGTGTGTGTGTTTGGGCATATAATCCATGCTTACACAGTTTGGCTCTGTCCCTCTTTAGTGGCTGGACAACCTAGAGGGTTTAGTCAACTACTGGCTTCAAGCTGACAGAGCTGGTTCTTTTAGATCATGCAGTAGATCAGGGGTCGGCAACCTTTCAGAAGTGGTGTGCCGAGTCTTCATTTATTCACTCTAATTTAAGGTTTCGCATGCCGGTAATACATTTTAACATTTTTAGAAGGTCTCTTTCTATAAGTCTATAATATATAACTAAGCTATTGTGGTATGTAAAGTAATTAAGGTTTTTAAAATGTTTAAGAAGCTTCATTTAAAATTAAATTAAAATGCAGAGCCCACCCCACCCCAGATTGGTGGCCAGGACCCAGGCAGTGTGAGTCCCACTGAAAATCAGCTCACATGCTGCCGAAAATCAGCTCGTGTGCCCCCTTTGGCACGCATGCCATAGGTTGCCTACCTCTGCAGTAGATGTTCACCCTTTTAGATCCAGAGGTTTTGGGTTCAATACTGGTTGCTGATGACCCACCTGGTCATAGTGTTAGTTACATATTGAGAAGTCCTAAGGCGCCTGCTTCTGCCCCCATGGAAGTCCTAGATGGTTTGTTACTTGATCTGGAGATGAGAGGTGGGATTCTGGCTATGTCCCAGTAGTTAATATGCCTATCAGTGTTTTTATAAAAGCATCCTTCAATCTACTAGGAAGGGAGCTTCTAAGGGAAACCTCCCTCAGATCTCCCACTTCAGGCTAACGAAGACATCTCCTGTATTATTGGTTATTGTGGTAGAGCCTACAGCCCCAGCATGGACCAAGACTTTATTGTGGTAGGCTGTAATGCTCTCACTGAATGGAGGAGGTCCCTCGGTATCTTAACCTGAAAAGAATCCCAGCCCAGAAAAGAGTCTCCAGATAGCTCTGCAAAATCAGAAGCTTGGTGAGTGCACTGGAGGCTTGAGAGGGTTTGCAAAAATGTCGTCAACTGTGATGCAGGGGCGGGGGGAGAGGGAACACCAACCCTGGAAACTGATAAAGACGTTTAGTTTGAAGCATTCTAAACAATGGTTAGAAGCTGCTGATTCACAATTTGCCTTGGCCTGGTGCTTGTTGCTAGGTGGCAACTGGTTTGGTGAAAGCCACTAAATGCAAACAAGAAACGCACCCTGGTTTTCAGATGATGTAATCTCTCCCTGGAACCCCACTCTTTGCCCCCACCCCTTATTATGGATGAATGGCACGCAGCCTATTGTGCAACAGCTTGTTCTTTTGGCAAGGACACCGCACTGCAAGTAACTGAGCCTCAAGAGGCTGGGATCCTCCGGGGCCGTTCGTGAACCAGGAAAGCCAACTGTTACATCACAGTGGGATGCTGGAAAACATCCCTCCCTCCCTCCTGATAGTTATCTGAAAAAGAACCCACTGTAAATAAGAGCTTTAGGTAATTCTTTGGCTTTACAACTGGAGCATAGGAAATATGGGGGTTGGAATACCAGAGTCCAAACTCGGTCTATAAAAGAACCTAAAGCAAATCTTAACATATAAAGACTGGTAAACGTTGCCTGGTGCAATATGATCTCAGACTGTGCTCTTGAGAGCTGTGGACAATAGCATGGAAAAAAATGTCAGAGCCCTATGCTTTAAAACCTAGATGAGGGCTCCTTCACTACAGAGCTCTTTGAAGGCTAGCCCAACAAAAATATACTGCATACCATGGGTGTCATAAAAGTCTGTTGTAATGCACATATTATATACAATTCCTCAGCTCACAAGAATAGCCTTGTAGAAAGACTTACTATAGGCACTATTAAAGTACTTAGATTTACCAAGCCAGCACAAAACAGCTTCTATAATACCTTATTTGTTATCCAGAAGCCAACAACACCGTTCCCTTAAAGTAACCCCACCTTAGGCTTTCACATAGACACCCAAGTTAAATATGATGAAGATTACTGAAAATCTTATTCATCATATAAAAAGTTAGACCAATCCCAAAGGATCAGACACATTACCTCCCAGGTTAATGAATATTCCAGATCTTACCCAAATACACACTTACAGCCAATTCTTAACTAAGCTAAAATTTATTAAGAAAAGAGAGCATTGGTTAAAAGATCAGTATACATACAAACTTGAGTACAATTCTTGAGGTTCAGATTCATAGCAGAGATGGTGAGCTTTGTAGTTGCAAAGAGCTCTTTCAGAAATAATCCATAGGTTATAGTCCAATGTTTATATTCAGGGCAGTCCAGTCAGCACTGGGATCTCAGTCCTGGTGGCTTAGGCTTCCCCTGCATTGAAGCATCAAGCAGATCTGAGATGACAGGATCAGGACCAAAGCCCTTTTAATACAAATTTAGGCCTTCTTTGACTGGTTGGAGTCCCTCGGCAAACAATAGGCAATTATGGAGACCTATTTCCTAAGCACCACTGGTAATTAGTTACACAAATTAACATAGGGCAATTTATTCATTAGGCAGTTTATTACAAACTTCAAAGAGACAATGACATATCACCCTAGATTTATCTAAATGTTAATATTCCCTTTTGATCTCTAAATTAATAGCTATAGTGACAGACAGGAACTGTCTGTTTACATGGCTAGCATCTATAAGTAAACACACACAATTAGCATCACCTTTACTTTTTTAACAATACAGGTTTGTACTTCAATGTTCTAGCCTATTTATCATAGAATAGCCCTAATTACCATTTGCATACTTTCTAACATGTCTTTAAAGGTTGGCTTTGGGTTAATTAGCCTGCAGGCTGTTTCTGGCCATGTGTTACACTTTGTATAAGGTTCGTTGCAATTATATAACAGTGGTAGCAATAATAATTTGCATGGTTATATTTTAATTGGACAACGTCACAATTTGCCTTCTGGTTTTTGCACCTTTAGGGTGCACTTCAGTCATGTTTGCAAGCTTTTCTCTGCAGCCATAAGCGCTAGAAACTTTTTAGAAAATATTTCTGAGGTTTCTATGAGTCACTTGACTCCAGATGCTGGGGCTTTACAAAATAATCACACATTGCGATTCGCAGGATAAAATAGTGAGAGTTGGCAACACTGCTACTGCATAGAATTTCACCCAGTAATCCCTCTGATAGAGGGAGCTATTCAGTGGGCAAAAGCTGCCCAAAGCCATTGATCAACACCACAGTTTATGGTTATTGACAGATCATCTGCTAGGATCAGGATGAAGTACTGCAGCTCATGGGCTATAATAATTTGCTAGAGGTTAAGATGTTTGTGAATAATTGTTCTTGCTCTTATCCTAGTTCTTCTAAGAAGGCTGGTCTTTCGTCACAGCTCTTCTGGGAGTTTTGCACTCCTTTATTTTCATATTTTAAAAATGAGTCATAACTTTGATCTATTTAATTTTTTTTTTTTTTTGCCTGTGATTAGGTAGATAGGCAGATGTAATGCTAAATCACAAACAACTGAGCAGCTTTCAGAGGAAAGTGAATAAAAACCAAGCGAGACTGCATACAATATCAATAGACCTGTCGTATACATTTTAAAAAAATTTTAACAGATACAATCCTTTGATTCTTTATTTCCTTTTATTTTCCATTTGAAAAATAAAGAGCAAAATCACCCTGATTCTCAGCTCGTGTAAATTGCCTTAACTCCATTGACTTTATTCGATTATTCTAGCCTTTAGCAAACAAGCGTCTGCCTATGTCTGTGCGGCGTGAGATGAATGACATTGAGAGCATTCTTTTTTTTTTTTTTTTTTTTAAATATACTATACAAGAAACATTCACTCTCAAGCTGAAATCTTTGGTCAACTTTCAGCAGATTGACGGACCTCCGATGAATTGATTTGGCTATGTGCTGAGAATGCCAGTGTGAAGTTCACTGGAGCTGCAATGGTGGACTGATTTTGGACATTTTTTGCTAACTGTGACCACTGTTTTTTATCATATTTAGGAAAGCAAGAATAGAGAAAAAGAGTTGCCCTGGGAATAGGATGTGCTCTCAATGAAGGAGTGGTGCATACTGGTAATTAAGGAGATGGCAGTTTTATTGCCAGCCCTCATGCTAACTTGCTGTGTGTGGCTGTGGACAACTAATTTAACCCCTCTGTGTCTCAGGCTTGCTCTGCAAACAGATGTCACATCAATTTAAGTGGTTTCTAAATCAATTTAGTTAAATAGCTGTAACTTCCTTGTGTGGACACGTTTAAATCAGCTGAAATCAAATCAATTTAGCTTAATCTGAGTTCAGACCTAGCCTCAGAAAAATTAAGAATGTATCCTTTCCATGGGCCAGCAGACTCCTTATTGATTTTAGTGGGTTTGATCAGGCCCATATAGGAGTGTTCTTAGATTTGGGTCTCCAAATTTTTACTGGCATCTAATTTTATAATTAGGCTCCTAAATACCTGATGTGCATGCACCCATACCTATCTGCATGTGCAAATACTGAGTTTGCATGCACAGAATTAGAGGCCACTTTTTAAAATGTTGCCTCTTGATGGTGAAATCCTTGGCTGAAAGAGGGCTAAAGATGCAACGTATTATTTGCTTACAGTATGCCAGGTTTTACATGCATGGCTTTATTTGACCTTTAATGAGATCCATACTGCAAAAGCCCCATGCAGTGCATTGGGAATACGTGCAACTGCAGTTGATTGTTTAATGCCACTTACTTCAAAACCTCTTGAGAAGAAAGCTTAAGGTTTGGTTGCCCAACTAGGATAATGAATGTGCAAGATGCGGGGGGCGGGGCTAACAGTGTTGGAAAATTAAAAGCACACTTGGAATTAATTTGCTGTGTTGCTTTGAGACTATTCAATGCTGGGCTTGTGGAGCGCTGCTGCTGATGTCATCTGCCATGAGAGCACAGTTGGAGCACAGCTTGAAGGCAGCAGATCCTCCAGCCAGAATCACACTCTTGGTATTTCAGCCACAGCCACGTGCAGTGTTTTGGGAATTGATCATCTTTAAAGCAAAGAGAACCACTCTAAAAGCAGTTCAGTCCTACATGCGAGAAAGGTTCCTGCCCAATATTCAGAGGGGATGTGTGCACTAGCATAAGCTAGGCTCCTTTCCATGCAGTTTAGAGGCTCTTATGTTTACTTTAACCTATTGCCCACATACTGATGTTTGAGTGTAAAAGAGTCTGTTACTGTTATCTGCATTTAGGTAACACGTAGGCACCCCAGCTGAGACCAGGGCCTGTGGTGTCAGGCACTGTACAAACACCTAATAAGACCATCTGTGCTCTGCAGAGCTTACAGTAAACAAGACAAGACAGAGTGAGAGAAAAGAAATAGTAAATCCCTGGTTTATAGATGGAGAAACCAAGGCCCAGAATGGTGCAGTGATTTGCCCACAGTCACCCAGACAATCTGGGAGAGCAGACTGTAAGAGGAACCAGATCTATTGAATCCCAGCGCAGTGCATTCACCACAAGATAGCTTTCCTCTATGGTGGTGAAAAATACATGCCAAAGAGCTGGAAGATGGTGTAAATTCAAGCTAAGGCATATCTTACTCTCTCTTACTCATTCCTAAAGTAGCACGAGGATGGGAACTGGAGAAAGAGGGGCACTTTTCAGGTGGGACCTTGTTCAGTGTGAAATCTGTGGGCTCGAATCTCCATCTGGGCCATGCTGGTACCAGCCAAACACAGGCTTCTCAGTAGGCAGCACAGGTCACCATGCTCAGTAAAGATCTTTCCTACAACTCTGCCTGCTTGCTGCATCACTGACTGCTAATGAAACCTATCGCCTTCCATTAGTTGCTTTTTAGCTGCACCTCTGTCTTCTGACCCCTTGTCCTGGGAATCATACAAGCAGAAGATTAGTTCTCTTAGTCACTCCAATGTAACTAAGGAAAAACTCCACAAAAGTCAATATAGGTCTCTTCATGACTATAGAAGGGGGATGTGATCTATCCAGAATCTGGGTCTATTTAGTCCTGTCTGGGTCTTTTTATCTTTGGGATTTCAAAGAAAAATGCTCACTGGATCTCTGTTTGCACCAAATGAAGCTAGTACATTAGGAATACTGCAGCTGCCTGCACAGACCTATTAAGAGAGAAATTTTCCCCTCCCCCCACCCAACCCATTCAGGGGTAACAAAATAGCATTTCATCTCCTGGATAGTTCAGTAAACGCCTTGTCACCTTCTCATTTAGGCTCTGCTGTGCCATGAATTTTCTCTCTCCTTTCCTTTGGTGATATATTAAACACAAATAATTGTACATGCATTGCTGAACCTGGAGTGAAGGTCAGAAAAGAAAAAAAAAAACCTCTAGCATGCAGCACCCTTCTTCTAGAGAAAGTAAAATAGGTCTGGTTTAGACAGGTGTTATTTTCACTGCATGATGCAGTACAGCACTGGCACGGTGGAGAAGCTCCTGTACTTGGAATTGGTCAGCCAGCAGTGAGAGGAGAAGAACTGCTGACCTGTGTGGGGGCCAGGGCCGGATTAACGCAGGGGCTTTAGGGGCGGGAGCCCAGGGTCTCGGGCTATGGGGGGACCCTGCAACAGGACCGCTGACAGAGGAGGCAAAGGGGACAATTGCCCAGGGTAGGGTTACCATATTTAAAAAATAAAAAAAGACGACACTCCACGGGCCCCAGCCCCGCCCTTTCCCACCCCCGACCCCGCCCCAACTCCGCCCATTCCCCACCCCTTCCCCCAAAGTCCCCGCCCTAACTCCCCCTCCTCCCTCCCAGCCACGCAAAAAGGGCTGCCCGAGCGCTACTGGCTTTACGGTTTGCCGGGCAGCCTCCAGACCCTGCGCCCCCGGCCGGCGCTTCCCCAGCATAGCTGGAGCCCTGGAGGGGAAGCGCCCAGCCGGGGGCGCAGGGTCTGGAGGCTGCCCGGCAAACCATGAAGCCGGTAGCACTCGGGCTTCGGGCAGCCCCTGGCCGGGCACTTCTCCTCCCCAGCTCCAGCTGCTCTGCTCCTCCCCGGACTCAGACTTTGGCTCTGTTTTAAGAGCCAAGCTGCCCGAGCCAGCGCTACCGGCTTCGAGCAGCCCGCGTGCCTCTGGACCCCAGCCGCCGGCCGGGCACTTCTCCTTCCCGGCTCCAGCTGCTCCAGGGAAGCACCGGCCGGGGGCGCAGGGTCCGGAGGCACGGGGGCAGCCCGAAGCCGGTAGCGCTGGCTCCAGCAGCTTGGCTCTTAAACAGAGCCAAAGTCTGAGTCGGGAGGAGCAGAGCAGCCGCGGGAGGGGAAGTGCCCGGCCGGTATTTTCCTGGACATGTTCGGCTTTTTGGCAATTCCCCCTGGACGGGGGGTTGATTGCCGAAAAGCCGGACATGTCCAGGAAAAACCGGACGTATGGTAACCCTAGCCCAGGGGCCTGGGCAATTTAAAGGGCCTTGGGGCTGCCGCCAGTAGCACAGTAGAGCTAAGGCGGCTTCCTGCCCGCCCTCGCTCCACACCGCTCCCAGAAGTGGCCGGCACATTCCTGAGGCTCCTGGGAGGAAGATGTTTCTGAGCGCTGCCCCCTTGCCAAGCACCAACTCCGCAGCTCCCGTTGGCTGGGAACTGCGGCCAATGGGAGCTGCAGGGGCAGTGCCTGCAGGCAGCAGCGCACCGCAGAGACCCCTTGGCCTCCCCTCCTAGGAGCCGCTGCCAGAGGAGTGTGCCGGTTGCTTTTGGGAGCCGCCTGAGGTAAGGGCTGATCCCCTGGGCCCTCCTGCACCCGCACCCTCTGCCCCAGCCTACAGCCCACACCCCCTCGGACAGGGTCCCCACAAAATCTAATAGCCCTGGGCCCACAGGAGAGTTAATCCAGCCCTGGCGGGGGCAGAATATATTTTTAGTATTTAGTGCCCCAGCACCTGGGGAGCAGGAAACAGCTTGGAGGGTTATGCCCCAGTTGTGCAAAACCTAAACAAATTCCAGGCTGAATTCTGAGTTGCCTGCTATAGAACTCAGGCTGGGATCTCTCGGAGTTACTTGCCTGCCTGATTGGGCTCTCCTTACCCACTGGAAAAAACATTACAACTTGCACAGCAGTTTGTCTCAAGTGCAAATGATGATGAGTTCAACAAGGGTCTTGGTGCTAAGCACCGACACACCAAAGTGGCCCAACTCATTATAGCTCAAAACCACAGGAAGTCAGCTAGTGTGTGACACCCTCTGAATCAGAAGTGTAATAACCACCATCTCTGCAGCAACTCTTTCTAGATCACGTCTCTGTCAGGTGAGAAAACTGACCACCCTTCCGAGAAGTATTTCACACTCATTGCAATGGCAAAACATTCAGCCCAAAGCGGCCAGTGATTCTTCGAAAAATGCATTGTGGGCTTGTAAACATGTGTCAAGTTTTGCTGCAGCTCAGCTCCACAGATGACTTATGAGTCTGTCAGTGGCCAGTGATAGAACCACACAGCTAATTGCACGCACCATCCTGCTCGCTTATTTTACTGCCCTTCACCAAGCTCTTCAAAGCAAAGATATTAAACGGAGGGGCCCTGTCTGCAAGTCAATTGGAGTTTTGCTGATTTACACCAGTTGAGGATCTGGTTCCACGAATGTGAAACTTTTTCCAGCTTCCAAACGCTTCAAGCTCCTTCGCCAAACCAGATGGGGGGATTCAGTCCTCTAAGAGAGGGCAGGAAATAATGTGTCCAGAACTAATGAGTGTGTGTAAGAAAGTTAAGGGAATGGTGGGTGGAAGTTTCCTGTTAAACCGAAAGAGGGGGAAACCTGTGGTTTGTCCCATCTAGGGCCTGATAAAGGGGAAGAAAACCTAATTCAGGGCAGGGGATGATGATATTGGTCCATCATTCCTGACACAAGAGTGTGGTTGTTAGGAGTGTCACCGCGGAAGCACTAATATTGTAGAACATCAAACAAATACACACACACACACTCTATATATAATATGCTGATCTGAATATAAATGGATAAGAAGGTTTGACCATAACATACATTGGTTTGAATATATTGGGAGAGCTGGTGGGGGTGGCTTCCTGGCTGTTCTTTAACCTGCCTGGCTTTATTTTCATTGTCAAATGCTTTGCCTGACAAATAAGGATCTATAGGGAGCACTGATGGGGTGAATGGTTTACAAATAGGTGGGAAACCATTAATAGGCCAATGGGACACTTCTCCACCTGATACCTGTAAAACTCCTGGCTCTGTTGTTTCTCCAGCTCTTCCTTCCTCATTGCCATGCCTGTACTCTTCATTGTAATGGATTGCAGATTATTAAAGAGGGGTGGTGGCAAGTGAGAGGTGGAAAGAAAGAGGGGCTTGAAATGGTTATTGGCTGAAGAGCAATGTGGGGTGGTTAAATACACTTGTCTACAGGGAAGTGCTGCACTGCTATAACTTAAACTGTTTTTTCAACAAATATAGTTAAGCCAGTGCTAAAGGCAGTGTGGACGCTCTTGTTGTGGTATAAGCAACTTACTTCACTTTAAGTGAGGCTAGGTCTACACTACCCGCCTGAATCGGCGGGTAGAAATCGACCTCTCGGGGATCGATTTATCGCGTCCCGTCGGGACGCGACAATCGATCCCCGAATCGACGCTCTTACTCCACCAGCGGAGGTGGGAGTAAGCGCCGTCGACAGAAAGCCGCAGAAGTCGATTTTGCTGCCGTCCTCACAGCGGGGTAAGTTGGCTGCGATACGTCGAATTCAGCTACGCTATTCACGTAGCTGAATTTGCGTATCTTAAATCGACTCCCCCCTGTAGTGTAGATGTACCCTGACAGTAACTGATTTAAACTACTCCTACGCTGAAATCAATGTCCACACAGGGGGTTGCAGTGGTTTAATTATGTCAGTTTAATTCACACCTTAAGTTATACCCAGGCAATTTAGATAAGGCTTAAGGAAGGTAGGGAGGATGGGCTCACGCTGCAAATTTCAGATCTGGATCTGGATTTCCAACCCCACAGAGTTGGCTTCTGGTGCAGTTTTCAAATATGAACTGGTCCAAGGTTCAGGCTTCAACACCTCCTCACCCCTCCTACGTTTGGTGTTTTAGAGCTGGGGTTTGGTGGCAGGGCCTCTCTCAGAATGGAAATAAAAGGATGGACTGAATTTAGCAGCACTTACAAGAGTTTCACAATTTCCAGTTCTCTACCTTCTGGAATGCTTTCCTATTTTCTTAGTAATGAATGTGGTTCACTGGCCCCAGTTATGCTACGTCATAGCCCTTAATGAACCTTTATCCCTCTTATGGTCTTTCAGTATTCTCTCTCACCTGTGTAAATATTCCTAAACCTAATTCTGTCAGTGCATCTTGACATGAATGATTTAAGGGGGGAGGAGGGGAACCTCTCATGAATCAGGCAGTGAATGGGAGATGGCAGCTGAGAATACAGCAGCACCTAGGGTTCCGTTACGGACATGTTGGATAAACAGATCTTTAACTGCTTCAGGAAAACATCTTTCCTCTCCATGAAGGGCCTTTGTTTAAAGTTTCTTCTGTTTGTGACAGTGCCATTCATCAGCTAGGCTGCATCTATAGTGATATTCATGATACTCTAATCCAGATTCTGTACTTTCTTCAACAGATTTGCCTCCTTCTTTCCCCGAGCCCTCAAACTGCAGACACAGAACCATGAGACAGGTGCAGTAAACGATGACTGTCATAATTCAGGCAGGCGGTTACATACCAGTGCCATGCTATTTCTTCTATATTCCTCCGCTGGAAGAGCTGAAGTAGTTTCCTCAGGGGTCAGCATTATGTTTCTGCTTGGTCCTGCCCTATACCCATTAAGGGCCAGATTAAGAAAATCTGGGTCCCTGTATTATATGTCAAATCGGCTCCGTTTATTAACTCTGGTTGCTGCAAACCCATCATCTGAAGGTCAGTCTGTTTCTTGGCTCTTGCATCCTCACCAGTGATAAAGATTTTACAGTTAAAACAATTCAACAATCCTGGAGATTATGCGTGAGTCAGATTGTGTGTGAATCTAGTTCGCTGTCCTTTAGCTGTAGGGGTTTTGCAGTACTAGCAGATTTTTAAGTTATTTAAAACAATTAGTCACTAAGGCAAGCAGATATGATGACTGGAAATACGCACACACAGCAGATCTACTAACAAGAAAGAGACATTTTGATCAAGTGACAATACCCTTACTTTAAGGTCTCTATCATATGTTGGTTTACCACTAAAAGGCAACAAATTCACAAACTTTTCAGCAAGACCAATTGCGTCCAGGTGAGGGCTATAGCACTCCTACATCACGTACTAATGTGAGGAAGCACTTGTGATGTATGACTACTGTGTACCTGGATTTAGCTAATGCTATTCAGCAGTGATGGTCCCAAGCCAGGCCCTGCTATCTAAAGGAGCTTTGAGTTCAGCTCTGGACTTGAATCAAGATTCAGGCTTCATTATGCTTTTCATGGTCCAAGCTATGATTCTGGATTGAGACAGCCCCATACTTTGAAAATATTTGGATCTGAACTTTGCAGTTCAAGCCCCTTTCATCTGTTCAATCTCTTGCTTTCATGAGTGTAAAAAGTCACCAATCCCTTTTTTAAGTATGTTTTTAATTACACAATGGTCTATTATTAATTGCCTGGACTTAATGCGTCATCCGGATGATCCGCATAGCATGTTAGGCAACGTAACACGAGAGGACAATGTAACTGGCTGTGAAACCACATCCCAGTCATGATTTGCCCCAGGAAATGCCAAAAGGCATATTGGAAATGTGGTGGAGGTGTGGGAGTGTTCAAGTTGGGTGATATGGGGGAAGAAGCATTTTCAAATAAAATGTGGGCATAAAATTAAAATGAATCACTAGTGGGGGAACGAGGTGGTGCACAAATCCCATCCATACTCGTCTCTCCTGGTCCCTCCCCACCAGAAAGTTCCTGTCATGCACCTTCAGTCAGAGCCCATGCTCAGCATGTGGCAGAGGGAAAGGGACCCCACGTCAGAACGCTCTGTTCTCCTCTCCCCAGGACCAGCTTTGAAGCGTCCCAAAAATACAGAAGACCCCAGAGTGCAGCTCATTCATTAATACTGTACTGTGGGGAAAGATTTCTTCCTGACCTCAGCTGAAAATCGGATTCTGCCTGAAATCTGAGAACAGGGAACACTCATCTGTCTGACCCCAGCTAGCCCAACTCCAGAGGTTTTCTTTATTCCTAGAAATGTATCCTCGTTTTGAAAAACTTACTAAATGATTTGCTTCAATGACATCTTATGGTAGTGAGTTCCACTGGTTAAATGGTGAAGACTTTGTTTAAACCGGCATTGTATAGTTGCCTAACATTGCACTTTTTCCTCCATCCCCCTGCAACTTGTCTAATCGGAAAGGCCATGCCAAGGAAGTGAATGATACCAGGAACTTTTCTGGGCTTCCGTTAAGATTTTGGAGGCCTATGTTCTTTCCTTCCCCTTGACAATCCCTTCCCCACTGCAGCGCTGACTTGTGATAGGGAGGAGGGCTGGTGGCTGGTCTTCTTCCATGGCAGTCTCTTGGAGAGCATGCTGGCACTGATCTGCACTCTCCTAGCTCCGCCCGGCATGAGATACAGCTTGTTTTGAGTGTGCCAATCAAGGCACAGAGGCAGCAGCAGACCCCACACTCCCAAGGAGTGTGTGGGAGTCGAGTGAAGGCTACTCTTGGCCGATGGCTTTTGAAAATCTCAAAACCTAGCCCTGGGTATCCTGTTTGATTTAACCTTGTGTTATTGAATACATCTGTAAGAATTAAAGATGGGCCAGAATTAAAACCCCAGAACACAAGACCACCAAACTTTTGAGAAAGTCATATCTGGATCTGATCTTCACACCTGACTCTTCCCTCTATATGGGGCTGCTCCAAACACAGTGGTTTACAGTGGTTTTCTAACATGCACACGACTGCATGTGGAACACCAATGCCAGGATCCAGTCCTATCCTGCCTAGAGAGGGGGGACAGAGGCATGTTTCTGTAAGCCAAAGCTCGCTGCAGACCCTTGGCACCAGACTGAGCACTACTGCTGTTGAAACAAGGAGTGAGTTTGCTGACCTTGACAAACAATGGCAAGGGGAGGCCAGCTTCCTTTTTTGCACTGCCTACAACCGGGAGGAGGTGACAAGGGACGGCACCACAGGGAATGAAACTGTACTTCTGAGCCATCGCATCATGCATCCTACAACATCAGTGTCAAGAGCTGGTCGAGTTCCACCAGTTACAGTATCGTCTAACACCAGGAACTTTATTTTTTTTCCCACCGATCCAGCGGCCAGAGACTGTAGGGAACATTTCACAAGGGCTGGCACGGTGGGCGGTGTGCCAGCTGCAGACAAGGTCATCCCTTGAAAATGTTTTTACTCTTCAGACTGGCAAGGTGGCCGCTTCAAACGCTTTCCCACTGTAGCTAAGGTCCCCCCAGAAGCAACATTGACACAAGACCAGATAATCAGCGTGACACCAGCCCGTAAGGTCTCCAAAGCACAGAGCAGCCTTTTGTTTGGCTTTGGAACTTAGAGCACATTAAAGCTCTTTATGTGGGAGCTCTGTGGTGGCCTACAACAACCACAAGTCATTGCATGGTCAGCCGGGAATGCAGCAAATGAAAGCTATTTTTGTTCTCTGGTGTTGGTAAATAGTTGATACCCCCGGGCCGAGCCTGTGCATTTGAAGCCTGAAATGATCCAAGATAGTTGCAGAAAATGTGCTTTACTGTCCCTTGTGAAAAAGTAGCCGGAGTTAGATACTGTAATGTGAGGCAACTCTGCACCAGTAACATACAACCTTTCCGATTCTCTGTGGGGATAATCTTCCATGTGCTGGTACGATATTGATGTAATAGTTTTTGGGCAGTTATCTAGCACCATTAACAACCCTCTCTTTACCTCAAATTGTACAAAGAACTGGTCTGTGCAAAAAAAAATGTTCATGTTCAGTTACCCCATCCAGTGGCCCCTCCATTCCCTGTTCATTTTTTTTCTCCAGTATGTTGTGCATTATGTCAAACTTAGGCCTGATCCCAGAACAGACTCTAGGTGAGGGGACCCCTAAGTCTGTGGGGCTCCATGTGGGTGTGGGAATCTGCCTACGTTGAGTCAGTTGCACAGTTATGACTTAAGATTTTATGCTTTTCCGGGCAGGCACTGTCTATTACAGGGGTTGGCAACCTTTCAGAAGTGATGTGCCGAGTCTTCATTTATTCACTCTAAGGTTTCGTGTGCCAGTAATACATTTTAACATTTTTAGAAGGGCTCTTTCTATAAGTCTATAATATATAACTAAACTATTGTTGTATGTAAAGTAAATAAGGTTTTTAAAATATTTAAGAAGCTTCATTTAAAATTAAATTAAAATGCAGAGCCCCCCCGGACCGTGGCCAAGACCCGGGCAGTGTGAGTGCCACTGAAAATCAGCTCACATGCTGCTTTCGGCACGCGTGCCATAGTTTGCCTACCCCTGATCTATTATGTCTTCACAGCACCTAGCACAACGATAAAACAAATAATTGTAACAATGAGTGTATTGTGCCATAATGATCCAAAGTAAGTGCAGACTTAATGACAACAACCTTTAGATGTCTGAAATGCCTAGGAACTGTCTAATGGGAATGAAGAACACATACCCACACACGCCCCTAATCCTTTACTGGCTGTAACAAGAAAGGCATCTGACTTTAATTTAGACTGGCTGCCACCAGTCTGAAACAGGAAAGCAACGTGCAATGCTAGAAAGTAACAAGAGAGCAGCTATGCCGAACAAAAGCAAAGCCATTTAAAATGTACCACAGAATAAAATAAAAAATTGCATCTCTTGGAAAATGCCGCATTGAGTAGGTAAGACAACAAAAAGAACTATTAAGTTTTGTTGGTTTTTTTTTAAAGAGCTACACACATTTTAATGTGGCGTTGTGTCTGTAATATTCTGTTTTCCCTGTCTATTTATGTGTGTTGCACTCTCTCTCTCTCTCTCTCTCAATAATCCAGTCAGTCAGTTGAATGGGTGCTGTTTAAAGGTACTTTTCATCATTTTAAAAGTCCTTTTTCGTATTTGTTTGTTTAGAATCACCCTGTGGAATCCTGAAACTGAAATCTCATTACCTGATCACCAGCGTTTACTTTCTTGAGTTGTACTTCCACATTTGTTTGTTTTTTTGTGGGGTTGCTCCTGGGGGTTGAGAAGTGGCCGTTTTAGCTAAAAGGACAGTGGGGACAGAATGAAGTTTGAATATGTGGTAGAGAAAGAAATGGCAGGACCTGGTGCCAGTCTGGAGGTACTGGGAGAATGACTCCAAGATTGTGAGCCTGGGTAAGAAAGTAGTGATTTCAAGTCAAGTGAAGAAGAGGAAAGAGGCTCCTCCTTGTTCTTCCTAAGCTGTTTTTTGCCATGTTGGGCTTGCGTCAGTGGTGGGACATCTCAGATGATAGGTCAGACCATCATAGATACAAATAAGGGGACAGGTGAGGGGTAGTAAGTTTTCAGCACAGAGATGACACACGCAATACTAGAATGCATTATCTCCCGAGATGTGTAGTGGAGAAAGAGGAGCAGAGTCTGAGCCCCGAAGGACACTTTGCAGACTTTTTTTTAAAGCAATCCATGTTTTTCCATGACATCACCTGCCAACAGTCATGAAAGTAACATTGTTTTTAAATGATGTGCTGAAAGTACCTGTCCAGGCTCTCCCAATAACCATTTCCAGGCTTTGGGTCATAGTTGTTACGTCTGTCAAACTGTTATCTATGATATGGCTTGTTAGGGGGTAAATTGACCTTCTAGATGATTATTATTGCTTAAACCATTGCACTGGGAGAAAATAGACCTCATGGCTCAAATTGGGCCAGGTTGACAATCCCTGAGAATCTTTGGAATCGGTTTCTTTTTTTAAAGTAAGCCTAGCCATCATATTGCAAAGAAAACCTTGATAATGTGACCGGAGTGTAACCATGATAGCAATCGTATGCTTACAAAAAGTGTTATCCGAAAGCCATTGCTTCCAGCAGCACAGCACCGTCTAAAGCCATGCTGGGGAATTGTCCATACTGACACAGAAGGAAAAGTAACATCTCACTATCCCCACCAACCACTTCCTGAAGCACCATGACATTCTCCAGAGCTTTCATAACCAAGTACTGGCCAGGTCCGGTTCAGCTTAGTTTGTGAAACCTGATGTGATCAGAACCCAAGGTGATATGATTACAGGCCAGATACGTCCTGATGTCCAAGTCTGCACCTACACATAGAAAATTAATGTTTGGAGGAAGGATAGCTCTTTGGTTAAGCTTAGACTTGGGAGACCTGGGGCCACGTCCCTGCACTGCCATAGACTCTTTCGTGTGGCCTTGGGCAAGTCATTTAGACTCTGTCTCAGTTTCCCATCTGTGCAATGGGGATGGTAGAACTGCCCTACTTCGCAGGGGTGTTGTAAACATAAATACGATAGAGTGGGAGGCACTCGGATACAATGACAGGGGCCAGATAAGTCCCTGAGAGATACTAGGTATTGAAGCAGCAAATATGTGATGGATTTGTAGTAGGTCAGATATCTTCTGAACTTTGATATGATTAAAGTTACCACAAAGTTAGAAGTCTAAGAGTTTCTAATGTGAATATTTATTGCTGAACTTTGGTTTAACACTTAACGAAGGTATGGAATTTTGGTATTGATTTTATATATAATACACCTTTTTGCTTTGAAAATCCCTCATCAGAGTCACCCTGTGTTAAAGAGTGAATTCCTCGCTGGATTGAACTGGATTGTATACAAATACATCAGTGCCTTTGTTTCCTGGCAGCACCAAGCTGCTCTTGTTTCACATTTACGCAAATTTAGCTTTCAAGAGAGCTCCTGGAAAAATCAACAGAAATGTCAAGGGTCATGCTAGTTTATTCTCTCCCAGTGCAGTTCTATTTGAGACAAAACATAGAGCAGGTGTAGTGCTGTCCCAAATCCTACACTAATGAACAGGGAAGTGGATAAAAAGCAGGAATCTAATCGTATAACAGTAGTTTCTGCTTGCCAGGTGATAGACTGTAACACTATCTCTAGGCATCTCTATCACTGTCCTCGCTGTGGTATCTGGGCACTAACCACTACTATAAGCCCAACCTGTAGATTTGCTGTAAATCTTTCACCACTTACAATGTTGGTTTTAGACGCAGCCATCTGTCGCAGGAAGAAACAGTCAACTGGAGGTAAAACCTTGACAATCTCCCTTTATAAAAGGGCTTCCCATTGAGAAGGATGACAGTTCAGTTGGGCCCAGAACTGACTTTACCTTGGGCCAAATTGTGAGTTCTCTACACAGACAAAACTCCCTCTGCAGCAAATGAGAGGTTTTCCTCAGTCAGGGCTTCAGAATTTTGGCCCCTTGTAAAAACTGAAAGAATTCTATGAAAAATAACATGTTGAGGGCCTTTGATTTGCTCACTGGCAGCAACACTTCAATGAAGCTGGGCCATCACACATCCCCTGGCTGTAGCTAGCCCTGGAATCCCCCTTAAAATGGGTTCCCTGCGCCAGTGGTTATGGCGCTGGCTCTGGATTTGAGGGACTGGGTTCAGTTCCTGGCTGTGATTCCCTGCATGATGTGGGGCAAGTCTCTGTGTGTAGACATACCCTTAAACACAACCATGAACCAGCCCTGCAGCCTGAGCCTCAGTTGACTGGCATGGCCCAGCAACAGATGTATAGTTGCTGTGTAGACATACCGTAAGACTTTGTGCCTCAGTCCCCCCATCCGTAAAATGGGGATAATAGCACTTCCCTACCTCACAGGGTATGTGAGGATAAAGACATTAAAGATTGTGAGTTGCTCAGATATTATGGTAACGGAGGCATATAAGTACAGATAGGTAGATTGTGCAGAGGGTCTTGATGGAAAAAGTAATATAGCCTGGCAATTACCATAGGACTGATGGCAGATAATGTGGTCTATCCATTCCCTGACTTCCTCCTGCCTAAGCTCCACACCAATGGTCTCTTGCAGAGTCCCAGGAGGTGGGGGTGGGAATGGTGCTATAGAGGGAGCTCACCTTTCGTCCATGGGTGGAAGGAGATCTAAACAGTGCCCTCTGCGCACGGATCTAGGGGACACAGTCTGCATCCCAGGAGTTTACGTTCCCTTAGTAATGATGTTGGATGGCTATGCACAAGCAAAACTATCATTTTCTCTGTAAAAGAAAATATTCACAGACTTGTTAAGAATGACACCCTGCTGATTTTTCTTTTGTAATTCCCAACCTTTTGTCCTTAGAGGGTTTTTTTAACCGGAACAGGTTTAAAATGTTCTTTTGTGCTGAGCATGACACACAGCTTGAGCCAAAGCTGGGCTTTTGGTTTCCAAACCACACACAGTGCGTTTCCATCTTCCACGGCAAGTTTGCGGAGGCTTGCAAAGAGAGAAACAAGAGGGAGAGGCTTGTGAGAGGGACTATTCTGTAGCCTAGTAGTTCATATATCTTTGCCTGACAGAAAAGGAGATCACTGGCTTATCTCCAGAAGGGAAATGCTTCCAAACACCAGGTCTTGGGTGATGGACTAAAAGTGGTTTTTTTATTTTTATTTTAGTTTTTTTTTTACTAGATGGAGTGAAAATCAGAGTGCAGGTCAAAGGGTCACCCCTCAGGACAGCAGAAACTGACTCCAAATAAATAAGACTAAGAAAACACAGAACAGAGCTCTTCCTAGGAATTTTAGTTAGTGAGAAATTTGGAAATGATAGACAGAGGGACGGTTTTATTCTCATAGCCAAAGCCCCATTCATCATGTGGAATAAACAATAAACTCCAAAGTAAAATTGCATTTAGAAAAGCCTCAAGAGTCCCAAACTGAACGTAAATTCTAGCATGGTCATAACCAAGATAATACATTTTTAATATTTTTCCCAGGGCTAAAGTAAAAGCTACAAAAAGAAAGTATTGAGGATACAAAGTTTTTTATATTCCTTTGAGTGAGAGCTGGCCATTAATCAGTAGCTTAGTTGGTTGTCCCATTTATAAATAAGTAAAGGGACGTATTTTGGATTAAGTCACTTAAGTTGTACTGCTGTGGAATAATTTCACCAACATATTAGTCACACAGATATTTTCTCCAACTGAGTGCTTTTCATTCCACCTTTTTCCCCTTTATACACATTTTTCCCCTTTATACCTTCGACAAAAGAAGCAAAAGCTCACTCCCCTAGATCTGTTTGTTTCCTGTGTTCCTCAGATGGTAATGTTCCCAGGTAGTGATTATACAGAACAAATGCTTATGCCAAACCAATGGGCCAAAGTCAGCCGTTACACAAGCAGCTGCCGCGCTCTTGACTTCAATAGAGTTGCACCCACTTGTGCCAGGAATGAATTTAGCCAAGCATCTTCTTTTTAAAATCTTTTAAAGACTTTAAGCCCTTAAGGGCACTTGATATCTAATTATCAATTTTAAATTTTGAAACATGAATGGGTAGGTGCAGTGTTCCTGCTGTGGAAGAAGGAAAGGATACTTTTAAACGTACATGGTTCCCATTATCATAGTAGGTGAGTGCCTCACAATCTGTAATGTATTTATCCTCACAACACACCTGGGAAGGATAAAGAAGTGCTGTTGTTCCCATTTTACAGATGGGGAAAACAAGACACAGAGTCTAAGGCCCAGATCTGCAAAGGTGTTTTGGCGCCAGACTTCCATTGAAGTCCATGGAAGTTAGTCCCAGATCCTCATAGGTATTTAGGTTTCTAAGTAACTTGCCCAAGATCACAAAAAGAGTCTGTGATAGAGCAGGAAATTGAACCAAGATGGCAAATTCAGCTCTACTGAAGTCTGGATTCTCCCTTCCTTGCTTGGAGGGTCTGGGTTTGTAAGGGTTGGAGAGCAGGGGAAAGAGATGAAATCACACAAAGGAGCGCAAAAAAAAAAAAAAAAAAGCTTTCACATGAAATTTTGTTAAATGAGACTCTCAAATTTTTGCAGTGCTTCAGGGAGGACCTGTTTCAAAAGATGCTCGTCTCCAAAGGAGAAAAAGGTGATTCTTTTCTAATGAGAAAGCAGCTTCATAATTTTGGATGATGGAATTGTGACTATAAATTCTTGGGGGTGGTCTGGAAAGGGAAGCCAGTCCACTGAAAATCTGCTCTCTAGAAGACAGCAGTCACTGAGCTGCTCAGTAGCTGTTTGCAAACGTATACATTTGTGGGGTTATTTATTAATTCCTTACTGATATTTTGCCCAGCTCACTCTACTTTCTAAAGCCTCTTCAATTATTTACAGGCTGACTCTAAGTTATTGGTGCACCCTGTTACCAGATGTGCCCATTACTTTGGGGTATGCTCATTTATTCGGGTTACTCCTCTGGGGAAGGGGGTTCTGTAATCCTGTCAATGTACCGCTTGTGTCACTTGTGTTTTCATATGGAGCTCTACTTCTCCCTTCTGCAAGTCCCCTCCCAATGGAGCTATCGTGCAGGACCTAGGGTCCCTAGGGCTGGGTTACTCCCACCCCAGAACCAGATGAACACCCACACACCCATACGTACATTAACAGAGCAAGTCTGAGCAGACCGGGTCAATCAGCAGCACTGTCAAGCTGACCCCTTATATGTCTCTGGACTCACTGGACTGGAGGAAGCAGCACTTTCAAGCTGTCTCTCCTTATATGCCCCTGAGCTCCATGGACTGGGTCAAGCAGCACTTTCAAGCTGTTACCCTTATGTGTCCCAGATTCAGCTCGTCCCTATCCCCACTCTCACATCACAATGGTACTGGCAGTAACCTACTTGATGAGCAAACCCCACAGTATTTTGGGCGCTGCAGGGATCTTTAGCATAGGTAAAAGAAGCGTTGCTGTAGAGTGAATGGGGGAAGCTAAAAACACAAAAGAGTAAAGTTCAATAAGAGAGAGAGAGAAGCAACCAACTTAACCATAAAAGTTATTTATTGAATACTAATGATAACTACACAAGGAGAGCTAAACCAACATAACATACATTATTAAAGGTTAATACCTAAGGTAGAAAAGAAAACAGAGAGAAAGAGGGGGGATCTCACCCACTCCATGAGGCTTTACTGGTCGGGGTTCCCAGATGATGGTGGTAGCGGAGGGTTCTGAATGCTGGAGACAGGCAGAGCCCCCAGCACGATCAGTCAGAAGAAGATGGAGTTCCAGTGGAACTGATGCATAGTTTGGATCTAAGCATCAGAACCCTGACTAGAGAGTGAGTAGGGATTTTTGTAGAGAAAATACAATGGTTCAAGGGAGAACACTAGATTTGTTTATAGGTAAACTGATGACCCAAGGGTTTTCTTTAGACTAGACAATAGGAGCTGATCACTCTTGGCTATGGGGGGTGTTTTCTTCCAGGGAGCTCACAATGCAACTAGGCTGCTTCAGTATTGGATATCAATTAAGGATTCATTACTAGAATTGGTCTGATAATTGCTGAGCTGGGCGTGTGCAGACATAGGTTCATTAGCATCTGGAGCAGAGATTCCCATGATGCAGTGCTTCCCTGCTTTTTCTGGTCCCAGAATTCAGTGTGGTTCTCTGTTCTCCATTCTGTATGTAAATTGAGATGTCTTCCTGTCCCATCTTTCATGCAGATGTGGCTAGGGGAGTTGTCTCTGCTTCCATTCTGTATGCTAATGGAGATGTCTTAATCTTGTCACCCTTGTCAGGAGGGGTCTAGGTATGTCTCCCAACGCCCTTCGCTGCTCTCTGCAAGTTTTCTTCCTCTGATGGGTTTTGGTTTAAGCAGAGGCTGGGGGGGGGAGGGGGTGTCTTTCATGAGTCAGGCTGGATACTGCACCCTGGTTCCCCAAGAACACAGAGGTGTCTGGTATCAACCCCACTGACTTCAACGTGAAAGTGGGGCCTGCAAGGAATGACTGATTTGGCCAATAATAGTAACGGGCAAACTAATTCCAGTCAAAGAAGAGGCCCCGAGTCTGAGCACAGTTTTAGAACCAAACGTTTCTGAAATGTGTGGCTGAGTGTTTTTTCCAGATGGGTGCAAAATTGAATGTTCCAAGGAAGTAGGGGAAAGGCAGCTTCTGGCCAGAAGCAGTCTAAGTGCCAGAAAGGTGAAAGAAGCCTGCATGCGTGAGATTTCCAACTCCATTGTGCAGCCTTAGGCCTGGTCCACACTAACCCCCCACTTCGTACTAAGATACGCAACTTCAGCTACGTGAATAACGTAGCTGAAGTTGAAGTACCTTAGTTCGAACTTACCGCGGGTCCAGACGTGGCAGGCAGGCTCCCCCGTCGATGCCGCGTACTCCTCTCGCCGAGCAGGAGTACTGGCGTCGACGGTGAGCACTTCTGGGATCGAGTTATCGCGTCTAGACAAGACGCGATAAATCAATCCCAGAAGATCGATTGCTTACCGCCGGACCCGGAGGTAAGTTTAGACCTACCCTTAGACTATTTGATTGGTTTGGTAAGCATCCCAACATGCGGTAGCTTATTCAACCAAACCCAAATCTTTTGAGAGTTGCCCATAATTGTTCCTGGCTGCATGTGAGACTGCTGTGCTGTCACATGAAGCCTGCTGCATTCACCTGTAGCGTGGCCATTTCATTTCCGCTTTGAGCTGTGCAGCGGGGCGATGCTAAGTGGCGTGAAAAGCACTCATAGAACGGTAATTAGTTACACTTGTTACCTTTTGACCCGCTTGAGAAATGTATCCCACTCCACTAAAGATATTTGAGAGCAATGCAAGCCCTCTTGGCGTTTGTTTTTTCCTGCCATGAATCTTCAAATGTTATGTTCCAATGCTTGAAGGCTACGCTGGGATGTGATGGGAATTCAGCATGCTTTTTTATTTTTAACCTTTAATGGGCTGGGTGAATTGTTCCTACTGTGCCAGCAGATGAAATGGATACTTTTAAACACTTTGTTTTCCTACCGCTTCCACTTTTACCTCGCAGTGGCAAAGCTAGATGGGTTGCAGTTTAGAGAATATTAAATGATGCCTCCTCTGTCGCTGTTTTACTCACTCTGCGTGGTTCTCCACCTCCCTGTAGGGGAGGCTGGGACACAGGTTGATGAGCCTGCTTTAGCCTTGGTTAACAGCCATTTAGCTCAGGCAGGAGAGGCTTGTGCTTTAGGATCCACAGATCCTATGTTCAATCCCCACTCCTGATGACTCAAGGGGAGATGGGGTGGGAGGTGGTATTACTATTGCTACCAATGATGCTCTGTAGGTTAGGGCAGCATGGTTGGGTGTTTCCTGCGGAGCACAGAAACTCAAGTCTGCCCACTGGATCTCAGACAGCACCGCTGCTGATCTCCATCAACCCAGGGGAAGCAAGAGAGCCATGACTGCTCAGAAACCCGGGTCTTCTGCGAGGCAGTGGGTCCCCTGCCACACTACACCAAATAATTTATTTGAAGAGGTTTTTTTTTTTTTTTTAAGTCTATGAATAGTCACATTTGCAGAAGTGCTGAGCAGTGGAGGGGAGGGATAGCTCAGTGGTTTGAGCATTGGCCTGCTAAACCCAGGGTTGTGAGTTCAGTCCTGGAGGAGGCCATTTAGGGATCTGGGGCAAAAATCTGTCAGGGGATTGGTCCTGCTTTGAGCAGGGGGTTGGACTAGATGACCTCCTGAGGTTCCTTCCAACCCTGGATATTCTATGATTCAGTGTTCCCTCTAATTTTTCCCACCCATGTGCAGAATGAATTTTGTTATGTGCACCAATGTGGAGGTGATGTGTGATGCAACACCTCCATATTGGTGCACATAACAAAATTCATGTGATGGAGGTGGGGCCAAGGGGTTTGGAGTGTGGGAGGGGGCTCCGGGCTGGGGCAGAGGGTTGGAGTGTGGGAGGGTGAGGGCTCTGGGTTGGGGCTGGGTATGAGGGACTCAGGGCTGGGGCAGTAGGTTGGAGTATGGGGGGGGGTGAGGGCTCCGACTGGGGTGTGGGCTTTGTGGTGGGGCCAGGGATAATGGGCTTGTGGTGCAGGCTGCCCCAGGGCTACAGCAGGGAGAGAGGACTCCCCCCAGCTCTCTCTCTCCCTTCAGCAGCACATAGGCTGGGGGCAGGAGGCGCCTCTCCCACAGCCGCAGCAGCTCCAGGGCCGGGTCTCTGGGATAGGCGCCTCTCCCACAGCCGCGACAGGTCCGGGCCGGGGCTGGGTTGAGGTCTGGGGGGAGGGGTGCCTCTCTCCACTGCAGCAGGTCTGGAGTGGGGCTGGGCTGGGGCCGGCAGGGGGAGGCATCTCTCCCCACCGCCACCCTAAGCACCTGCACAGCACTTAATAGGCTGCTGCGCGGCCATGCAGCTTAGCGGAAACGTAGGTGTTGAGCAACCACAAACCCCCTCCACATCTGTGGACTGCCTGAGCCAGATACGGAGGAGAAGGAAGACATGGGCTGACATGTTCCAGGAGATGGGAAATGCAGGTGTTCAGTAACTCTGATAAATCAGGTCACAGACCCTTTTTCCAAGCTGAGAAAAAAAGCAGTAAATTCCAGAGGGTGTCCAGTAAATCACCTTTTTTTCCCAGTTCAAAGTGCAAAATGAGAAATATATATCCAGGTTCATTGACTGTGCCATTCTGAGTGCCTGCCCCTTGCCCTGTCCTCCCCCGCAATGTTTTGTGTGTGAGCTAATTCCTGGTGGCACAGGAACGCAGGTTGATGATTCAATATCAGCTGAGGATGAGCAGGGTCAGATTGGGAACATCCATGGAAAAAGGCGTGCAAGAGGACAGCACTGATGACAGTGCAAAGAAGGTACCAATGTGAGATTTCTTAAACCTCGACCCAAGGTTTAAGAATCTGAAGCCTCTTCCAAAATCTGAGAGGGACGAGGTGGGGAGCATGCTTTCAGAAGTCTTAAAAGAGCAACACTCTGATGCGGAACCTGAACCACCAAAAAAGAAAATCAACCTCCTGCTGGTGGCATCCGACTCAGATGATGAAGATGAACATGCGTCGGTCCACACTGCTTTGGATCGTTATCGAGCAGAACCCATCATCAGCATGGATGCATGTCCTCTGGAATGGTGGTTGAAGCATGAAGGGACATAAGAATCTTTAGTGCATCTGGCCCATAAATATCTTGCGACGCTGGCTACAACAGTGCCACACGAACGCCTTTTCTGACTTTCAGGTGACATTGTAAAGAAGAAGTGGGTAGCATTATCTCCTATAAGTTCAACTTACCTGATAAAGAGATTGCACTACAGTACTTGTAATGGGGGAATTGAAAAATACAATTTATTTTGGTTTTTTTTACAGTGCAAATATTTGTCATAAAAATATAAACTGAGCACTGTACATTTTCTTTTTCTATGTTGTAATTGAAATTAATGTTTTAAAATGTAGAAAATGTCCAAAAATATTTAAATAAATGGTATTCTAATATTGTTTAACAGCATGATTAATCATGCAATTAATTGCGATTAATTTTTTTAATCGCTTGACAGCCCTAAAATAAATAAATGGTAAAGCTTCCTCTCAGAAGCTGACAACTCCTGCTCCCTTTGAAGTCAATGGAAGTTTTACCATTTACTTCAATGGGATCAAGATTGGGCCCTAAATTATTAGGCTCATTGTCTTGCTCAGTGTCAGACACCCTGTGCCATGAGGTGAACTGACAGCCCATCACACAATGAACTGTCAAAATCTCCCTGTCAAAATATCCATTACAATAGCGAAAACAACCATGATCCCACATGTTCGCCCACATAACTTTCCAGCTCCACCCTTTAGGAACTCTACAGGAAACAGCTGTAATGTCTACGTTCCATATTGTAGGAGGTTTTGGAGTCTCGTTTTGGCCAGGAATCAAACTGCTATAAACTCAGAAGGAGATCTCCCCCAGCTTGCTCAGCCCTCCTTTTTAAAAACGATAAACAGAAGAAGAAGGAAGAACTTATATTAAAGAACTGCTACTATGCGTCTAATTATGATCTCGCAATGGTGTAAACCAGGAGTTACGGTACTGAAGTATTGAAGTCAATACAGTTACATCAAGTGTAAAACAAGTGCCAGTGGAGAGACATGGGCCCTAGGCACTGGATGTTCTCTCAGGTGAAGGTGTTGAAAATCACTCGAACTTAATCATTCAAAAAAAAGTGTGTGCGGGGAGGGGAATCCGGAACGCCCCCTCTACTGGCTGGGATGAAGTAAGGAGCATTGTTTCCAGAACACACTGAGCCCAGAGAAGGTGGGTCATTTTACTGACGGAGAGATCAAGAAGTTAGAGATCTGCTCAGGCCTAATTTTAAAGTCTGATCTGAGCACAAGCTGACCTGAACCCTACCCGAGCCTGAGAGGGTTGAGTTGCTTTCAGACCCGACCCAAACCTGACCTTTCCCACCCCCCCCAAAACCTGTTACAGTGATGCCTACTCATCCTTGGGGCTTGACCTGGTGTCTAAATGTGACCAGTTATAGCTTATTTGCATGTGTGTGTGTGTGTGTACATTTATATATAAGAATGTATGACTTTTTGAATTGATCATAGATTTAAAATACTCCTGTCTGTAGAGCAAACCCTACCCAAGATGTCAAATAGTGCAGTTTTCTGAATATAACATTTAAAAAATCTCTGCATGCAAATCTGATTCACACTTACACCAAGACTCCATTGCGCCAATCTCTCCGGGCAAAGTGACCTTAAAATGAGAGTGATGCAAGGGGGCCTTAGTATAAATAAGATATGGGCTCTCGATATACAAAATTTGTCTGTCTGAGACTTGCTGAGCTCTCTCTCTCTCTATGAATCAGACCATTCTGAAAGTTGTAGATAAAGGAAGAAGTTAAACAGAGCAAGCCAAACAATGTTTGGAAGATTCTTAAAATGTCAGCACACTTAAAAATGCTGGACACAGCCTCCCACAAACTCAGGTTTTTAATTTACCACACAGCTGGTGAAAAAATTCTGTGTAGTGGCAGCTTAGGCTGTACCAAATTTGAAAGAGTTCAGCTGGTTTTTGACCAAGGGGATAAAGTAGGGATGAGATTCTGGGCTGCATCTCACACAGAACTAACAGCCTTGGGGAGAGAGTTGGCAATGCTGGTTTTAAGCCACCTTTGTGCCCTCCCAATCCTGGGCTGCTTTGGGACCTCTGGCATAATTTAGACAGCCCTGGGGACCTATCCAACTTATGGCAGCCTCCCCAAGTTACCCTATAGGCCACTGCACTGCCTGGAATTCACAGTGCTGCAGATACATTCCCCCCATCCCCATGCCTCCCTATATCAGGGCTCAGAGCGAAGCCTCCTGTTTGTCTTCTGTAGTGTCTGTGCTGGGGGAATCCTCTACCACAACTGGGGCTTTATTCCTCTGCCACCCTATTTATACTGCCTATAGGAACTAGAATGGGAATGGGGAGCTTTAACAAGAGCCATGCTTCAGCATTAGCTACAGAGAGACGAGACATCCCCCTAGTAATGTGAAACATCACAGAACAAAATCATTAAACATTGCTGAGAATGAACAGTTCCCTTTACAGTCACTGTGGTAGCAATGGTGCAATATGAGCTCCTTTGTCATTTAATTTCAAGTGCATGTTGGCTGAAGGATTAGCTTCCTTTTCCTGTTTCATATCGCAGAAGGGCTAGATTCTGCCACCCTTTCTCACACCACGAAGCATCTTCCTCTGCAAGGCATCCCACTGAAACCAAAGGAGGAAGATACTGCTTAGCATGAGTCAGGCTGACAGAATCAGTCCCATTACTAAGTATTTATTCCAACACTTCGTGTGAAAAGTGCTGACCAATGTGCACAACGCTAAAAGAGAGAACTCAGCCCAGAACATTCAGGGGTTAGAAACTCAGCCGGGAGGTGAAAAGTGTAAACAACTGAAAAGCAGATTGAACAATTGAAGAGTGTGTTTCATATGCATACACACGGTGCTATTAGTCATGTGTGTCCCCAAAATCTTAGTGGACTGAGTTCACCCTGATGTAAGTGGGAACAATTCCAGTGAAATAAACCAAGTTGTACCCTTTATATTGTACCCATTTATCTCACTGAGTGTGTGTATGTGATTTGGTTTTTTTGTTTCTTTGTAGTTTTTGATCAAAAACAAAATTTTGGGTTAATTAAGGTACCGTTTAGCTACTTTCTACTCACCCTCCCCCCCATCAGCAAAGTGTACAGAAAGGAAGGACAAATTTGTGGTTTAGGGACTAGTCTGAGATCCCAGAGATTTGGTTTCAATTCCTAGCACTGCCACAGATTTCATGCGTGACCTTGCGCAAGTCACTTAATGTCTCTGTACTTCAGCTGCTAATGGGGAAAATGGTATTTCCTTTCTCTGACTCTTGACGTGTCTTGCCTATTGAGATTGCCAGCTTGGAGGACCAAGACTTTTTCATACTAATTGTACAGTAACTAGCAAAATGGGACCCCCAGTCTCAGCTGGGGCCTCTGAGCTAGGGGTGACCATACATCCCATTTTGGCCAGGACAGTCACCATTTTCAGCTCTGTCCCGGGCATCCCTACTTTTTTGCCAAAACCTGGACATTTGTCCCAGCTGCAAGGCAGAGCAGAGAGCAGCAGCTGCTGCCGAGAGATCAGCTGAAGATAGCACTGCCCACCAGCAGGAGGGGAGAAATTTGCTGCTGGCGGGCAGTGTTGGCTTCAGAGTTGAGCCCCTGGGCAGCGCGTACCTTGGTGGGTCAGCCCCAGCGGCAGGTGGTATGGGTCTCAGGCGCTCAACCCCAGCTCCGGGCAGCATTGAATTCGGGGGGTCAGCCCCAGCCTCACTGCAGAGATGTGTAATTGGTTCCTGATGTTCCGTACAACCCAGGACCCTTAGAAACTGCAAGGGCTTGTTTATATTTATGCATTTATTTGTTTTTTAAAAGAATAATGGGTTTTCCTTCTGCACTGATGACATTCCCATCTGGCAACCTCAGTACTGGCTGCTTTGATCCTGTGCTCACCTTTCAAAGCCTTGAAGAGGTCGTCTTTTATGTTTTAAAAAAAATCCAGCCAATATTTAATATGAAGGAGATGTTTATCAGGGCTGGCATCATCACTTTGCTCTCTTTCGTTGCACATACAGCCTCTGAAGCTTTGAGGCACAGGCACAGATGAAAAGTGAAGGAGGTCAGTGACTGTGTTTATTTTGAAAGAGGGACACTTGGATTAATGAGGAGGAATGCGTGTTTGTATGTGTGTGTTTCTGATTCACTCAGTCCCCTTAACCTTTGACTGCCAGTGAGCCTTGATTATTTCCCCAAACTGTCTCCTTGATTTAGGATATTACACTGGCCAGATCTCAATTTGAGATCCAAAATGTTTTGTGAATGGTTTGACTTTTCTGGACAGGACCTTTTTCCTCTTCTGAGGAGAAGGGACACAGTGCAATTGTCAGAGTTCATGAAATCACCAGCGGCTCTCCGAGGTCTCTGTAAATGAAAGCAAAATATGCTGTATTTTAAAACGATCATCCCAAAGGAGCTTTCCAGGTAGAAAAAAAAACCTCCTAGGCTAATAAACAATACAGAAACCAGCTGTGTTGCTCCCTCATTCCTGGGACATATGGATGACTGTAAAATGGAGATATCCCAAAATACTTGAGAGCAGTCCTTGGACCAAATGGATTTTTTTATTTTTTTTGTTAGTTTATTTTCCAGACAATCTTCTTTCTCTGAGGAGGCAATGAAACCCAAGGGATTGTACTGCAGACAACAAGTAATTTTTGTTAGTACAAGTTCGATTTTTGTTTACACAAAATTCAATTTTTCGCCCGCCTTTTAATAATCATGTATTTACATTCCAAGAATATTCTATAATATTTCAAAGTTTCTCTCATATCTAATCTACTCAGTCTGCACAATCCAATGACATCTGTGTGCCCAGCACAATTTTTTTTGAACTGCTGCAAACAAAATAATGCTGATTAAATCAAGAAGGAGTGATAACTAGATTTATTTATTTGTAATGTTCCCGTCTCTCTCCCCTCCCCTCTCCTCTTCCCCCCCTCCCAACCTACCCCCCTGGGGCCCTTCCCAAAAGTTATCGTTCACATTCAAATTTAGTGGAAAAGAAAAACAGAAACGTTCAAAGTTAGACTGTTTTAAGAGTTGTCTCAGAACTGAAGGGGGACTTTATGGATTACAGCTGTGCTTATTTTATGGTTTCCTGGCTTTTTACAGTTTTGCAGCATACAGTCTCTAAGACTTCAGACTGCAGAGAAGAGGGTGGAGCTTGCATAGAATGTTTCCAAGCTGTGATCTGATAGTTTCAAATCCCAGCAGCACAGGGTTCATATTGGTATTGGAAAATGAGCTCAGTTGATCACATAGGCTTGTATTTCAAGTTCATGCATTTCTCCTCTGCACAATATGTATCTATCTTCTGTATAAATGAAAACTGAGTGTGACATTTTCACTCCCAATTAGCGAAAAGAATCGGGCCTCATGGCTATGATGTCATTAGCGGGCTTTAATCCATAGCTGTGACATTATAGTTGTGAAATACAAGTTTTTCCAAAGTGTGACGAAAAACCAGGACAATGTTTACATAAGTAGTAGCATGTAACATGGTATGTCTGTAGTAGAAATGATATCAGACGCCAGTGCATCTCATGTGCTTTGGAGGCACAAGGTCAGAGGGCCCCAGGCATTCAACCACCCAGCAAGTGCAGATATCCAACATATCATTCTTGATTCATATTTATATTACTGTACCGCTCAGAGGCTCTAGTCAAGATCAGGCCCTACTGTGCTAGGGCCTGTAAAAATACACAGTACAGATAGCACCTGCCTTGACGAGCTTACAATCAATGCTGTTGCTTTCATAAGATTTTATTCTTATGCTTTTATGTGGAGTAACTAAAAACAGTGTCCGGGGCTGGGGGGCGGAGGGGTTGTTCAATCTATTTTGAAACTGTAAAGATCGCTTAAAACACTGAAATAAAGTGGAAACACTAGGATGAGATTCTGTGCAGTATCTCTTTCATAGACCAGGGTGGTGGCGGTGGTGTGCTAACGTGGCTTTAATCCGGCTGATCCTGACCTGCTCCAGGGCCTGTGTAATTTGGACACCTCTGGGGACTGAGTTACGTTATAAAAGCATCCCAAGGCCATCCTAATAGCCACAGCACTGCATGCTGACGCAGCCCTGCCTCTTACACACGTCCACAGCCTTGCCTCTGGTACACATCTCACGCTGGGGCTTGGTAGGAGCATTACGGCTCTTCCGGCAATAGCTGTACCAAGGGAATCCTCCCCCGG
The DNA here is from genome assembly GCF_011386835.1 of Chrysemys picta bellii. Lineage (NCBI taxonomy): Eukaryota > Metazoa > Chordata > Testudines > Emydidae > Chrysemys > Chrysemys picta. The sequence continues at coordinate 117,567,851 of NC_088796.1, forward strand.
CCTCAACCTGCACACAGGATCAACAGGGGAGGTAAAATTATGATGGTCAGTCTCTAGTATTCACAGTGGTACTGCCCCCACCAACTGGAAGAGAATGGGGTGAAAGGAGAGAAGAGGAGATGAGGGCAGCATGTCATGTTGATGAGGATTCTCCTTGCTTCCAAATATTTGATCCTTTCTTTCACTATGAGAGAACCAGGCTTGTCTTGGGCCCAGATTCTGCTCTCAGTTACACTCAAGAACATCCAGAGAAACTCAGGCATAACAAAATCTCTGAGGCTGGGAATCAAACAGCTCTACCCAATGGGAAGCAGGATAGGAAAAACAAAATGCTATTTTCCATCACTTTTTAGCGTCTTAAATTTTATACTTTAGGCTATTTGTTTTGCAGAATGAGCAGCCCAAGGATTATTACAATGCTGTGGGCCAATGTCACTTAAAGGAGGAGTGTGCAATCCAAAATTATCTGAGTGACAAAAAGAGTATCTGGAAACCACCCGTGTGGAGCCAAGGTGACTTTATGGCTCTAGGCTTCTTTGTAATGTGCTGAAATATCATGGTTATGGTCAGGGAATTTATTGTACAGCTGAAACTCCTTTAAATGCTAGTGTAAGTTATGTGTGGTGTACAGTACTCCATGCACCAGGATGACAATATAGACCAGGGATCGGCAACCTTTGGCACGCAGCCCGCCAGGGTAAGCACCCCGGTGGGTTGGGCCAGTTTGTTTACCTGCCGCGTCCGCAGGTTTGGCCGATCGCGGCTCCCACTGGCCGCGGTTCGCTGCTCCAGGCCAATGGGGGCGGTGAGAAGCGGCGGCCAGCACATCCCTCGGCCCGTGCCACTTCCCGCAGCCCCCGTTGCCTGGAGCGGTGAACTGAGTCCAGTGGGAGCCACAATCAGCCAAACCTGCAGACATGGCAGGTAAACAAACCGGCCCGGCCCACCAGGGTGCTTACCCTGGCGGGCCTCATGCCAAAGGCTGCCGATCCCCGATATAGACTATTTAATCTAAAGTACTAAAAGGGTATTTGTTCCTTCTTAACACTGAGAACTTGATATTGACTCCCAATATATGAGCATTCATCACCACAACAAGTATCATCTGGTAACAGCATGGTCTGCCCCTTTAGGGGCCAGGGGGATTTGGTGTCAGCCAGCCCTTTTCTGAGGCAGAGCCCCTTTAAGTACTGGTGTTTGGGACTGGTGGAAGGGATTATCAGACCTAATTGTTAAGGGCTCAAGCATTTCCTATAAAGGCTGGTGAGTTACATGAAGCAGTTACAGGATTCTATGAGTCTATGAAGCAGTTACAGGAAGCAGTGTCTGTAGCAGGGTGACTTTTAGGGAAATGGCTGGTAGAGCAGGAAGCTCTAGGGCAGTGGTTCTCAAACGTTTGTACTGGTGACCCCTTTCACATAGCAAGCCTCTGAGTGCGACCCCCCCCTTATAAACTAAAAACACTTTTTAATATATTTAACATCATTATAAATGCTGGATGCAAAGCGGGGTTTGGGGTGGAGGCTGACAGCTCACGACCCCCCATGTAATAACCTTGTGACCCCCTGAGGTGTCCTGACCCCCAGTTTGAGAACCCCTGTTCTAGGGAATAGATAAACCCAGTCTTTTTCCTCTGACTTGGGATCTTCTCCAGGGGCCTATGTACTGAATTGTAGGACAATGGAACAGACTGCCTAGGTAGGTTTTGGAGGCTCCTTCCCTGGAGGTTTTTAAAAGGAGGCTTGACAGCCATCTTGGATGGTTTAGACAAAACAAATCCTACAACTTGTCAGGGGGTTAGAGTAGATGATCCTTGAGGTCCCTTCTAACCCTGTGGTTCTATGATTCTATGTTTTACTGTGAAGAAACAAAGTTGAGGGCAAGTATCAGGGGGGTAGCCATGTTAGTCTGTATCTACAAAAACAAGGAAGAGTCCGATGGCACCTTAAAGACTAACAGATTTATTTGGGCATAAGCTTTCATGGGTAAAAAACCCACTTCTTCAGATGCATGGAGTGAAAATTACAGATACAGGCATAAATATATATTGGCACATGAAGAGAAGGGAGTTACCTTACAAGTGGAGAACCAATGTTGAAGGCCAATTCAGTCAGGGTGGATGTGGTCCACTCCTGGCCAATCCTCACTTACAGACAATCCCCCAAACTGAAGCAAATACTCACCAGTAACGACACACCACACCACAGAAACACTAACCCAATCCCTGTAACAAACCCTGTTGTCTTCTCTGTCCCCGTATCTACTCTAGCGACACCATCATAGGACCCAACCACACCATCAGAGGCTCATTCAGCTGCACATCTACTAATGTGATATAGGCCATCATGTGCCAGCAATGCCCCACTGCCATGTACATTGGCCAAACCGGACAGTCTCTACGTAAAAAGATAATTGGACATAAATCAGACATCAGGAATGGTAACATACAAAAGCCAGTAGGAGAACACTTCAATCTCCCTGGACACTCAATAACAGATTTAAGAGTAGCCATCCTGCAATAAAAAAACTTCAAAAACGGACTTCAAAGAGAAATTGCAGAGCTACAATTCATTTGCAAACTTAACACCATCAATTTGGGCTTGAATAGGGACTGGGAGTGGCCGGCTCACTACAAAAGCAATTTTCCCTCTCTTGGTATTGACACCTCCTCATCAATTATTGGGAATGGACCACATCCACCCTGACTGAATTGGCCTTCAATGTTGGTTCTCCACTTGTAAGGTAACGCCCTTCGTTTCATGTGCCAATATATATTTATGCTTGTATCTGCAATTTTCACTCTATGCATCTGAAGAAGTGGTTTTTTTTACCCACAAAAGCTTATGCCGAAAAAAATCTGTTAGTCTTTAAGGTGCCACCAGACTCCTTAAAGTTGAGGGCCTGAATCAGACTTTGGTTGTGGTCAGTCTCTTCTGGGCTGGGGAGACAAGCCTGCAGCCTGCACACCTCTAGTGCTTGTGTTCATAGGGGAAGCAATGCATCTTTGGAGTTTTAAAAATATATACAGTGCACCTGTATTTTGGAAGGACAGGACTGACCCTGGAGGATTGCTCTTGTTAATATTGTAGTTATTACAGTCCTCACAAGTGTAATCTTTCATTTATTTTAGTAAACACAGCTTTGTATTAGTGACAATATAGATGAAGAACTGGTCACAGTTAAAGCTAAAAGAAAGAGACATGTCCAACAGCTGTGTTGAATAACCAGCTGAGATTATACTCCTCGTAGGTCATTACAATTGTGGAGATACATTTTTAAAGAATTTTCTTCAATGCACTTACTCTTTTACATAGACACTATATTTCTAATGCTATGTTCTGTAAAATATACCTGCTATATATTTAGATATTTCTCTGCTAAAACAAATCTGATTCTCAAGTATTTTCTCTTGAGCTAGTTAGTTCCCAGAGCTTCTCCCTTTACTTGCCACTAGCTCTCTCACCTCAGAGTCACTCAGCCTTTTCTCCTACAAGCATGCTCATAGGAGACAGAGGATAATTCTTGGGAACAGGTGTCTTATGCCCTCATAATCCATCTTCCTTAAAGGAAAAGACTCACATTTCTTCCTTATGTTTTCCTGAAATCTGGTGAACATAGATTTCAAAAGTACAACGGATTGTACTGACTTCTACTAACAGTGAGTGAGCTGAGCATGAATGAGTACTGATCTCTCTTGGGTCTCCTGCTGGCTAAAAAATATCTGAAGTGTTTAATCCAAGCAAGGTTGTTTTTTTAGATGTATACAGGCAAAATCATGTTTTTATGTGCCCTCATACTCCAGGGATGTGTTTGTGTAGCTGACTGCTTGGGGATAGCACACAAGTTCTATCTTGAATTTTAGAATTCACACCTTTTCCCACTGTCTGCCACAGGTTGGCTATGACATATCACAAATCAATTGTTGGCCTAACCAGGTGCCAATCCATTAATGTCAATGAAGATGTGCCCATTTATGCCCATCTAAATTTTACCCATAGATTGCTTATGGGTTTTATTCTTAAAATACACACAATTCGGTGATCAAATAATGTTCCAACTGAAAGGAAGCAGGCATCATGGTGTTTCCTGCCAAAAGAAAGCAGGCACAATACCACCTGCATCTGCATTCATATAATCAAGAAACCATGTAAAATCCTGGTCTTATAAAATTCTTCCCATCTTTCAGATATTCAGGTGGGATTCACAAAGGTACTTAGGTGCCTAACTCCTCTCCTAGGTATTCTTGGTATTACCTGGTAGAACAGGAAATTCTATGCAGGATGGAACAAAGTTTTAAAAGATTTGGATAATATGGCTTAGTTGTGAGCCATTGAGAACTAAGACTATCAATGTACAGATAGGGACTTCCCACTCACACTCCCCATTATTCCATTTAACCAGTTCTCCAACTATGGCCTGGTCCACACTAACCCCCCACTTCGAACTAAGGTACGCAAATTCAGCTACGTTATTAACGTAGCTGAATTCGAAGTACCTTAGTTCAAACTTACCACGGGTCCAGATGCGGCAGGCAGGCTCCCCTGTCGATGCCGCATACTCCTCTCGCCGAGCTGGAGTACCGGCGTCAACGGCGAGCACTTCCGGGATCGATCCGGGATCGATTTATCGCGTCTAGACAAGATGCGATAAATCGATCCCAGAAGATCGATTGCTTACCGCCGGACCCAGAGGTAAGTGTAGACCTACCCTATGTGATGTAAATCCCACTGGCTTCAATGGGAGTTACGCTTTGTGAGTGAAGAACAGGGTTCTAATATGTCTATGTTGAGTGCAGATAGAGAAACAAATCCACAGACTTCTGTCCAGCTCAGACATTTTAATAACGGACTTTTTGTTAGCCTCCACCCTTTTCGGTGGTAAATTCTTCCATACCGCTAATTAATGTTCAGAGGATATTCAGACCTACAAAAGAACAGACTCTTGTGTGTCTTGCTGGAGGGGGATAAAGGGGACAGCTTCTTAATTTGGGCTCTGTTTATGTCAGCAAGGTGTTGACTGAAACCTGTCTCCTGCTCTTCTGTGAGCAGAAGATACAATGTGTACAATAAGGGGGGGGGGGGCGGGATAGAACATTCTGAGGTGCTCTATATTGTTATTAGCCACCACTAATTGTATGTGCCAAAATTTGCTAATTTTGATTTTCTCCAATCAAAGTAATACCTTTTTGTTCTACTAATCCCAATCAGTTTCCTGAAGTCAGTAGGAAATAAATTCAGCCGACCAGACAATGTTTCTAATTATTCGATCTTTTCTCTGAATGTGTAACAATCTCTATACTCTGCACCACCTACCACCATCGTGCTAAGGTCAATGCCCTCTCTCTGAACAGGAGCATACATTTTCCCTCTAATCACTGTTTGTCATCTCTTCTGAACAGATGATACATTTCCACACCAGGCTGGCCTAGAATCAGGCCAATGCTAATTGGTCATAGATTTTTAAGGCTAGAAGGGATCATTACATCATCTAGTCAGACCTTCTGCATAAGACAGGCCATAGAATTTCACCCAGTTATCCTTGTACTGCATTCAATACTTCTGTCTGATTAAAGTAATCTTCCAGAAAAGCACCCAGCCTTAATTTGAAATCATCAGGAGATTGATGGGAGTTTGTCATAGAGCAGAGGCTTGAACCCAGGTTTCCTAAGACCCGGGTAAGTGCCTTAACCACAGGAAAATCCATATTCTTTATCTGATGAAACTATAGGAACAAACCGCCTAGATCCTTATATATTATCCCTATTGTAAGAAATGTTCTCTACTTTGTCTTTATTCTTACATGACATGGTTAGGATAAAGCAGAAATCCAGATTCTGATCTTGTCTCTACAAGTTTTATGGGGCAACTCGTTTGATAAAAATCAAATTACTTCTGATTTCCATCAGTATTAGCAAGATCAGAATCAGGCCAACTATGTCTGAAAGAATTAAAGCAGGGAGTGTTAAAATGGCCTAAGCAATTTGGACCGCCAATTCCCATTAAAAAAAAAATAATGGGAAATGGGAATCCAGACACTTAGGCAGCTTTGAAAATAACTGCCCAAGTGTACAAGGAGGGAATTTGTGGCATTGATCAAAACTCAGATGTGGGGAAAGAAAAGATAGGCTTAAAACATAAATTGGGTTGATCTGTAAAAATACTGGGGCCAGATTGTCAGCTTGTGTAAATTGGCATAACTCAAAGGCAAGGGGGCTACCCTAATTTACACTGGCTAAGGATCTGGCCCCCTATATTACCTAGCCCCAAAGAACACAAGCAAAGTAAATATCTCTCTGCTATTGAAACAAATAGATCTGTAGCTGATCCCTGTCATGCTGTAATCTTTCTCTTAGGCAGTACCTTAGGCATGCACACAAACAAATGCAGAAAACAATAACGTGTGTGGGTTTGCAAATAGTCATTCATAACTGAAAGGTAATGGTTAATTACAGGAGACAAGGGTCTTTAATTATTAATTAAGGGGGCTGAGATGACTGCCTACACTTTTTTCATTACTTGTGGCAAGTGGAAATGTCTACCAGAAGCATAAATTTATTTGATTGAACAGCAACACTGTATTCATTTCATACTGATAGCCAATCAGAATACAGCATTTGTAAGCGTAAGGGGCTCTTATTTTGCTAAGAGGGCTGTCACAGTTAAGAAAAGTAGCAAATAAAATATACTTTTTTAAAAGCTCTATAAGTAAAGCTGTGTTTAGTTTTCAGCTTAAAGCCAGGTGTAAATCCCTTAATCAAACATGGATATTCGGAGATCGGTCCCAAATGCAACTGTGTTAAGGAGGACAACAGCATTTAACTCATTGGGTATTTTTCACGCTCTTTAGAGGCACAGATCTGAAAGATTTAAAATCACTCCCTTTTGTAATTTCCACCGACCATTCTAACCTTCCTTTCAGGCTTCTGTAACAGCCTTAGATATCACACGCTGAAAACTGCACATAGGCAGAAGGTGGCTTTTAAATAATTTAAACAATGGTTTTTTGCTTCTGCTTCATAACTGGGATATTTACCCCCATGGAGGTGGGCAAAGCACTGAATCGTCCCTGAGAACTTTCCTTCTCCAATGCTGCCGCCTTAGCCCTCCTGCCCTATGTTCCCCTCTCTGGTTTCCAGGCTAGAATCTTTTACCCGCTGCTCACCTACAGCCAGCAGTAGTAACAGCTTCTCTCAGATAAGGTAACCTACAATGGGACTCCACTTTGTCCTAACGCCTACAAAAAACTTAAAGGTTAGACCGCTGGTATGCTGAGATCACTGCTGATCATGCCGACTGATATTGTTTCATTGTGCTCCCCTGTCTGTCTGGACATCTGCATCTATTGTCTCCCTTACTGAGATTGTATATTCTTTGGACTGTCTTTTTGATCGGCACCTAGCACAATGGGGCCCTTGGACCTTAACTAGATGCTACAATAATATTATTGTATTGTATATACAATATTATAAATACCAAGTAGAGTCCATCAGACTGGGACTCCTTTTTGAGCAAACCACAGCAGGCCCTCTAGAGAAGAGAGCTGCTGGCTCAGCTTCTACAGCAAATTTCACTGCAGCTGTGCCCACACCCTGCTCTCATGTTCTGCTACCAAGAGGGGCCAGGGAGAATGGCAGGAAGTTCTCCAGAGAAGGACAGCTAGCAGCTCTGTTCCCTCCAATGAACCTTCTGTCTCTCCTCAGAGCGACGCCCTGCTCTGAGAGACTTTGCCAGCGCTGGAACTGGGACTCTTTCTGTCAAGCTGAGCACATCTCACTGAGATCTGGGAGGAAATAAATGATGGGAAGGCCCAGATGTCCTCAGTCCTGGGAAGCAGAGATGGCCAATAGGGCTCCCCGCTGTGTTTTTCCTGGTCCCAGTGAGCAGCCCAGTTCCCTATTCCCAGGCTCCCACCTCCATCTTTCCTAATCTCCTAGGCATGAACAAGATGGACTGAGGATTGGCGTGGAACTTGGGACCAGAACTTCCCTACTGGAGGTCAGGGATTTGAACTCCAGTCAGGCTGGGCATGGGTGTGTGTGGAAAACCAGGGAACTTTGCTGTCCACTTCTCCTGCCAGTTCCTACACATCCAGGACCCCTCTCCCCAGTTTGACCAGCAGGAGTCCCAGTTCAATAGGTCTGCTTAGGCCCAGGGATCTTGGGTGAACCACAGTAAGATTAAGATATCTCATGGATATAGAAAGAAGTGCAGAGTTAGTCTGTTATATATTGTTTGTGAATAAGAAAATGTATGAGGTCACAGTGATGGCTCTGCATTTGAGTGTGGTTGGGAAGAAGGGGGTCTGTGCCATTGTGGATGGTTATATGTCCGAGCTGAAAGTGAATATGTGTGGAGTTGTGCAAGTGGTGAGCAGGTTTGGGCAAATGGTACCTGAGGCGAGGTTTAGCTGGACACTGATTAATTATGACTAGTGGGTCCCTTAATAAGAAATACATTTAAGCAAACTGTACTCTGGGTAAATGAGCTGTTCTGGGAAGTAATCTTGTAAGGCACTTGAGAGACATTGTCATATCCAGATGAGATTTCCCCAAATATACTCCTCTATGAACAAACAGGGTCATATTCATCCCTGCGTTTAATTGAATTACACCACAAGTGAATTTAGCCCATACTTTAAAAGAAACCATTGTTCTTTGGTTTTGCATCCATTAGAAAACTGCATGACATATCTATGCATTGGCCTGATTTCCAGAGGTGCTGAGCACCTGCTGGTCCCATTGCGACCAATGGAAAACAAGACATAGAACTGAAAAATAATGGGAAAGTTATCCAAAGTTTTTAATGCTGCAATCAAATCATTATACACAGAAAGCTACACATATTCAAAACAATGAAAACATCAGTTCATTAATGGAACAGCTCCTGCCATCTGGCATTCATATGTTCTTGGTTGGGGCTGTTATTTTGCAGACATACATCTCCCAATCTTGCCTCCAAGCAAAGGCTTTCATTAACTAAATGGATCCATACCCTTTGTAGTTGGCTAATGTTACAGTCCTCCTTTTCCACTATTTTATATGGTTAAAGTTTTAGACTCTTGAGCCTTGCAGATCCTGTGAGGTGTTCTATACCCTTCACTCCCATTGAATTTCGTGATAATGGAGGATGCTCAACAGTTCTCAGGATGAAGTTGTAGGTGTAGGAGAAGGAAAAGAAAAAGAGCTAAACATTTATTTGTATTGTGCAAGGGGGGGCCTTGCAGTGCAACACAGCAAAATTCACTTCAGTGAAAATAATATTTAATAATTGAGAGTACATACTATTGCACATATTCTAACATTTTGTTAGCAGCCACGGGTAAACATGTCACTTGCACCTATTTCAGTTACCCAACTGGCAATTAGCTCACAACTCTTTAAAAAGCTGGAATTTAAACAAAGTCATCACAAAAGCATGTGTGGGGCTTTATGTACACGACAGAAGGATCTTTCAGACTTCTCCATATAAAACCTTTTTTTCTGAAAAGGGGTGTGTCAGTTGTTTAGAACTCTCTCTGTGTGGTGAAACAGCACCCAGTTTTCAGTCCAAATACCATTTAAAAAAATAAAAAATATAGACAATGGAGCCAGATTCACCATAGGAGGTGTAAGTTACCCTTCCACGGGCCAGCAAGCAATCCTCATGGGAGAACAGCTTTGCGTTATTGTTGGAGCTCCAGATCACACCCACTAAGGAGGTTGCTGAGGAGTTATAAGGCAGCACCTTCCCAGCCACTGCACCAACTTCCCAGCCAGTGCTGTTCTTCTGCAAGGGCAATGCAAGCCTCCCTTCTTCCCCCGGGAGGTTGCAATCATTCTCTGCAGCTGGAATCTGCAAGGAAGAAAGTTTGACAGCAGGGTCTGTGCTTGATTGTCTGAGAATCTGTTCAGAACAACATCCTGGCTTCACTACCAAAACGTGCACACGCTTGCTCACTTGCTGTCTCTCTCTGTGTCTCTCACTCACGCAAACAGTTTTCTAATAATAATGAATGAATGAATGAAATAAAAATCCCAAACAGCTGAAATGCTAACAAAGAAGCAATATCCTAATGGCCTTTTCAGCTCTGAAACTATTAACCAGCTTCCTACGATCACGTCTGCATCCATTACGGATGCCAGTATTGCTAACTTTCAAGATCAAAAATCCTGAGTCGGACCTCCCCAAATCATGAGATTGGCCCAAAAAATCATGACACTTTTTTTTAAAAGACTGTATTGTGTTTTTTAGGTCTGTCTCTTGGTTTTTGAACTACCCTTGCCTTGCCCATCCCCAGGGTGTCTGCATGTGACAGTGTTGCCCACTCTCCCACATGTACCGGATAAGGTGATTTTGGCCCCTGCTGCAGGAGCTCTCACCCTCACATCTGCCTGTCACCTGTCCAGCAATTAATCCTGTCCCTTAGTCCCCCATCAGTTCTGTCCCCACCCAACCCTCCTCAATTCAGCCTCCCGGTCTGTTCAGTGCCCCAGCCATTACCATCATCACCCCATCAGTTCAACCCCCTTATCCCATTGACCCCCACCGCCCTCAGTTCACCCTCCCAGCACTCAGCCTATCTACTCAGAACTCACTCTCAATACAGTCCCCAGGTCCCATCAGCCCCGCATCCTCCTCACTCCAGCCCACCTGCAGCCCCCAGCCTCACCTCTGCTCCTCTTAGGGCCATTTTTGGCCCTTTAAAGCTGCTAATCTGCCAAATGAAACTTGTGCGTTCAGGCCAACCCTATGCGTTCCTGCAGCCCAGACTGAATGTCCCACGTTCAGCTGAGCTGCAGGAGAGACCTGCAAGGAGGTGATGGCTGCAGGCAGATGTGATGGGGAGAAAAGAAGTCCTGGCCCCAGGCTTCACTTCCCCAACAGATCCCTTTTTTTTTCTTATCCCAGATGCCCTTCCAGCAACCCCACACAAACCCAGCTCCCTCCACCCACCCAGACCTCTACCCCCAGCTTTCCCCAGCCACTAAGCTTACCTCCAGCTTTCCCTCCCTGGACACCTTCAGATTCGGCTTTCCCCTGGTGTGTTCAGCCACCAGCCCCTGACAATGGCCCAGACACCCCTACAAATACAGCTTCCCCTACTGAACAGAGCCCCCATCTGCTCACCACACCCACTCACCAGCTGCACTGTCCCTATCCATCCACCCATCTTCCACAGCTGTCAAGTTTTGTGCTGCTCTATGTCTGACCCTCACCACTGTTTGAGACAGAAACTAAAGACCTAAAGACAAGTAAAGACAAATTGGAGAGAGTCCAGCGGAGGGCAATGAAAATAATCAGGGGACTGATGTGGCACATGATTTACAAGGAGAGGCTGAGGGAACTGGGGTTATTTAGTCTGCAGAAGGGAAGAGTGAGGGGGGATTTGATAGCAGCCTTCAATTACCTGAAGGGGGGGTCCAAAGAGGATGGAGCTCGGCTGTTCTCAGTTGTGGCAGATGACAGAACAAGGAGAAATGGTCTCAAGTTGCAATGGGGGAGGTCTAGGTTGGATATTAGGAAACACTATTTCACTACAAGGACAGTGAAGCACTGGAATGGGTTACCTAGGGAGGTGGTGGAATCTCCATCCTTAGAGGTTTTTAAGGCCCAGCTTGACAAAGCCCTGGCTGGGATGATTTAGTTGGTGCTGGTCCTGCTTTGAGCAGGGGATTGGACTAGATGACCTCCTGAGGTCTCTTCCAACCCTAATCTTCTATGGTTCTATGACCATCAGCTGAAGTCTCTGGCCTTATGCAAATTGTATGTGGAGATGCAACATATGTAATGAACTCATTTGCATATCTGAAGATAATTTGCATAAAATATTGTGCATGGATCTGCACAGACATTGGTGCCTATGATACTAAGGTAACCTTGTGGCAGTAACAATGAACATAAAACACCATTTAAAAATAGGCATTTTAGTGATTTGGAATGATGCTACTCCAGTGCTAGCCTCTCACAGCCTAAAAGTGATCGGTTTCTGGCACTTCCTCTGCCTGTGCGGGCAGAAGGTATAATGTTCATAATTCAGAAACGATGACAAAGACACACAAACTTGCTTCTAGTATGGTCTCTCTATCCTCCACGGCACAGGCTGAGTGCGACAGGAAGTCTGTAAGAGTCCAGGGCTGGGTTACAAGGGCAATACAATACTGAGAGACCCAAAGTGGGTGAGGTAATATCTGTTATTGGACCAACTGCTTTTGGTGAAAGAGAGAAGATTTTGGAAGACAGAGCTCTTCTTCAGGTCTGCTATACACAGGGCTGGCTCTAGGCACCAGCAAAACAAGCTGGTGCTTGGGGCGGCACATTTTTAGGGGCGGCATGGCCGGCGCCAGAATTCTGCCCCTAAAAATGTGCCCCGGCCGCCCTAGCTCACCTCCGCTGCTGCCGCTCGCGTGCCATGGTGCGCGAAACAGCTGATTCGCGCGCCGCTGCTCGCCCTCCCTCCCAGGCTCTCAAACCTGGGAGGGAGGGGGAGATCCTGAGCAGTCACAGCGCGCAAAACAGCTGATTCATGCGCCGCTGCTCCCCCTCCCTCCCAGGTTTGAGAGCCTGGGAGGGAGGGGAAGACTCCGAGTGGCCGCGATGCGGGCGCCGCTTCTCCCCCTCCCTCCCTCCCTCCTAGGCTTGAGAGCCTGGGGGGAGGAGGCAGGGCTGGGGATTTGGGGAAGGGGCGGAGTTGAGGCGGGGCCGGGGGTGGAGTAAGAAAAAAATGGGGGCGGCCAAAATTGTTTTTGCTTGGGGCGGCAAAAATCCTAGAGCTGGCCCTGGTTATACAACACTCACTAGGTCAACATTGCAATACAATACTGGTAACTATTTAGGGTATGAGTACTCTACAGAAGGAAACCAACTTTGGTAGATCTGACCAGGGAGAAGGTGAGGCTCCATGCCAGAGGGACCCTGGACAGAAAACTGTGTCTTGCCATGAAATCTTTACAGATTTTTGGAGGATCTGCTGAACTGTGAGGCTGTGGTGCACTGTTTCTTTAAAAATGTTGCAGGAAGCCATGCAGGGTCATCTGGGAAAGGTACAGACATGCCAAACACGTGGGGAAAAAAACACAGAAATTGGGCTTGGTTTTGGCTGAATTGGTTTGTGAGTGGCTTGTTGGCTAGTTTTTGGCTTGTAGCTTGTTGCTTGTTTGGCTTGTAGCTTGTTGCTTCTTTTTTTTTATCGGCTCCCGGCAAGCAGGGGCAAGGGGGGGAGAAAGTTAGGGGGGCACAGTGGGCCCACCACAGTCCCAGAGGATCTGGTCACATAGAGTGTTGGGGTTCTTAGGGACTGCCTTGTTTTGGCCTTGTTTTGAAATGGGATTAGCTTGCTTTTGGGCTTATTGTGAAAGTCGGGGTGCTTATTTACCTCATGAAAGTTGGCAACTGTGGAAAGGTACTAGGCAAATACTCTGCATTGAAACCCTGGCTTTCCTTCAGTGGAATTTCCCATCTGCGTGGAGGTCCTTCTAGGTGTAAGTTTTCATAGAATATCGGCTACCATTGTTATTTACTCAAATCTGTCAACATGCAGGCCTTACAGAACTTACAACTGGTAACTACCATTCTGTTCTTAAATATATATAGTGGATAAAATATCAAACCCTGAAAAGCATTTACAGTATTCTGCATGAATCATAACTACGCTGCATAATACATGCTGTGACAATGCTGAACTGCAATGGTATGAGAAATTACAATATTTTAAGAGCTGTTTATTTTTAAGGCCATTTCATTTGTTCAGCTAAACAATGTCCACTTAAAATATTTTTCTAGTGCAGTTAATTGTGGTGATGCTCACCTCAGACATTTCTTAAGGTTCGGGATTTTCTTATTGCTTTATTAAAGAAAAATATTTGTGGTCTGACCTGAAGCATCAAAAACCCAATTAAGGCTGACTTTTTCCTTAACAAGATCTGTTGCACCTGAAGGTAGCACATCTCAAATCTTATGTGAAATCATCCACTGTTAAAAGAACTCTTTAATATTATACATGAACAAGTGAGTGAGCAGAGACCAGACTTTCCATCTTAATTCTGAATGTCCTGGATTTGTTTGTTCAGTTTAAATCAAAAACATTAGAATAATTTTTCAAGCTCATGATGAAGGGGAATTAGCTGCCTAGCTTCTATGGGATTTTCATGACTAATTTTCCAGAAGTGCTGAAAGTGTATCAGTTCTAAGGATTAAATATAAATATGTTTGTATGTGTGTACAGGTAAAGGGCACTTATGATTTAAATATACTTACAAAAATAGGAGCATGAATTTAGATAACATATTATTGAAATATGTATTTTTCCAGGCTTTTAGATGTGAGAAACTGCTTCCATATTTAATCATATTCAGTACATCTGTACATGATTTTGTAAATATGCTCCAGACGTCTGGTCTTCTCTTGGTATTAAATGTCTGCCTGCTCCTAAGACTCAGTGAAGATCTCATTTCTTTCATGGTTACAGCCAGTGTGAACAATTGTTATATGATTATATGAGATATGGATAAATAACAAGTCACTGTTACAATACTGAGTAAATATGTCTGAAATTTATATTAGATTTAATGATAATTGAAAGATCACTGCTGGTTTAACCACAGAGGCCATCACCTTTCCCAAGCAAAGGATCTGAACTTCTACCTTTCAATTAGGCAAGCCATTTGTCTGGTTTTAAGCTGGACAGTCCTCTTTTTCTACAGTTTTGTCCCCTGTATGGTACTGAGACAAAACCAGATGTGCTTTTGTCCAGAATTGTGGACAGGGAACACCATTTTGAAGAGTGTGCAGATCTGCCCCCACTGACATGACCTCGTGCGCTCTTCAAAATGGCATCCTTTGTGAGTGTGAGGTCACACTGGCGGGGTGGGCCCTCTCTGTTCCCAGAACTACTGGAATGTCTGATATTCTGGGGATGCGGCAATTGCCACCTTACTTTCAATATGTGTCATTGTCTTTATATAGCTCCATCCCCTGTACGGAGCAGTCTCGTTGTACTTGCCCGGATGTACCGCGAGGTCAGCAGTCTCCCATGAGACTGTCACTTAAGGTATGTCTTAACTGGGAGGGGGGGGGAAAGGGTTAACCTTCACTTGGGGTAGCTAACCCAGGTTAGCTGACTGGGGTTGAAATAGCAATGAAGACACAGTAAGTTGACTTTTAACTTGGGTTCCCAGCTCAAATTCAACCTTGGGTCCTCTATAGGACCCGTTAATTCCAGCTGCTAACTTGAGTTAAAAGAAGTGCTACTGTGTCTTCACTGCTGTTTTAACTCTAGTTAGCTAATCCAAATTAAGAATGCATGCCCTCCCCCTTTTTTTTTTTTTTGCAGTGAAGACAGACTCTTAGAGCCAGCCGCCAGAGAGAGCTGAAGAACAAATCAGACTAGCACATCCCTCTCACCCCATGTGATCATCTTCATGATGGTTAAGAAGTTGCAGCTCCAGGCTTGCTTGCAAACATAGGCCTTGATCCTCCCAAGCAACCATACCTCTGCAAAGAGTCCCATCCAACTCCGACTGCAGAATCAAGGCTCCAGATCTCTCACGTGACAGAAACTAGCTGTGCCATCTCATCCTTTGGGTTACCCCACGACACAAGATCATCGTTACTGTTAAGGAGTTCTAAAATATTATAATGTTGAGGAATCTGGATTGCTGAACAGCTGTGTCCCCTCAATTCCCCAATCTGGGGTGCCTTTTACATTGCTTCGCAGTGAGTACAATCACTTCTGGCCAGTTCTCACACAGCCTCTAGCATGCAAAATCACTCCCAGCTGAATTACATGAATGCTCAGGCTAGTCACTCATGAATTACATACAGGATGACACCAGAAAACTTCCAGTCCCACACTAGTCCCCAGAATTGTGCATCTTCTTGTATTGCCCAGCTCCCTCCCTCTGGACAATACAAGATCATAGAAAGTCTGTCATTTCATCAATGGAAAACGATATGCACAAATCCTGCTATCTCAAGTGGAGGTTCCCAAACACTTCAGTCCAAACACACATCGGTTTAGACAAAACAAGAAGTTTATTAACTACAGAAAGAGTGATTGCAAGTAATGAGGCATAAAAATCAGAATTAGTTTGCCTTTTACCTTTTATTTTCTTTGTAACCAATACCTAACTTAACAAGCTAAGTGAACTTTAAAGCAAAAAGGTTTTCCTCACCATAAGCTTACAGTAGTCAGGCTGGATTGCTTCAGCCAGGATCTTTCTCTTCCTCCCCATTCCTCCTTCCTCCTTACCCCCAGTTCAGTGATGCTTCCTTTGTCTTTCAAATATTGTTGATGTCGTGAGTAGAGATGAGGGGATAGCGGTGATTTGGGAGCCTCTGTTTCTCATTCTTATACCCTTCCCCCTCTTTGAGGATTACCTCCAGCTGGGGTTCACCCCCTTCTTCTTGCTTACCCCCACCACTTAGGCGGGTGATAGTCCATGATATTCCATTTGATTATGCTGATACCTGGCTCGGTTATTTTGTCTCTGAAGAACTAGTTTGGGCCTGCTTCTCTAACTTTGGAACATATCACAGCAATGTTATACAATAGAATCTTATAACTTTACATGCAGGGTCGCTACACATATTTTACCCGGACAATAATGTTCAGCAGATTATGAGTTTTCAAATGATACCGCATAAGACATTTTGTACAAAATTTATCATAGTCTTGTAAAAAGGATGGACATAGGGGTACAGTCTGTCACAGTGTGTCATTGAATTCAAATTTTATGCACAGGTGTTACCATCGTTGCATGTGCAAATCAGGAATTTTTGCATGCAAACAGCCAGTTAAACATGTAACTGGTCTTTTCACCATGGAGATACCCAATGTGCATGCTCAGTAGCAGTATTTCAGTATGTGAATTACATGTGCAATTTTGTTTAAAAATTTTAATTGTTATTATTTTAGATATACTGACAATGCTTAGTTCTTCCTAATGCCTAACAACAAAGAGTTAACCAGATATTACATTCAGAGATCTGCTCATGTTGACATTGATGATCTTTGTAACAGTAATACCCCTGTTACATGACAGTCTCAGTATCCACAGACTCCAGAGGATACTATTATATTGATGGTGCACAAATATGGATGTAATTTAAGGAGAGTTAGTGGTATTGTCTTCTGCTTCCTTTGAAAACACAGTAAGAAATATTTTCTACATGACAAGGCCTTGATATACTTTATAGTGTATGTTTGAGAGGTATTGCTGATTTTGTCTGTATTCCTTCTTTCAAGTATAAGGAATATCTCTTAAAGCTATAGAATCTTTCAAAACAAAACTGTGTCATTGCAGCCACTAGATTATAAACTCTGGGGCAGGGGCTGTCTTTCCATTATATATGTGTACAGCTCCTAGCACAATAGAGCCCTGGTCCAGGAGTGGGGCCCCTAGGTGCAACTGCAATACAAATAAAGAAGTTATTTGACAGTTAAAGCTTATGGTAAAAAAGCCAGTGGAAACGTTTAACCTCTTTTATGTAGCATACAGAGCTGAAATAATAGCGTGTTTCTGTCAAGTCATAAAAAGGCTCTAATTTCAAATTATCCATTGTGCAAATAAACAGAGCTGTGCAAAACCGATCCATTTTTGGTTGCCTGGGTTAGGGCCTGGATTTTTATACAGTTTTAGCAACTCCAAATTCTGCTTTGATTTTCAGATGCATGCAAACCTACACACACTCTGAAATACAAACTGGAACCACAACTTTGCTGAATATTTTCTCTTCACCTTCCACTCTCAACTGCTAAGACAATTCCATCATGGCCCAGCCCTCAACAAATACACACCTTGGGCCAGGCTTTGAAAGAGAGTGGATGGATCACACCCTGCAACTGCCTTTCACACATGAACATTTACAAGGGTTGCTGAGGTCCCCCTGAAAACTTGAATGCTGAGTTTCCTGACTTTTGCAAATTGATAATCTTACTGGTACACTGAAGATCCATCATCGTCATATGCTATCTCTTCATATGAATCACAAATAATGTGGTCCCCTGAGCTTTAGAAGGACAGTAGAATCTCTAATAGCTCTCAGCTACAGTAGTAGCCCTAATGCACCCTTTCAGGTATGCAGCCACTCTGTGACGTAGACCCCTCATCAACCCCTGGCCCCCAATTGCCACAACACCCGCTCTATAAAGTCACAAGTGCTGAAAATGGGGTGAGGTGTAAGCTTTTAAATTCTTAGCCTTATGTATAGTGTAGATAATACATGAATGCTAATATTGAGAAAAAAATCAGCCTGTCATCTTATAACTTCAGTACTCCCCTCCCCAATCTAAAAACAAAGAGTGTAATTCTGATTACACTCCAGTTGTATGAACTGATTAACTCCAGTTGTATGAGCTATTGAAACTTTGTTACTCTTCCTTTACACTGATATAACTACTAGGAGACTCAGGCCTGGAGTTTGTAATGAAATGCTGACAGAACTCCTAATGATTGGGTGTTGCTCTAATACATTTTTGAATACAACAGGCAAGCAGGAGTCATTATTTCATAGCATGTACCTCTCAAGGGTACATGGAAAAAGCTGATACCTAGAAGACAATATGCAGTGAGCTCAATTGCAACTGGTCTTTGAGAACTGTCCCAACTGACTACACAGAATAAGAGATCCTTGCAAGCTGTATACAAACAATGCACAAAGGTTTAATCTGTTGATACCATAAATTCAGATTGGACTAGACTTGATTTAAAAACTTGATATTTTTGTTGTTGTTTTTGCTAGGTAAAGAACTGGAATCCACTAGCAAGGAAGGGGATTTAGGGATTCATGAAGCCCAGAGATACCAGGATGGAAAAAGAGAATGTTGTTATTATAAGTCTAAATAGGTAGCATGTTTGTGAAAAGCAGGGGAGAGTTTCAGACAGGAGGAGACTGTTGAGTTACATGAAGTAAGGCAGAGGAATTAATGGAAAGGGAGGGAAGCAGGTGAAGCTTTCATGTTGTGAAGAAGGGGAAAGGCAAGGAGCTAGATGGCAAAAAAGTCTGTGGAGAAAATCTGAAGTCTTTATTAATAATCAGAGGATAGGAGGACGTCATAGGGGATTGGATTTACAAAGCAAGTCCCCCCTGTAATGACAATGAAACCAGCAGCTTTTGCATGGATTTCAGGAAACTCTTCTCACCAATCCACCATGACATAGACTCAGCCTTAGTTATAGTGTTGGCTATACATGAAGGCTGCAATGACTGGGGTGAGAGAGAGAACTGGAAGAACTGAATGAAACTGTGAGTCCTGGGAAACTATATGCACATGTATAGGAGGAGGGGGGTGGGTGGGAACGAATGGGTTCTGGACAGACCATGAGGCTGGGTTTAATAAATACAGGTGCTAAATAGGAAAAGGGAATGAGACTAGAGGCTACCAGATACAGGGCACAGAGATTTGCTGAATGGGACAATCAAGGAGACAAAACAGGGGCAGAGTGGAGCCAGGGGAAGAAAATACCAGGGGGGCTGGGGGGCGCAGGTGGGGAGGAGGGGCATGAGCATGGGGGCGGGGGCAGATAGAGCAGTGTGCGGGGCATGGGAACGGGGCAGCTGGAGGAGTGTGTGGGGCAGGGGAGGGGTGTGGGTGCAGGTGGAGGTGGGGAATGAGCATGGGGGCGGGATGTGTGGGGCAGGTGCGAAGGAGGGGCATGAGCATGGGGGTGGGGCAGTAGGAGGGGCATGCTTGCAGGATGTGGGGAGCAGGTGGGGGCAGCTGAAGGGGTGTGTGGGGCAGAGAAATGAGGGGGTGGGGTGTGGGGGCCAGGTGGGGGTGTGGGGGAGGCAGGACCACGGGTACGTGGGGAGATGAGGTGTGCGGGGCAAGTGGGGGGAGGACACGAGTACGAGGCCGGGGGGCAGGTGGGACACGAGCGCGGGGGCAGCCGGAGGGGGGGTGCGGGGCACGAGCGCGGGGCAGCCGGAGGGGGGAGCGCGGGGCAGCCAGACAGGGGGGTGCGGGGCACGAGCGCGGGGACAGCCGGAGGGGGGAGCGCGGGGCAGGCGGGGCACGAGCGCGGGGACAGCCGGAGGGGGGGTGCGGGGCAGGCGGGGCACGAGCGCGGGGCAGCCGGAGGGGGGAGCGCGGGGCACGAGCGCGGGACAGCCGGAGGGGTGGTTGCGGGGCAGATCACGGGGGCGGGCAGGGTGACGCTCGCGGTGGCGGGAGTGCGGAGGAGAGGGGCGCTCTCCATGCCCCCCTCGCCCCTCCCCCCGGCAGCAGGCGGCGCCCCACTACCCCGGCGGCGAGGCGAGGCGCAGCGCAGCCCGGCTGCTGCGCGGACCCTGCGCTCTCGGAGCCGCTGCCCCTGGCTCGCGGCGCCCGGCGGGGTGGGGGAGGAGGCGGAGAAGCCCGCCTGGGCGCGCCCCCCGCGCGGCTCTCCCGCCGCAGAGTGAGCGGGCTGTGCGCGGCTGCAGGCGGAGGGGCGCCCGCTGCTCTGTGTGTCCCGCGTGGGACGGGTCCGGCCGGCTGCAGGAGGGGGCGAGCTCGGCCAGTCCAGGTAACGGGGGAGCCATGCGGGGAGACTGTCTGGGTTTGCCCCTTTCTGTGCCCTGGCCAGCGGCTGCTTTAACCTCCGTCCCCCCGTCTCCTCCAGCCTCTCCTCTGGCGAGAGTTTAGCATCAGCTCCTAGCAAATCCCGCTCCAGGGGCTGATCAACCCCCGCCCCCAGCAGCGGATACTGTGCAGGTCGGCGATGGCTTTTTGGGGTGGTGGGGTCCCCCCCCCCCGGACGGGGAATGCAATGTTGCTGCTGCTCAGACAGTGGTTTGGGGCATGAAGAACTTGCAAGCGTTTCACTGCTGCTGTTTTAAGCTGCGGACACGTCTGAGGCTTTTGAGCGACTGGGCTCCTCTTGGATTTGTCTCGCCTCTTAGTCCAAGTGTCATGTAGGAAATGGGACTCGCTCCACGCAGCACGCGGGCTGTGAAAATCTACCTGATCGCATGTATGTTTCCACGCGGGCGGCACTTTGAGATTTATATTAAGCTTTGTTCCATTTAGCAAAGTGGCTTTTTTCTTTAGTGACTAGTATCACTGAACGGGTAATAATGGTTTAGCTTTATTATTTTGTTCACTGCGTTATTTCCCTTTCATAATTCCAACCACAGCTTGGCTTTTAGCTCCGACCAGCCAAAAGAAATCAAAGGCAGGGGAGGGACCTAGGTTTGAGTTGGAGGCTGGAATTTTAGAGACGTGTTGCTCTGGAATACGGTTCAGAGTTTATTTTGTGCCTTTTCTTTGATGCCATATGGTCTTTGATGTCCAAGAGTGAAGATATCCTAGACTTATTACTTCCATCTTGGCTGAGGTGGTTGATACAGGTGAGGAGTTCCAGCTCTTAATGGTTAACCCTTTCACTGCCTGGATCTCTCCTCTCTCCCCCACAGGACTCTTACTCATGTTGCTGAGAACTTGACATACCAGATTCTACCAGCATGGTTATTAATTCATACACTCTTAAAACAAATTTGTGTATTTTCTATTTTGGTATCTCAGTCTTTGATCTGCTTAATTTATTGGTGCATGTATGTATGAATATTGACAGCATCTATCTATCTATCACCTATTACTGTGTGTGTGTGTGTGTGTGTGAGATATAGTGTATTGCCCTGTAAATAGCTTGCCACTAATCATGTTTAATAGGCAATCTTGCTAGACAAGTCTTGTTTCTTCTGGACTAGCATAATTATCTAAACAGTTAAAAATCTGCCTGGAATAAGTAATGGTTGTTTCTTTGATTAATGGACATTAATAGTGCTGCAAGCATTGATTTACTTAGGGCCAATCCAGCTTTTCATGCAATGTCCCTGGATTTCTTTATACTAGACACACACTGAAAAGTCCTGCTTCAGTGGTTGCTACCTCTTTTTTCCTATCAGTCACTTAAAAGAAAAGCTTGCTCAATAGAGAACAAAACCCTATTGCCAACATTATCAACTACAGTCTGAGTATTCTAGTGGAACTTGTAAAAGGAAAGGACAAGAGGCGGGACTATAATTCAGTGAATGAAGAGCAGATGGGAATGCAGGCATATGAACAAGTTAAGAGAAGAGTGAGCTGCAAGAAAGTTTGAAGACAAAAGAGTTGAAGTTAAACTAAAGGAGAAGAAAGAGGAGCAAGAAAGAGCGAGTAGAACCCTAGAGTGAAACAGGAGATGGAGAGACCTATTCTGTTCCTCTCCCTCCCATTATTTTCCCCCTTTCTACTTTTCTCCCACTTTTTGTGGTGACTTGGAAACTTCTCTGCCTGGAAATTCAATAGAAGATTCTTTTGATAGCTTTTCTGTCAGTATTTCACCTCTCCAAACTCCCATTGATATGAGCTGTCTCCATCATATTCAGCTCCAGCCTTTAATCATGGGAGCCTTTCTCCTTGTTTTCTTACGTCCCCTGACTTCTCCTCAATCAACAGAAACCATGGATCTTTGTAGAAGTAGAAACTCTTTTGATATTTTTCCCTCACTGCTATAATCTTTTAAAAGTTTGAGAAAATATGGCTTCTGAGCTTCAGTAGATGACATACCTTCTGTAACTTTTTGTTTAAATTTTGGCTGGATGTGACTTGACTTCGGCTAGACAAAACTACTGGAAAAGAAAATGAGTGGATCTTTAGAGAGAAAGAGACTCTCTCATGCCAAGTCAGGTTTGTTACGTTGTCCCATTTGGTTTAAAATGAGTTACTAAGGTCTGAGAATCATGTTTCAATTTGGCAGTCAAAATTGCATGCCATGCAGCCTTCTACTAGCATGAGTATACTGTATCATTAAAATGAAATATTCCAGTGGTTTCAGCAACAGAGTAGGTACTAACATTAGTTGGAGTCTCAATACAGAACTGGTTACTGTGATTTTATTTATAAATGGACAATTATATAACCCCTTTGATAGGTCCATATGTAAGATTTGTATTTACAGTTGAACCTCAGAGTTAGGAACTGACCAGTCAACCACACACCTCATCTGAAACCAGAAGTACACAATCAGGCAGCTGCAGAGACCCCTCCCCCAAAAGGCAACTCCGGTACATTTACTGTGTTAAACGTAAACTACTAAAAAATAAAGGGAAAGCAGCATTTTTCTTCTGCATAATAAATTTTCAAAGCTGCATTAAATCAATGTTTTGTTGTAAACTTTTGAAAGAACAACCATAACGTTTTGTTCAGAGTTAGGAACAACCTCCATTCCCCAGGTATTCGTAACTCTGAGGTTCTACTGTAATACAGACCTGTAAATCATATTAATGACTCAAACAGGATCTGGTGATCTTGGGTGAGATGTATGTGGTTTTTGTTTTGTTTAGCATTTAATCCAAATAATTAAGGAAACACATTTAAATGTACTTCAGAGAGCCCTCTTTTTGAATTCTGCTATTTGATGTTGTTCACTTGTATTAAGTGAACAACATTGTATTAATGTTAACAGTGTATTAATACAAGTACATTAACAGTGTATTAAGTTTTTCATTGTTGGGGTAGTGGAAATTGGGCGCTTAACTCTTAGTTACTGACTCCCTGGAATAATTTTATATTATCAGCTATACAGAGAGAGTTACAGAAGAAAAACTTCAGGAGAAAAGTGACTAGTGATATTTCCTTTCCCCTCTACTTCAAAACACATGGCTTAAAAATGAAAAACAACTTTTGAGCCAAAACATTTGTGAGCTACAAAATGGTTAGTAACTCAACCAGTGATCTGTGCAAGTAGATAACAATTAACTCATGTTAAGAGGTGCGAAGAGATCTAGTCAAGATGAAAGGTTTGTCACTGGGAAGTTTTGCAGTGCATTATAAATATAAAAAATAATTGCTTTCATGCTAAGAGATGCAAAGAGAAAATTGGACAACTGTCAAAGCATTCTCAGCACAGGGATGAAACTTGTTGGAAATTTATAATGCAGAACTGAAGGAGGAATTGTTTGGAACCTAAATGTACATAGGGTTTAAATAGGGCAGACAGTAACACAGTTGGGATGAACAGCTCAGAGTACCCTAATGAGGAGTGAATTGCTTCAGAAGGGCCTGATCATAGGGCTTGTCTACACTTACATTTTATAGCGCTCTAACTTGCTGGCTCAGGGGGGTGAAAAATAACCCCCCTGAGCACAGCAAATCCGAGCGCTTTAAAGCACTAGTGTAGACAGGCTCTGAGCGTTGGGAGCCAATCCCCTTGTGGAGGTGGATTACCAGGAGTGCTGGGAGAGCTCTCTCGCAGCGCTCGCCCGCGACCACACTCACACTTCAAAGCACTTTGAAGTTTCCAGTGTAGCCATGCCCTTAATGTAACAGGGGTTTTGTGAAATCTTTCATTGAACTTAACGTGGCCAAAGTTAAATAGAAGTCTCTTGTTTAAACCAACAGAATAATATTTCTTTAAGCAGCTTTCCTCCTTGGGATTGTTTCACCATTTTGTGTCTCTCAGTTCCCAGATGTTTTGTTCATTAACTTCCAGATGTGAGAGATTTCCATCAGAAATCTTAAGTGCTGGGGGTTGGGCAATGTTACGTGGTGTCCTGTCACCATGCTAACTTTTTATAAAACATATTACAGTGCCCAAGCAGTAAATGCAGAAGTTATATATGGTGACTGATTATATGTGAGTTTAGCTTCCACCCGCGCCTCACCCTCCCGCCCCCCCCGCCAAAAATACCTTGTGTAGTTTTGCATCTTAAGAAAGCATGTGTCCACTTTGCATACATACTTGATTCTGGTGGGTCAGGGACACGTAGAAGGACCACAAGGAATGAAATAGTTACACAGTGGGACTGGTATCTTTGAAAAATGGCAATAAGAATATAATTTGGGTTTGTCAAGTTTAGCTGTTCCTCTTTAGGGAATGAAAGCTGTATGTATTTTTAAGGGATGCTGTCAATTCAAAAACTTCAGACAGAAGTGCCATTTTTAACTGCAGTTGTGACAAATAATACCAAAATAAGAAATATGTAACTGAAAAAAGTCTGGTCTTTTCAGCATGTTTACTTTGTGGATTAACATCTTGTCCATAGTCAGTTTCATTGTCCCCCTCCCCCCCCCTCTCCTCCACACACAGTTTTCTCTCTTGTTTGTGAGGATCATTTAAACAGCAACAAAGGAGAGAAAAAGACTTCTACAAATAGGAAAATGGGGTTGTAGATATTAGCAGAAACTCTTCTTTTAATTGACTAGATTTTGAATTGAAAGGGCCCCTTTAATATCAGGTTGTTATAATTTCCCTTTTGAATGGAAGAAGTTTGGGACTGACACATCCATTTTAGCTATTGGAATTAAATGATATGAAAAAAATCCATATTATTTCCCAATAAATTTGCTCATGAGCTATTTTAAGTAATAGTCAAAATACAACTTTCACCATGTGTGTTTTGCAACAGTGTGTCTGCATATGCTATTAGGCAATGTTATATAAACATTACATTCTACAATATTGGGTGTAAGAACTGTACTGAGAATTTTCAAGTAACTGGGAAAGTTTTATATATAAAATTTTTAAAGAAATTTTAAAGGGCTTGATTCAAAGGCCATGAATGTCAATGACAACACCCCCACTGACTTCAATGGACTTTGGATCAAGCCCAAAGTTAGGATTTAGATGAGGAAGACAAGATTGCTTCCGGAAAGGAAAGTAGTACTCCATAGAAAAAAACCGGCTGTTTGTGTTTTGAGGGATTTGGGTTTTGTTTTTCTAGGTTAATCTTTATGGTATAACTGCTTTAAAAGGAGTGGAAATATTGCCAGTACATTCTCACTGTTTCAGCACTTGAGCTATAACAAAACGTTAACATATGAAACACGTACAGTCTTTTGTGTTTTTTTTAGTGAAGAAACAGGGGAAAGTATGAAAAATGTCTGCTCTAATATCTCCAGCCTGTTTCCTCCTCCCTTTCTGTTCCCACCCTCCCCGTAGCACCAAGCTGATTAACAGTATCCCTGAATTCCAGATTCTTGGGTATTGTTGGGTGGAAGAATATGCTGTAGAATTATAATATGTTCTAATATTTCTGAAAATGCAAATATTATTTTACAAATTTGTAACCTGACCATGCAAAGCATACTTTGTACGACAACAGTTTGTCTAGATGTGCTCCTTTCTCAATTGGCTTCTCCATTTTCAGACTGCCTTGCTTCTGCTTTTCTGGATGGTGGAACAATATTCTTTCTAAAATCAATATGAACTATTCAGAGTTTCTGTAGAGATAGTTTGCTGTCCATGGACCAACTTGTTAATCATGCTGTATGTCCTGCATCCTCTTCTTAGAAAGTCTGCCTTCATTTCGACCTCCACAATGCAAGCAATTAGAGTAGTGGGTATAAAACTGTGAGTAGTTTAGTTCAAGTGGTGTTTACTCTAGAGGAAAGAAGAATTTCTTGTTAAAAAGAAAACAAATGTTCTTCTTCTACTTGTGACAGAAAAAAACATTACCCTTAGACTTGTGTGTCTGCTCAGGTTAAAAGATCCTGGTTGGCTGGCATGTTTTACCTCTTTCTGACAGTGTGTGCAGACATCTGGTGCGGATATGATATCCATCTTGCCTCTGACTCTGTTTAGGTCAATTTTGGGATGAATGGCCTGGACAGAATCCTGCACTGGCAAATGTGGAGACACTTATTTTTAAAATTATTATCAGGGAAGTTAAATGACTAAAATTACTCCATTCCTAATGGGGAAATACAGGGCAAGGCGGGGCTAAGCATTGTCCCTTGCAGTTTCATAGCTTGTGATTCTCACACAAGCGGCTATATAGTTGATCTGTTCGGTGGAAATATTATGAGCAGAGAACAAGGAAATAGTTTGCAGTTACAGTGAAAAATGAGACTAAATGATATTGGAGGGAACACTGTCTGGGCTCTCTGTAGCAATGAGAATTGAGTGGTACACTAAAAATGTTAACATTGGTACAAAATTTTAAACATCTTCGAACCCATCAGGCATTTGGGAATTTTTTTTTTTTAAGCTTGAATTTGGCATGCTACATACAAACTGGAGGCTATCTTACTCATTATTAAAAATGTGTTGGTAAAAAGTTTGCAAGTCCAGTATCATCTTTCTGCTTCCATTTCTGACTAACAGGCAAAGTTCTCTCAAATGGTTTTTTGTTTGTTTGTTTAAGCTTACTGAAAAGGGTGCTGATGAGCTTGGTAATCCTATGGAGTGAAATACAGCTAGGAGGAGGCCTATGCACCACTTAAGTCCTACTTACTACTTACTTAAGGGACTGAAGTGCTGTACGAACCCCTCTGCACAGGGTGAATTTCAGACATGGTTTAATGAATATGTTAATTTCTTTGTGTGCGAGAAAAACCTTATACTATGTTACTCAGAGGAGCAAGCAAAAAAAAAAGTGGGATTGAAATAAAAATCGAAGCCATTCTGCATAA
Organism: Chrysemys picta bellii; assembly: GCF_011386835.1. NCBI lineage: Eukaryota > Metazoa > Chordata > Testudines > Emydidae > Chrysemys > Chrysemys picta. The sequence goes on from NC_088796.1 coordinate 117,595,199, forward strand.
CACGTTGGAGATTCAAGAGAATGGTAAAATTTGGCAAAGTGACCCCATGTTATTTTCCATTTTTTTTTTAAATGTTTTTCTTTCTTTCTTTTAGGGAGGACATATAAAATAATGTGTTGGCAACCTGTCCTATGGTAGCAGTAAGCAAAGAACCATTTGAAGATGGCTGGCTTTTGTTTGGATAAAAAAAAGACTACAGCTATATCTTTTTATTATGGAGATGTTGGTTATAAGCTCATAGTTAAGTGAGTTTTGCACTTAAAAATTCAATCCTCACTTTATATGTCGACTAGGCTGTCAATTAATCACGGTTAACTCAAGTGATTAACTAAAAAAAATTAATCGCAATTAATCACAGTTTTAATTGCACTGTTAAACAATAGAATACCAATTGAAATTTATTAAATATTTTTGGATATCTTTCTACATTTTCAAATATATTGATTTCAATTACAACACAGAATACAAAGTCTACACTGCTCACTTTATATTACTTTTGATTACAAATATTTGCAGTGTAAAAAACTGCAAACAAACAAAACAGTATTTTTCAATTCACCTCATACAAGTACTGTAGTGCAATCTTTTTATCGTGAAAGTGCAATTTACAAATGTAGATTGTTTTTGTTACATTATTTTGTTCTTGAGTGCAGTTATGTAAAATTTTAGATCCTACAAGTCCACTCAGTCCTACTTCTTGTTCAGCCAATCGCTAAGACAAACAAGTTTGTTTACATTTATGGGAGATAATGCTCCCGCTTCTTATTTACAATGTCACCTGAAAGTGAGACTTTTGTAGCCGGCATTGCAAGGTATGAACAAGAAGTAGGACTGAGTAGACTTGTAGACTCTAACATTTTACATTGTTTTATTTTTGAATGCAGTTGTGTTTTTTTGTATGTAATTCTACATTTGTAAGTTCAACTTTCATGATAGAGATTGCACTACAGTATTTGGTGCATTGAAAAATACTATTTTGTTTTTTACACTGCAAATATTTGTAATAAAAAATAAATATAAAGTGAGCACTGTACACTTTGTATTCTGTGTTGTAATTGAAATCAATATATTTCAAAATGTAGAAAACATCCAAAAATATTTAAATAAATGGTATTCTATTATTGTTTAACAGCATGATTAATCATGGTTAATTTTATTAATTGTGCCATTAATCGCAATTCATTTTCTTAATTGCTTGACAGCCCTAATATAGACCTATGTATTATAACTTCTTACTAGATATTGGTGGCTATTTAATATTACTGAGCTTAACACAAATATCAATGGTAGCAATAAATAATCTGTACCTGAAGTGCCTGGTTGATATTGCATAACTCACTTTGACTACTACTTTTATTTGGGGGTGTGCATGTGGGATGAGAGGGAACCAGTATACTCATCCTCCTGTTGCAGAAAGATATGGGCACAACATGTCTTGCTTCTTTGTTTGACGTTGTCCTGTCTGTTATCATGGGGTATCTGTAGGGCCCTACCAAATTCACGGCCATGAAAAATGCATCACGGACTCTGAAATCTGGTCTCCCCCTGTGAAATCTGGTCTGTTGTGTGTGTTTACCCTATCCTATATTGATTTCACAGGGACCAGAGGTTCTCAAATTGTGGAATTGCAGGGGGGTTGCAAGGTTATTTTAGGGGGGTATTATGATACTGCCACCCTTACTTCTGCACTGTCTTCAGAGCTGGCGGCCGGAGAGTGGCTGTTGGCGGGGTGCCCAGCTCTGAAGGCAGTGCTCTGCCAGCAGCAGTGCAGAAGGAAGGGTGGCAATGCCATACCGTGCCACTTTTACTTCTGTGCTGCTGCTGGCAGTGCCTCTTACTTCTGAGATGGGCTCCTGGCTAGCAGCTGCCGCTCTCCAGCTGCCCAACTCTGAAAGCAGTGCTGCTGTCTGTAGCAGCACAGAAGTAAGGGTACAGTATCGCAACCCTTTTCCCCCTCCCCCCCACTCCTTTTTGGGTCAGGACCCGTACAATTACAACACCGTGAAATCTCAGATTTAAATAGCTGAAATCATTAAATTTGCTATTTTTAAAATCCTAGGACCGTGAATTTGGTAGGGCCCTAGGTATCAGCAAAGGTTCCACATGAATTTCAGTTGATCTATCATGTAGAATACCTTGCAGCTGAATTGGGCATTGGTGCTGGCACAGTAATCTTGAATTGCCTTGCTGAAGTTTGGTTTTGAGCTGAGGTTGCGGGTTTAGTGGTGATACTGGTGGTGACTTAATGTTGTTACAATGTTTGAAGTATTTCAATTTTTTCCTTTCCCTCCAGAATGAGTATTGTATTAGACTACAAATATTAATTATTTAAATCAATGGTGCAGAAGAATGCAAAGGCCTGCAAATTTCAGGTCTAGCTGCATAGTTGGGAATTCTAGAAGGGCTGAGGGATTGGCAGTTGTATCGCCGTATATATAACTTTTACTGCTACTTTCAGCCAGCAGTGCTGGTACATCAACAAATTGTCTCATGGTTACACTTTGTGGGTAACAAAAAGCAAAACAGTATTTCAGTTTGCATCAGCTAAGTTTTCTTGGGACATAATTTTTTAAAATTGTGATTCTATTTTATCAATTATATCAGTGTCCATTATTCTGGTCAGGAGCGGTCAACATGATTTTTTTTATTTGTATCTTCCTAGACCAGTGGGACTCTTCTTTTGACAGTCTGGATAGTAGAACAAAGAGGTAAATTATATGAGCTGGGTTTTTCTTGGGTGGTTTGTGGTTCTCATACAACACAGGCATTGGGACAGGTAGAAGTTGAGTGATTCATTAGAGAGATTAGGTGTGGTTTTTACAATGTGTAAGTAGTTGTGAGATGAGCTGTGTTAAATGGAAGGGGTGTTGCTTTGATGTGGTAAGGAAGCTGTAATGCAGGATGTAAATGGACAATTTGGTTACATTGCCTGGGGTCATGTTTATTGCTTTAAACTTAATAGCATTTTGAAGTGTTTACTTGATAGTTCTACACTTCATGTTAATTACTAGAGTATAAAAGATTTTGCATGACAGGTTATGGGGATAAACAACAGGTCAGAATAGCATCAGAATCAAAATAAGATAAGACTAATTTGAGAATTGCCTCTCCTCTTGTGTGAGTAGCTGTTCTAAAAAGCAATCACTCAAATTACCAGTTCAGAACAACTTTCAACTATAATTAACTTGGACTAGATTATTTCTAATGTATGCCCCCTATATTTCATTGACACTCAATGAAAGATGGACCTTGTTCTTCAAACTAGTTCTTTTCATTGTTGATTAATACACTATAATTTAAACAAAACAAAATAAAACTTAACTATTGGAGGTGCAAATACCACTGGTTCAGTCAGATCAGATGCATCTGAAGAAGTGAGGTTTTTTACCAGTGAAAGCTTATGCCCAAATAAGTCTGTTAGTCTTTAAGGTGCCACCGGACTCCTGGTTGTTTTTGTGGATACAGACTAACACGGCTACCCCCTGATAGCATTTGGTGAACATTTTTGTTTGTTGTACTGCTAGTCAGATGTAAATGCGAAGAAAAAGAACCACCAGGAAAACAAGGCGGGGGGGGGGGGGGGAAGAAAAAAGAAATGGCACAAACCATACTGGAAGAAGGCAACACAAACTGCTTAACCCATGACATTGTGATTTAACTACAGGGACTACGCCCTGAGAGATGTAGTATAACTAAAATGTACGTTGATCTTTTGGATAATTTAAAGGTTTGTTTGCAGGTTTTGACCAACACCAGATTGTACAGCTTTGCCAGTGTAGCTAAAACTCCAATTAAGAATTTTTTACAAAATGCATAGATTGCATTTCATTACAGAAAACTATGTATCTTTCGTACAATCTGATTGAAGGGAGTCATTTTTGTCCATGGTTGTCTGGCAACTTAAAATAAAAACTGGTAGTTTTGTATAAAAGCCAATAAAGACAGAAAAAATGCAGCATCGTGTTGTGCTGCTTCCAGAATCTGTAACTGTTTCTGGCACTTTTAGAAAGCTGCTCATACTTCCAAAATAAACTGTTAAAAACATATCACAACTGCTGATATCTACTGATGAATTCTGGATTTGAAGGAACATGGAGTGGGTGGGGAGAGGATGGAAATTTTCATCATAGTCACCATCTGGGCCGCCTCTGGCTTTTTTGCAGCCCAAGGCAAAAAAACCTCCCGCCGCCGCCGCCCCCCCCAGCACAGCAGGGGAGGGCGCCGAGCCCGGCTGCTCTCCCTGATCGGCCGGAGCGCCGGGGGGGAGGGCGGCGAGCCCGGCCGCGGCTCCGCTCTCCCCGGCGTCCAGAGCGCTGGGAGGAGGGAGGAGAGCCCGGCCAAGGCTCCGCTCTCCCCGGCGTCCAGAGCGCCGGGAGGAGGGAGGAGAGCCCGGCCAAGGCTCCGCTCTCCCCGGCGTCCAGAGCGCCGGGAGGAGGGCGGAGAGCCCGGCCGCAGCTCCACTCTCCCCGGCTGCCAGAGCGCCGGGAGGAGGGCGGAGTGCCTGCCGCAGCTCCGCTCTCCCCGGCGGCGAGCCGGCCGCGGCTCCGCTCTCCCTGGCGGCCAGAACCGCAGCGCCGTGCCGCCCCCCTCCAGGTGCCGCCCCAAGCACAAACTTGGTGGGCTGGTGCCTGGAGCCGGCCCTGGTCACCATGGATAGCTTATTGAAGATACGTCTTCAGCATAAATTAAAGCCCCAGTCTTGCAAACACTTAGGCAATGTCTACACTAATACATATTTATTTCTATGCAGCATTAAGACAACAGAAGGCAAACAAATCCCCTACTTCAAGGTGTAAAATGTTCACACATAGGAGAGTGGGAAGAGATCAGGAAGTTCTTTTCCTTACCCAACATTTCTCAGCATGAAAAGCAGCAAGACCTGGCATGTATGATAGAGTATATGAAGTTTGCAAACTCACTCTTAATCTAACCTTTCAAATAAAAATAGAAAGTGACAAAAAATCATGCTTCTTTCATAGGTTAGAGGTGCTTTTTCTTAACTGAACAATTCACTGACATTCTTTTGAAGCCAATTTGCATTTAAACATTCAGATTATATCCTTTTCTGCTGCTCAATCTGCAGGCAGAATAAACTACCACAAAATACAATAATCTGGAATTGCTGAAGTCAAGGATGTCCAGAATTAAAACAAGCCAAATCCAAATTACAAATGTAACATCTGAATATAGATTTGCATGGATCCTGACCATGGTGTGCAAATGGGAGTTTAATTAGTGTTATCTTAAATAGACATTTGTCAACCTCTCCCTGCTATAGCTGTACATTGAAGACAGTCAAGGCCTTTGTTTAATGGGTTTCAGGCTCACACTACTGCAGACACATCAGCCTCTCAAAACAAACTGGAAATACGAAAATACTTTCTGGTGTAATATTACTTTAAAATTTTCATTGGTCCAGTTAATTGCTCATTTAATGAACTCTGCAATACTGTATTTTGTGTAGTTAGACTGGCTAAAGTTTGGCAACAATTGACAATAAAGAAGAATTATCTTAATAGCCTGGTTTAAATTCTCTATTCTCATGTCCCTCCCTCCACCCAAGGCCGCAAACAAACTTATCTGATGAACAGAAGCGACCCAGAAAGAAGATCAAACCTTTGATCTTTGGCACAATACAAGGCCAGCAAATCAAGTGGCCCAGAACAACCAAAATCCCATGGTTGACAAATTAAAATTTTCATTATTTTCTGTTCATCTCACATGCTGCACTGGTAAGTCCTTGGTATAGTACCAGACTGAAAATCAAGACTGACATTAGTTGCTGACATTAGTTTCTTCTTTTTAAAGATCAAAAGCAGACTAAAGGGGATGGTTTCCCATCGGCACCCTCCGCCACACACTTTGCTTTCCTCAATTTCTTAAATGCCACAACTCAGCCATTTGTGCCCCATTCTTTATTTTTGAGGATTACATATAACGGATTAGGTCTGGGCTCTCTCAAAAGTGTTAAAGAAGCTGCAGTTGCCAACAACATTTACTAGAAAGCTGAAGCAGGAGGCCGGTTTTCATTTTTATCCTCAGGAAGGTCATGCTGGTCATTCAGTACATTCAGGATTTTTAAATGTGGATCAGTTCCAAAGCTTGTCCTGGAAAGAGGTTACATGTATTTCTTTAATTTTAATTCTCAATTCAGCAAGTGATGTTTGGAAACAAGATATCACATACTAAAGACTTTGCGCAATTGTGCCATTATTTAGGATGCAACAACAACAAAAAGATAACTTTTTTTTTTTTTTTAGCATACACCCAACCGAACAATCTTAGTTCTCCGATAAACCAACTTTAAAATTCCCTAGCCAACAGAATGGACAGAAGTAGCAAGCCTTCTCATCAGAAAATTTAGAAGATGCTCTCCCTGGAATTCAAAAAAGAGAAGTCTGACAGAAAATTGGAGGGACGTAGTCATTTTTAAAATCAACACTACTTGTAACACTAGAACTCTTTAGTTGACAGCACCACCCATGTAGTTGCTTTGACTGTTTCATAGTATAGTCAATAAGTTCCCTCTTGTTTGCATGGGTCCTTCACACAGCAAGAGAGGAGGGGAAAACGTTTTAAAGGGTAAGAGAGTGTAAAACGATTTAAAAAATCAGCAGGGAGATTCAGGGGCAAGTACTGTAACTGTTTTTAATTCTCTAAAAATGTTTGAAATGGCAGTTACCTCAAACTCTCCCCATGGGATTTAGTGTACATTTGCATGGATAAAGAGATACACATGCACACACTTCAGAATGATGTCATGATAGTTCTCAACCAAAGTGTAAATGTAAAGCACTATAGGGAAACCAGTAAAACATATTTTTTCATTGTGAAGATACAATCAGAGTGCAAAGGAGTCCTAGGGATTCAGAGAACAAAAGGGAAATTAAAATTGCCTCAGACTGTTGGTTTTGGAACCACTGCACCCACGCTGATCCCCTATGTGACTTCAGTAGGGCTCTGCACAGGAGACTGGGGTCTAAATTAACAAGTACCACTTATTCCTGAAACAAGCTTTTTGTTTGTTTGCTTTGAGGTGTTCAGAAAGGAACATACACACATGCCATTGCATTTAGGCTTATCGGACAATAGCCGTAGTCGCCCAGTACTTGTTGCATGAAATGCCCTAATGTTAGTGCTGCATCCCACTTGGCTGTAGTTCCACAACTTGGATTCTGGAGATGCCTATAACCAACTGAGTAACATGTTCTACCAAGTGGGAAAAGACTAGCCCTGTAACTAAGTAAAGCCCTCTCCTGCTCCCTCACATGTGCACAATTATCTATACCTGCAAACCAGCCTACCACCAAAAGTTAGGGGTGCAGGCTTCCACATCAGTCCACAGTTGGTATGGGTCTGATAAAATTCAAGTCCCGCAACTCTCCTCCTTCCTTTTTAACTGCTGGAAGGGAAGCAGGAACTTTCTGTCCATCCATTCCCCTTCACTGACTGCTTCTTCAAAGCTATTCACAGGCATCTTCACTAAAACTGACTCACAATTCTGCCAACCATGTTCAGACCCTTCTTTGCTTGTTTTTCCTGTGAACATCTTGTTGACCAATTTTTGTTCACCTGAAAATTTGGGGAAAGATTTTAGGCATGCAAATATGTGTACAAATAGGCATATTCATAGAAGAAGTCCTCATTCCGACACTTTATTTTAAACCATTTACTTACTGTTAGAGATATAAATAACATTTATAATATTTAAGAGTAGGTTAGATAAATGTCTATCAGGGATGGTCTAGACAGTATTTGGTCCTGCCATGTGGGCAGGGGACTGGACTCGAGGTCCCTTCCAGTCCGAGAATCTATGAAACTATGAAACATGCCCACAATTACTTTCTGTGTATGTGATAAAAGAAAATTGATTGTAAAGTTTCCTAGACAGGCAACCGATAGGTCTGGTTTATACTGCTTCTCTCACTCCTTCACTTAAGAAGGAGCCCGGCTACTTTTAAATTTGGAGTGGATGTACATAGCCAAATATAATCTTTCTTATACAAAATAGAACAGGTAAAATACTTAATTGTCCGAAAGAAATCACAAGCCTCTTCATTTCTGCTATATCTCTTCCCCTAAACTGTACCTCCTGGGGAGATTCAATGGCCCTGCTATTCGCAGTGGCTAGATCACCCAGGCACAGGACAAAAACCAGACTGTCATTAAAATGACCAAACAGCAAATTGAGATATTTCTATGAACAGTTTGCAAAAACCAGTAGGCTCAAAATAGGGCTCTGAAACACTATTCACCATTTACAAGTATTTCTATTGCAGTAGTATCCAGAGGACTGAATCCAGGGCTCAAGGTTCGTCGTGCTAAGACTCCAAACAGCAAGAGCCAGCCTGTGCACCAAGAAGCTCACAAATGTAACACAATGAACAAACTAATTTTAAGAAAAAAATCACATCCAAGAGCCAGCCTGTGCACCAAGAAGCTCACAAATGTAACACAATGAACAAACTAATTTTAAGAAAAAAATCACATCCAGTTTATGGACTGTTCATAAGAGAAAAGAAAATGCTCAGACAGTCATAGAATCATAGAATATCAGGGTTGGAAGGGACCTCACGAGTTCATCTAGTCCAACCCCCTGCTCAAAGCAGGACCAATCCCCAACTAAATCATCCCAGCCAGGGCTTTGTCAAGCCTGACCTTAAAAACCTCTAAGGAAGGAGATTCCACCACCTCCCTACGTAACCCATTCCAGTGCTTCACCACCCTCCTCGTGAAAAAGTTTTTCCTAATATCCAACCTAAACCTCCCCCACGGCAACTTGAGACCATTACTCCTTGTTCTGTCATCTGCCACCACTGAGAACAGCCGAGCTCCATCCTTTTTGGAACCTTTTCAGGTAATTGAAAGCAGCTATCAAATCCCTCCTCATTCTTCTCTTCTGCAGACTAAACAATCCCAGTTCCCTCAGCCTCTCCTCAGAAGTCATGTGCTCCAGCCCCCTAATCATTTTTGTTGCCCTCCGCTGGACTCTTTCTAATTTTTCCACATCCTTCTTGTAGTGTGGGGCCCAAAACTGTATCAAAAGCTTTGCTAAAGTCCAGGAATAACCCATCCACTGCTTTCCCCTCATTCACAGACCCAGTTATCTCATCATAGAAGGCAATTAGGTTAATCAGGCATGACTTGCCCTTGGTGAATCCATGCTGCCTGTTCCTGATCACTTTCCTCTCCTCTAAGTGCTTCAGAATTGATTCCTTGAGGACCTGCTCCATGATTTTTCCAGGGACTGAGGTGACGCTGACTGGCTTGTAGTTCCCTGGATTCTCCTCCTTCTCATTTTTAAAGATGGGCACTACATTAGTCTTTTTCCAGTCATCCGGGACCTCTCCCGATCGCCATGAGTTTTCAAAGACAAATAAACTTCCAAACTGATATTTACAGGAGCTCAGCTCAAAGATTTCCTAAGCATCAGAATGCAACTAACATGCCTGCTATCTGTTTCACAGCATCCCTCAGAGTCCTCAATAGCAACATTGAAACTGACCAAATGTTTGTTAGAGAGACAAGGTAGGTAAGGTAGTAGCTTTTGTTGGACCAACTTCTGGTGTTGCTCAAAAGTTTCTCTCTTTCAACCACAGAAGTTTTACTACCTCATCCATCTGGTTTCTCTAACATCTTGGGATCAACATGACTACAACACCGCAAACACATTTTTTAGCCTCCAAACATGAACTAGTGCAGCACTGTGTTTTCTGTGGCAGCATACAGATACAGCATTTCTGAAGCTGTTTGGGAAGAGCTCCAAGCATTAGCAAATATGCGGTTATGGAGAGATCCCATCTCCTAGAACTGGAAGGGACCTTGAAAGGTCATCGAGTCCAGCCCCCTGCCTTCACTAGCAGGACCAAGTACTGATTTTTGCCCCAGATCCCTAAGTGGCCCCCTCAAGGGTTGAACTCACAACCCTGGGTTTATTAGGCCAATGCTCAAACCACTGACCTATCCCTCCCCCCTTTACTAGAGCAGTGTGCAGTCTTTGAAGACCACTTTATACATCTAAACCAGTGCAATACTAATTTTTTAAAAATGAAATCCGAAGATATTCTGGCCATTCAAAGAAAGTCGCCTATTATCCACTGCTAAATGAGCAAGGACATTTTGATCTCTTTCTTCCCATCCTGAACTTAACATATGATGGATAAACTAAACTCCCCAAATGAAGAAAGGGCCATCTGTCATATGAAGTTAAGCCATCTGACATTCTTCCTTAACTGAATGCAAGGTTTGCCTGAACAGTAATTGTACAGCCCTGAGCACAATGGGGTCCTTGGTCCACAACCGGGGCTCCTAAGTACTCTACAATTACCAACAAGATCTAGCCCCTTTTTAGATCCCATTGCCAAACATACCGTAACCTGGACACTCTTCGTATGTATCCAGAAAGCCTGTAAATTACAGCACATCAATACCTTTTTAAGAAGCTCAGAATCAAAGTCTTCAGTGTTGCCGAACAAGCTTCTCCAAAATTTGCAGTCACTGTGTGTAAACAATCAAAAACTGGCTAAAGCATAGGAAAAAAGAATAGGGATAAGTGGCTAATTCTCATCATAGCAAAAGGGTAATAGCCAGGTGCCTCAAGGTTCTGTGATAGGTCCCATATTTTTAATATATTTGTTAATGATCTGGAAAAAGGGTTGAGCAGTAAGGTAGCAAAGTTTCAGATGACCGTTATTTAGATTAGTGAAGTCCAGAGAAGACTGTGAAGAATTTAGGAGGGATTTAACCAAGCTAGATGAATGGCTGACATAATGGTATATAAAGTTCAGTGTTGATAGATGCATAATGGAGGGGAAAATGTGAACTCTGGAAACTCAGCTTGGGATAGGAGCCTGGTCGTCATTGTGGACAGCTGAATGTTGGCTCTTTTAACTAAAGAATCCAGATCTGAATAGGCAAAGAGATTGGACTATTTTGGACCCTTTTATTTCTGAAGGCCAGAGTTCAACCACACTGGGACAGTGTGGAGAAACTTGAACTGCTGTTGCTTATTTTGTACTTGTTTGGCGTTTAGTGGATTTCAGTCTTCAATTTGGCACTGCAATGAAGTGCATTTTTCTAAACTGACTTCTGAGTTCATGTCATTTATCAAATCAAGTACTCTGGATTTGTCCTTTCAAAATGTATCTTCAAGCTACATGAAGCTTGGTAAAATGTGCTGTTCAGGTCTGAATTTCTGTTACTGAGGAAATAGGCTTCTTAGAGATAACAATCTGGTTTAAAACCCTAAGGGAAGGGAAGTAATTGTTTTGTACACAGACAGCACAGTCAAGAAAATTCTTTTCTTTAATCAGATATGCTATTGTTTATCTTACTGCATGCATGATGGGATGTTTATATGTTTCGGAAGAGACTTTTAAGATAATTTCATCCTAGCACTCACATTTATAGCCTTTTTCTAAGGTGATCTTTGTACTTTCCATGTACCTTAAAGGAACACTGTCAAGCCGTATAGAGTGGAAATCTATTCTGATTTGTTTTCTTAATACTACTTGCTATCCAATCCTTTTCTTGGGGGAGGGTAAATCCCCTCGCCCAAATGCTTCTGTAATTTTTATTTTTTTTTATTTTTAAAGCAGAGCCAACATTCTCTTATGAATAATCAGCAACAAACCATTGTATGCTTACATGTTGCAGAAAGAATAACATTGGTTTCAAGCATTCAAAGAGTCCTAATAAACAGTAAATATCTAATTCAGAAATCTAGGATGGTATTCAAAAGTGATCTGTGTTAGCCTAATTCCGCTCCCATTGAAGTCAATGGGCGTTCTATCATTGACGTCAGTAGAAGCAGTATAAAACCAATGCTGAAAATCCAATCCCTAGTGCCGCCTTCTTCTGCAATTCAGGTCAATGGCAAAAGTATCTTTACACTTAACGGGTGTAGGATCGTGCTCCTAATTTGACCATGAGAAGCTCCAGAGAGACATGACATAAAGCTACTGGAGAGTGCAATGGCATATATAATTAATTCACTGGTGACAAACGCAAAATAATGCACGTGGAAAGGAATAATTTGAACTACTCATAATCAATATTGTTTTAGATAAACCATTCAGGAAAAAGGCCTAGGTATCATCATGCACAGCTCTTTGAAAGCCTCTTCATGTACAGAAGCAGTCAAAACAAACATTAAGTTATATAAAGGAGGAGATAGAAAGGCATGCTCAAAATACAATGCCATTATATAAATCAGCTGTATGCCCACACCTGAAGTAATACTGTATTCAGTTGCGGTCACTCTATCTAAAAAGATACAAACGAAATAGAGGGGGTCCAAAAACAGGTGAACGGTAGGGTTGCCAACCCTCCAGGAATTAAAGATTAATCTTTAATTAAAGATTATGTCATGTGAGGAAATCTCCAGGAATGCATCCAACCAAAATTGGTAACTCTAATGAACGGAATGATTAGACACATGGAAAAGCCTTCTGTATAAGAGAGAGTAAAATATTGAGGGCTGTTGGAGTTCGTTAAAATACTTGAATTACAGTTCAGATGATATTTCATAGTGTTTTCCTCTCATAATACAATGACCTCTTCCCTGTTTCTTCAGAGTGCTCTCCTTACATCAGATTGTTCTGAGAACCTGATTCCTGGTCCAGCACACCCTTATTTATATGAGTAGTCTCATTGGCTTTAATGAGCCTGTTCCTAGCAGTGCCTTGTACTACAGTGCTTTGTTGAAGTTAGCAGGTAAATGGCAGATGGTTATTTAAAGAACCAATTGAACAAGAGCAATAAAGTAGGATCAGTCAATTGTGCCTGTTCTCAGACAAAGCAGTATCCTTGCAGAGTCCATGAAACTATTCAGATTATATGTGGAGGCTGCACAAAATACAAGTCTCTGCAGTTTGTAGTAAACTTGTTGCTGAATGTATTCGGTCAGAAAAAAGATGCAGTTTTATACTATGCACAGTATTGCCAGGACAATGCTCTTTCCTTGGTTAGCCATAAAGGTCCTATTCAAGAGGTTTGTCTGATGTCATTTTTGAGCAAAAGCTGAGCTGTGAACGCAACTGATGTAAATCAGCCCTCAGTCTGAGATCATCTATTGATTGTCATGCTGTGGAAAAATATTACGGCATGTGAGGGTAAATTTTGTTTAAAAAATAACTAGTGAGAGCTGCTTTTGTAGCAAGAAAGAACAAGCGATGGGATGCAGAAGGGGGAAGAAAGTGAATGGTACAAAATTAAATATAGGGGTTAATTTGTGCAGAAACGGTAAATTGGTTGGCACAGAAGATGGTCTCTTCACAGAGCAGTTATACCCTGTGTAATCTGCATCGCCAAGTACTCTCTTGTCTTTTATATTAAGAAGGTGAATATCTGTACAATGCTTGTGAAAGTGAAAGGTTGAAAATCCTTTATATCCACTGGAAGTTGGAAGCTTCACCAGAGCCCCTTTTTAATAATTGTCTCTGAGCCCTGAGAGTGAATGGTATGGGGGCAGCAGGGTTGGTGGAAGGGAAGGAGGCTGATCTGATTTTCTTTTTTTTAATAACATGCTTTTGACCTTTTACCTTAATTAACTAGAGTTTGAACACACACAGCTTTTATTGAAGGAAGGCCCACAGTTTAGACTTCAAGGAAACTTTTGAGGGCAAATGTCTAGTGCTTTAGTAAGTAAACTAAGTAAAATTGAAGTCACTCTTGAAGGGGGATGTCCCTTCCCTCCCTTTCATTCCATCCCATTGTTCCTCTCTGATCTGAGCTCGAGGCCTGTCTTTTAATAAGTAAGCACGATGGAATTCACACTGGGAAAACCAGTAGGAGACCTGAGACGCAATCTGTTTTGGTTCTCAGAAATTCTCCACTTTCACTAGTGCCCACTCAGGAGTTACGTAAGCAAAACCCCATCTGGGTAGAGACTGATTTTGTTGGAGAAAATGCCACTTAAATAAAATGAGCTGAAAAGAGATGCCCAGTTATTTAATACCATATCAAAAGCTGCAATTGACTATGTACTAAGAAATATGTAATTGACTATGTTCTAAGAAATAACTGGTTATTCCCACTATAAGGAGAGGAAGAGAGGCCTTTTTGCAAAATTCAGAACTGTATATTGGTTTGGATTTCAAATTCTGCCGCAAAGTTCAGATTATGCGATCTTGATTGGGATCTGCCTTTAATTTGTCTCTGTAAAGTTAGCTCCTGTGACAGCCCTCAAGACTAGGATAGAGGTACAGCAAACTTCCTCCCATTCCTTGCCAGTATGCCTTAATGACATGGAGGAAACTCCTGTAGAAGAGAGATAGTCGTTCGGTTTCTGTGCCTATTCAGTCAGTCTTTGACCCCCCCCTGCTGAGACTCGATAAAGGTTGCCAGTTCCTTAGAACCAGTTATGGTGTTGGTGCTTTTTTGTGATGTGTGTGTGTGTTTGAGATGTGCTGCTAACACAGAAAGAAAAGGAGTCTGTGAGAGGTGGATGTGCTAGTGTGTTGCGAATACTCTGGAGATCATGGAGTTGTGTGTTAGTGTTTTTCAATATACAACATAGAGCTGAGTTCTGTTCCATTACACGTTGCTTTAGGTGAAATGAAGGCATTGTCTTTCAGTTTTCTGGGACTGCCTGCTTAGACTTTTGACAACTTTTATTAAAACTTCAGGAATCCATTTTCCAATTCATCTGTAAAAGCTCAATGAGGAATAGAATGCACACCTCTGTAGCCAACTCTTGTTTTTTACCCCTCTCTGTTTACTCCAATAAAAAATTCTTCCAATCAGTAGAATTGAGGGGCAGTTAGGGCTCTGGGATTATGGATACATATTTTATGTCGGAGAACATAGATATTTTTCATTCTGAGAAGTTATGTTAATATTGCATATCTTGTAAGGGTGGTGTTACTTGTCATTTGGTGTGTCCAAAACCATGCTGAACAGTTTAGGGAAAGGTGCAGAGCAATGTTGAAACCTAAGAACAACTCCCGTTTCTTCTGTCTTGTGGATGTGTGGAGTAGATTCTTACCTTCCTTGCTATCTAGGGAATTTCTTTTGCGTTACACACTGTAATTGCAGATTTGCTGCTGTTTAAACGGTTTAATTACAATACTATAAATGTATTCAAATAGCGATTAATAGAGAAATAGTGATGGTTGCCAAAATCCCTTTATTATGTTCATATAATGAAGTCTGGTAAAAGAGTCAAGCTAACACTATTTCCCCTCAGGCCAAAGTTAATTGAATAAAACAATTCATAGAATTAAAATTCATTCATCTTGACTGTACTGAAATACAATCTACATTAATAAGCTCTCACAGGATTATTAACTCGACTTGGTAGCACCGCACTGTTCTAGGCACATTGTAAATAAAGAAGGAGGTACAGTCCCTGCTCAGAGAACCTCACAAGCTGAAGAGCAGAGGAGAAAGGGGTGCACAGTGTAGGTAAAGTGATACAGTTGGTGACTGACCACATCTTGGTAAGGCAGTGGTGTTAACTTAGACAGCCTACTAAATTGTTTATTTCTAATTATCCCTCAAATTTGCCATTGTGAATCAGCAAATTTTGTTTAGATATCATGGCAGAAGTGGGTTTTCAGAAGAGACTTGAATAGATAGTTGAAAGAAATGGGCCTCTTTAATTAATTAATTCTCTGTTCACTGATCCTGAATTGATACACTACCCTAACGCCATCTTAAACTGGCAAAGGTTCAGTGTGATATGCTTTTTGCAGCTTTCAAATATATCTATATCGATTTGTCATTAGATTTGAAAATCTTTTCCCTCTAAATAGCACATTGCAGATTTCCCTATTTCAAAACACATTGCTGTAGGGATACTTGGTCTTTTAAAAAAAAAAAATTTTTTTTTATTTAAGTTCTTATTCTGAGGTGGCACTTCATATCATGTCTTCATAAGCCCTCTCAAATTCAGTAATGAATTTTTTTCTCCTTTGATGGGGGTTGTGGGAGAATAGAATTTTGTAGGAGTTGTCTAAACCAAATTTCTGGAATATCAGGTAAAATTACAGAACTTCTGTCATCCATAGAGCTGGCCACAGATATTAATATTAAGGAAGTACTAATTTGATTTTTGTTAGACACATAGTTGATCAGTGAATGATAAACAGAGCTATTTGCTGAAATGAGAATGTAGATAACTGTCTATAAACAAATGTCTCTACACACTGGCTGATACTGGCTTAATAGATTGACACAACCTGGTGTGTTAACAAAGGAGACCCAATTCTGCAAACACAAGTGAGTTGTCCCACTGAAGTCAGTGTACTTTAAGTTAAGTACTTTCATACGTTTTTGCAGGATTGGGGCCATGTTTTTTATTTACTTGAATATTCTTCGTTTAACTGTTATAAATTCTGTTTATGCAAGATGTCAGTTCTGGACATTTTGATAACTTTGTGAGAGCTTTGATCTTTTCCCACTAACCGAAAAGTTTATTTTCCCATTAAATGTGTGTGTTGTCAGCAAATATTTTCTCTTGCTCAAAAGATCTAAGTAATTTGATGTTGTCTAGTAACTGGTCACACCAATATCTTTATATATGCGTCCCTCCTCTTTGTCATTCTCTTCTCCTATCGCCTTCCCCACCCCCAATTATCGAAACAAAGGCATTATGTATTGTAATCCTTGTAATCGCCTAGCAATTGAATGCAGAGTGCAGGAGTTTATCTTAGATTGCAGCTTCAGGCAAAATACATCCTGGAATGAGTAATGGGTTCGAGGGGGGGGGGGGGGCGGAGATAAACAAACATGCATCTTTGGGGTCATAACTGTTTAATCAATTTGAGTTGAGTCAGTGTGGTAAAGTTTCACATGAGTTTAGCTTCTGCAAATTTATTTGTCTTAGTACAGCATGTACTGAACTCAAGGTCAAGATTCAACAATCTGCTCACTGCTACAAAATAAGACAATGTCTCCTGATAAAACATTACTTTAGATATTGGCATAAAAACTAATTGTGCTTCCACATTTTTTAAAATACTGGTGCAGCCATAAAAACAAAAAATAGTTTGCCATTTTTATCCAATGGTTTGTTTGAAGTAAACTACTGGAGTAAATTATTGCATAGGAAACTAGAATAACCAATGTCTGTTAGACAATTGGCCAAATTTAGGCTACATCTACACTACGGGGGGGGGGGTGGGTCGATTTAAGATATGCAAATTAAGCTACGTGAATAGCACACAGCCAACTTACCCCGCTGTGAGGATGGCGGCAAAATCGACCTCTGCGGCTTCCCGTCGACGGCGCTTACTCCCACCTCCGCTGGTGGAGTAAGAGCATCGATCCCCGAGAGGTCGATTTCTACCCGCCGATTCAGGCAGACCCAGCCTTAGACCTGGGTCAAGTCACGGTGAAGTTGATGGATTCTCACCTGCATTTGCCAGGTTTGACTTTTGGCCTGAAAATAAGACATTGTTTTCAAAGACCTTGTTGCCGTAATAAAAATATTGCCCTTGGTCGCTTGCAAAAAACAAAATGATGTATTTTTGTTGGTTTGTGAGTAATTGCTTAAGCACTTTTTTCAAGAACGGTTTCAATTTGGTGTTCCTGTCTAATAGAAATATTGTTAAATTTCTTATAGCTACTTTAACCTAGTTGTCCATAAATTTGGTGTAACATGGTCTATGTTGTGATGATGAAGCTAGAGGACAACATTTTGTGGCTTGAGGTGCTTACAAATGTTATTGGTGCCTAGCACTACTGTAATGTAATAAAACTAAACTAAATTCTCTTTGTAACAGAGCAGAATTAAATACATTTTCTCTTTCATATTTACATACTTTATGGTGACATTTGCTAACACATAAGAGCTCCTGCAGTAACCAAATGATGCTACAATAAAATACTAGAGAAAACTACCAGGAACCACTGCGACCCTTTCTTCCTTCCCCCACCCCACAAAACAACCACATCTGTACATTTATGTATATAAAATAAATATCTATAACAAACACACTTTTGAGTATTTTTGTGTTAATATGTATTTTATTAGTGCCTAGATGTAATATTAAAACAGTAAAACTGTTAAAGTGAGCAGTGAAATCTTTCTTAGTACTTGTGTGTGCATAAATAAAAACACAAACATGAAACAGTGCATTTAGTTAGTGTGCAATAAAAGTGACACATACTGTTAAATATGGGGAACAATATGACTTACTTCTCATGTACTTTTGGTTTTAAATATTTTGTAAAAAATGGAGCACAATGACAAAGAATAATTAGGGTATACACCCAGTTTCAGGTGGGGCACATAGTTGTTGGTATTTCTATTGTGCCTTCTTCCATCCAAGGACCTCAAAGAACTTTGCAAAAAATAATGACTTAAGACTCAGAACTCTCTAGTGTAGCAGGCAGTACTATTACTCTCCCCCCCACTTTTGGTATGGAGAAAGTGAGTCACAGAGTGGTTAAGGGATATAGTTTCAGCCAATGGGTGCCCACCAGAAGAAACTGTGCCTGGAAGAAGATGCAGAGGTAAGTTGCTACTATACTGGTCCCCCTGCTCCTCTCCTAGTGAAGAGGCATTTTTCCAGACTCTGCACCAGAAGCTATGGAAGGGAGTTCTAGGACAATCCAGGGCTCATGGGTGCATGTCTGCAGGTCTGTCCATGTGACGTCGTACCTTGGAAAGATCTCCCTGCCTGTGGTTGGCATAATTTGCTTGGGGGTGAAGGCCGCTTGTGATGGAATGCAGGCAACACTAATGCTGCTTTTGCCATACATACGGCGTCAATGCCTAAATGAGGGGAGGGGCAGGGCTTATGCTTTGGTCTAGAACTTGGCCCAAGGACACACATTTTTGTCTTGGTGTCCTCCTATTCCCTCCACTTCTTCGATACCTTTTTATAACAACCCCTAATTTGTGTAAAATTGTCATATTAATCATGGGAAAATGTTTGTTCTTATAACACTGCTCTACAGCCAAAATGCTTCTGAAATAAATGTAGTCAAACTTTACTAATTCTGGGTCACTGAGAACGAAAATGATGCTTAAAATTGTTGATTGGCTCTAGTTTTCAAGATATGCTATTGGGTCAGTATATACGACCCTTGACTTGGGAATGGCGGAGGATAAGTGAGTTCTAAAGGGAAGGGATCTCAATTTAAACCAGAAATGACTAAAATACATCTTTGACTGGATCTATGCATAAATCTATGACTGGGTTTGGACAGTACTTGCTTTTTAGGCAAAACAATGAATGATCCAATCTGCAGCTGGTATTGCGTCATACATGATATGAATTGCATCATGTTATTCCTAGAAGTCATGGATGATGCAATCATAACGAAGCTTACATCACTCTGCTGAACAAATTGCCCTATATCAGCTCTAGAAATCATACAGTGTCGTGCTCTCTTATTTGTCAGTGTTTGATTTTGCAAAGGGACACATTTCTGTTTAGCCAAAGTGAGCAGAGATGCCTCGTACTTGTGTGAACAGTGCAGATAACTTCTGCTATGTTTGTGGTGAAGTGACTTTTGCATCACAAAAGCGCAGTATAACCACTATGGTTAAGAAAGCCTATCATCTTTATTTTGGCTGCAAAATTGGAGATCAGGACAAGAGGTGGGCCCCACACATATGCTGAAACACTTGTGCAACAAATCTTCACCAGTGGTTAAACAGGAAAAGGAAATCTATGCCTTTTGCAGTGCCAATGATTTGGAGAGAGCCAACAGATCATACCAGCAATTGTTACTTCTGCATGGTGCCTCCAGTTGGGAAAGGTGTGTCAAAGAAGAAAAAGTGGACTGTGCATTATCCAAACATGCCATCAGCTATACGCCCAGTACCCCACAGAGAAGGACTGCCGGTTCCTGATGCACCGGAATCATTCTCACTTGAGTCAGACGAGGAAGAGGATGAAACTTCTGGTCCTGAACCATCAATGTCACAGGACCTACATTTTCTCCCATCCTCCTCCTCTGAACCACACCTCATAACACAAGGTGAACTGAATGATCTTGTCAGGGATTTGGAACTACCCAAGAGTAAGGCAGAGCTGTTGGGCTCCAAGCTACAACAGTGGAATCTCCTGGCAGGTGATGTTAGGGTTTCCATGTTCCGTGACCTTCAAAAGGATCTTGTCCTATTCTTCTTCATGGAAGGTGATCTTGTAGCCTGCAACAACATTGATGGTGTGATGGCAGCCCTCAACATCGTTCACGATCCAGATGAGTGGAGACTGTTTCATTGATTCATCGAAGACGAGTCTTAAAGCTGTTTTACTGCATAATGGCAATGTTTTGCCATCAATTCCAGTTGGTCATGCAGTCCATATGAAGGAAACCTATGACAACATGAAACAACTTTTGAGGTGCATAAACTATGACCAACATCAGTGGCAGCTTTGTGGCGATTTGAAGGTTGTTGCTCTCTTGGTTGGTCTGCAGACTGGATACACAAAGTACTGCTGTTTTCTCTGCGAATGGGATAGTCGTGCAAGAGATTCCCACTACATCAAGAAAGATTGGCCACTCCGACAGTCATTGGAGCCTGGGAGGAAAAGTGTTCAGCATCCACCACTTGTAAGATTTTGTTACCACCCTTACACATCAAGCTGAGTCTGATGAAGAACTTTGTCAAGGCCATTGACAAAACACAAGCAGCTTTCAAGTACCTCCGTGGAAAATTTCCAAGGTTAAGTGAAGCTAAGATAAAGAAAGGTGTCTTTGTTGGTCCTCAGATTCGTGAATTTCTTCAAGATGATGCATTTGACCATGCACTGCGTGGCAAGGAAAAGACGGCATGGAAAGCCTTCCAGTTAGTGGCAATAAATTTTCTCGGAATCAACAAGGCAGACAACTACAGGTTGTTGGTGGAAAACCTCCTCAAGGCATACAAAAGCCTTGGTTGCAACATGTCACTAAAGATACGTTTTTTGCACTCTCATCTAGATTTTTTTCCACCGAACTGCAGAGCAGTGAGCGACGAGCACGGCGAGTGATTTCACCAGGACATTGCAACAATGGAGAAATGCTATCAGGGCAAATGGAGCCCATCAATGCTTGCAGACTATTGCTGGACAGTGACAAGAGATGCTCCATTTAATGAATACAAGAGACAAGCCAAGAAGCGCCAACTAGACACTGATTAGGACTAAACTATGTACATAATAGTTTTTTGCCTTTTGTTTCATAATAAATTTTATTTATATATCCCTTTTGCTGATTTTTAAAGTGTTACATAAACAGGACAGGTGAAATATTATCATCTAAAGCAACCATAAACACATGAAAAGACCTAGGTTTACAATTTATGATTAAAACTCTACTATCTACACAATATACATAGACATAAAATGTAAAAACTTAAATATCTTAGAAACAGTAGCCAATCAGTTGTTTTAATTGTCATATTTAAATTCAGCACATTAAAATACATAATAAATAGCACATTTTATCTCTGAAGCAGATGACTTCTCAAAAATTTTAACCAAATGTAGTAAGTGAACTGCCTTCTGCTGAACAAAGAGCAATGTTGTTATCCTTATGTGAACTCTTCTATCAAATTGCTATAATGGGGGCTCACTAAAGGAAAAGATTATTTGTCTCACTTCTGTGATGCCCCTAAATACTAACCCATGTCAACGTCAATAAAATGTCGTCTTCAGAGTTACATGTGTGCAGAGGGAGAAAAACAAAACAGTACACAAACCTGTTGTTGCCATTCTTTGAGCCTGCCAGCACATCTTGTTTTATTTGTGTCTGTTTCTGTATTCTAAAGCTCTCTTGGTAAGGATAGTCTTTTACTCGGGTTTGTGTAGTGCTGAACAAACTAATGTTTAATAAATAATTGTGTTTAGAGATGGAGACTGCAGGGGAAGAGTGAGGAGACAGACAGTGGGTACTTCTGGCAGTAGGAGACTGCATACAATCTGGAATGACTCCTAAATAAAACCTGAAAATGGAACCTGTGTCTCAGATCTGATTTTTGTTGTTGTTAACTTGCCCTATTACATGTTTACATGTGTTTTTTCTTTTTTCCCCTTGACAGTCTCAGGATCTTATCCTAAATGCTTCTGGTACAACAAATGGTTATAACTGTCCTTTTTATAGTCCTAACTTCTGTTTATATTCCACAGCATTAGCCATATTCAAAATGGATGAAATCAGGAGGGTTTTGTTTCAAGCCTATAATGGAACCATGTAATAATAATAATGATCAGGAACAGCATCTTCTGATACAGATTGGCATCTCACCAATCTAATCCAGAGTCTCTCATGAACTCTTTTCAGTTGCATTTATCTTTGTTTCTTAAGCCCTGTAGTAAGATGATTTTATGACGTAACCTTTGACATTGTAAGTTACTTTTCATCCCCAGGAAACCTATTCTCCAAAGTAGTCTTTTGTTCCCATAAAAAAAAAATCTATTCTTATATGATATGTGTAACCACACACACTTACAGCCGAATTGCATTACCTAGCTCTGATTTGGGTTCAGAGTGTTTAAAACTGTAAGGTTGCAGCAGATCATCAAAGAGAGAATCTGGCATAGTGAAAAGTTACGAATTCCCAAATCCCAGTTTATCCTTTGGCCTAACGAGTCTGTTTATAACAGCTTCGACTTCTTTCCAATGAAGTAAATATATACTTAGGGTCTCAAACAAATTAGTTGTGGAGCTCAAACAACATGTATGGTCCTTTGTACCATGTACTTCCAACCTCACCTTTACTTCTATACAGCGATCTATTCTTCTACCTTTTAAAAATAACTTAAAAAATGACTGTTTTGTTCGTCTTCGTGTTGAGTCTGGGACAGGTGATCCAGAAATTAACGTGATCAAGTACAACATTTTTTTGAGAGCGGTGCACCTTATTCATTGGGATATTTGTGTGTTGTCTATGTCAGATCTGCACTACAGTGTCAATTATCTTAACTGGTTTTCTTAGTGAACCCAATGCTTGAACTTTTAAAATAACTGAAGCTTTCTAGATGCTGTATACTGTCTTGTGGCCAAATAGCATCTGGTAGAGATTAGTCATGTTCATAAAGCAGAAGAAATTCCATAATCTACAGTTTCATCATTAAATGTATGGCTCCTATGTAGTTCCCCATATATAGTTATCTGTTGGCTGGGTATGTTTACTGTAAAGATAACCATGTATATAAACAGTAGGAGTAATTAGAGTAATATTTGTATTAAACACCTGCCATTTCATAGTTTGGTTATGATGTGTTTGAATCTGCTCACTAATTCTTGGCACTCTTTCATTGCCTTGTAATTCAGCAAGTTGTCAAAGTCTCATTAGTAAGAAGCTGCCCTTGTCCTTTTGTGGTTCAGCCTTGTTCCTCTTTAATAAGTGATTGCATTTTCTGGCACTGTGCCCTTTTGCTATAGTAAATTTGTCTGGGGATCCTATTTCCTGTATTTTCCTCCCAGGGACTCAGGGCCTGATTCTGAACTCTCACTAATTTTATATCCATGTAACTTCATTGACTTAAATGGAATTATTCCTGATTTTATACTGATGCAAGACCATAATCAACTCTGTGTGTGTGTGTTTTTACAGCAGTGCCTATTGTATATCATCCAGCCAGAGTTGTGGAGTATTTTTAATATGGACATATTAATTTCCAGCTGGAGCACTTTCAAGAACCTGATCATCTATCAGAAGCTTCTCGTCGTAATAGTTCTCTTAAGCAGGTCAAGTAGTCAGACACAGTGCAAGCAGGCAGTATTGACTCCCCCCCCCCGCACTTAGTTTGTGATCCGACCTTTATAATTTGCCTACACAATGGTTTTCCTGTGTATTTTCAGGTTTTGTGCTCTATTATTTTATGTTAAATCTGGAGAGCTCTTAGAAACTGTCTTAACCTTTACTTGGAAAGCTTTTAAGATTTTTCTTGTCAACCAGCGCTTTAAAAATGTACCAGATGCCTATACGCTAGAAGATGATATGAAAGATGAAGGGGTGGGGCTCACAGCAGTGTGGTTCTAAGCGAAAGCTCCGGTGGGAAAACCCACCTATCCGGCCACCACCAGCTGGATTCCAACCAGGGTTCTATATATAATACATAAAAATGAGTTACTCAGAATAGTGCAGGTTGCTGCAGCAACACATGTGATACTAGCGTTGGGCTGTTGGTTTAGGTTAATCTGTGTGTGTGTGTGTGTGTGTGTGTATCTGATTGTGTCAGGGATTTCAGTATTTTAGTGCTGTTCTGACATGTTGTCTACTGGTTTTGGCTGTTAAGTCCAGATGAGTTGCTTAGTCACTACTTCTTTAGTAACTTCTCCTTTACTGCAAATGATAGGCTAGTTAAGGAATTCAGATAAGCATTCTATGAAAAATATACTCAGCAGAAACTATACATATTTTTGTGTGTGATGTGACCCCATTTGTCATATCCTGTTGCCCCTTCTATTACAGGGATTTTCTGTGGTGTGTGCATATATACATTAAGAGAAGAGAGAGTTCCACGCATCAATGATTTTGGTTAATATGTTGTCCCCATCACTTTTCAGTATTTTGTACTTTTGTTTGAACCTTGATCTGTTGGTTTCTTGTACTTGGTGTCTGCATGTTCTGAAACATGGAGGTATTTTTAACTTCACATTCATTGAGGTTTGTGGTCATTCTGATCTCTTCAAGAAGCAGATCTTCTAAAAAGCTGTCTTCTGCTCACACAAGTCTCACTCCTGAGGTTGACAATTAGATTGCTCCAGTGGAACGCAGCCATTGTGGGAGGCCGTGGTCACACAGAGGTAGGCAGTCCCTCCAGTAACTCGTGCTGTTCCCATGGTGGACTTCAAAGATGAGTTCCAAAACCTCGTATTCAGTGGCAAGACAGTGAAGAAAGTGGAGCACTGGGGCGAGGTTCATTGAATCAGCAGGCTACTTTTTACTTTGATTGGACCAACTTCTCAGCATGTGTAAACTCGAAAACTTATCTCTCACCATTTGAGGAGTAATGAGCCAAGATGCATTAAACTTCTAAATAAAATCAAATTAAGATAGCATTTAATCGGTTTTAAGCTTTGTGTGTTGTATCTCTCCCTTTTGTACATGATACAGCGAACATAACCAATTTAAGGTTCAATGGATTTAGAATCTTTTTTGTCCCTTGATGCTGTCTGGCAGGTATAAGGAGATAGAGTTGCCAGGTGTCCGGTTTTCGACCGAAATGCCTGGTCAAAAGGAGACCCTGGCGGATCCGGTCAGCACTGCTGACTGGGCCATTAAAAGTCCAGTTGGTGTGGGGCTGGCAGGCTCCCAACCTGACTCTGCATAGCTCCCTGCAAGCGGTGACATGTCCCTTGGCTCCAAGGTGAAGGGCCGGCCAGGGGGGTTCCGCGCACTGGCCCTGCCTCGAGCGCCAGCTCCGCAGCTCCCATTGGCTGGGAACAGTGGGAGCTACGGGGGCAGCACCTTCGGGCAAAGGCAGCATGCAGAGCTGCCTGGCTGTGCCTCCGCTTAGGAGCCGAAGGACATGTCACCACTTGTGGGGAGCCAGCCGAGGTGAGTGGAGGCTATGCCCCCTCCCACGCCCAAACTCGCTACTGAAGCTCGCACACCCTCCCGCACCACAACTCCCTCCCAGAGCCCAAACCCTGTCCTGCGCCTGAACCCCCGCCCCAGCTCAGAACTCCCTCCCACACCCAAACTCGCTCCTGGAGTCCACATCCCAAACCCTGTCCTGCGCCCCTGCCCCAGCTCAGAACCCCCTCCCACGCCCTAGCCTGGATCCCCCTCCTGCACCCTGAACCCCTCTATTCTGGCCCCACCAAGAGCCCGCACCCCCAGCCCAGAGCCCATATCCCCTCCCAGAGCCCAACCCCCTCCCTCAGCCTGGAGCCCCCTCCCACGCTCCAAAACCCTTGGCCCAGCCTGGAGCCTCCTCCTGCACCCCAAACCCTGAGCGACAGAGGGATGGGGATGGAGTGAGTGGGGGTGGAGCCTCAGAGAAGGGGTGGGCCTTGGGGAAGGGGGCAGGGAAAGGGTCTTCAGTTTTGTGCAATTAGAAAGTTAGCAACCCTGTAAGGAGAAGGACAGAAAATGGTAACTTTTTCTTATCTGGTAATACTTCTTTCTGTGACTTCTCCTGTTCCAAGCTGGACAGCTCTCCCCAGAGTTAGTAAAACAGAGTTTTCGGCTCATTTGTTTTGAATTTTCCCTTTTTCTCATTAGAACCCTGAACACTATTTTCTAACAGTAACAACATTTGGGGAATAAAAAGAAATGAGAAGAAGCAATGTGAAAAATATAGTGTATGTGGACCATTATCCCCAGCTGACTTTAGAGAAGGTAGTAAGACCTCATGAGGCACTTCGGCCGGGCTTACCGAGGCTAGGGAGAAAGTGACAAAATCTGTCAAATCAGTGGCAGGGGAAGTTAGTGGCCTAGGACTAGAAAAGATCTTTACTGACCCATTCGTATTTAATCAAATAATGAAGTTTCTTTTGGTTTAAAAATAAATAAATAAATGCACACTAATATTCACACAGTGTTAATCTGCTTTCTGTGTTTGTCAGAGGGCATCATGTTTAGTCCAAAAATCAGAGAGTTATAAAACAGCCACAACTGTGTTTTGCAAAGGATTTGGGAGTTTTAAAGTGCTCTCTCTTGGTTATTTAGTTTCCTCTAAAGGCCTTTTGGGGATGGTGAGGTCTCCATGTTTTTTTCCTCGGTGGGAGGACAGTAGCAGAGATCTGGAGCAGAATGCCATGTGGAAAGAATGAAAAGATTTCTTGCAGGGGAGAAGCTGGGGAGAAGCGGGATCAGTGGAAAGCTATATAAAGAAGATGGAAAAACTGACCCTAGTGCATGGAAGATGGTCGGTTTCAATTACATGTGAGGTAAGCCTGCTGGGCTATGTATGAAACTGAAGCAAGCTTTCTAGGATCACCCTTTTTAAGAGGGAGGAATACCTTACACAATGGCAGGCAGAGACTGAGCTTAAACAAAAAAAAAAGACATGACTGACTCAGAGAAGCATGTGGAATACAGCTTTCCTACATTACTATCTGCTCTTACTTGGCATGCTAAATATATGCTGGCTTTGAGGAAAGTGAATTAAGAATAGGAAAGTTACTGGCAGGGTTGATCTAGATGACTACACTGTGGCCTCAGTCTGATAAATACCAATTAACTCTTTTTTTGTGTGTGTGTGCATATCTGTTGGATGTTCAGTACAATCAGTGGGAGCAGTTTTCCACAACATCTTCCAGGAAAGGCACTGTTAGGTAGGGACAGCATTAAGTTTGCCTACAAAACTTTAAAATCTTTTCCATGGCCATTAATATATATCTGTATACAGGGACGCAGGGGATTTTTGTTTTGTTTTGTGAATGAAACTGCTAAATTCCATTTTCAAGAGTTGAGATCCTGGAATTTGATCATTATCTTAAAACCAGTTTCAGAGAACACACTAACTTCATTTCTTTTCACCATTCTTTATTTCATGTTTTACACATATAATGAAAGGAAATACACAAAGAAGCTGGTATAACCTCGGCCAAAGCAACCGGAATGGGGAACTCTTTTGCATTTCACTAACAAATCTGTTTTCCTGTTGCATCTTTGTTCTTTGTTTACAGTTTGTGGGAAAAACTGTAATCAAATTTGTCTTGTAATGTGTTCCAATACTAGAATAATAGTTCAAGGACTGAAATAGCAGTAAAGACAATCACTCTCCATGCCTCCTTTAAAAGGTGTAGGAGACATGTCTTGAGTTGTTTAACAAAGGTATTGGCTGTCGATGTGTTTTGCATTTAGTCCTGAGCACCATCATTCTGTCTGTGAGTCTGAGTTCCATAGTGTAGGTCCAACTCCTCTAAAAGTTCTGCCTCCGGCACTCCAGGAATCTCCCCATGTTGTTCAAGAGTTGTGGCATGTAGCCATTGTGGGAGGTTGCCAAGGAAGAAAACATCTCTTGGGCACCTATTGTTGATCCTTTGAAGGACTTGAAGCAGGACTGAGACTTTGAAGTATACTTCATGTTCAGTGGGAAGCCAGCGCAGCTTGAGGAGTACTGGCGCAATGTGCTTACATTGACCTATATTCCTAAGCGCACAGGCTGCTGTGTTGTGTATCATTGGGAGCTTTTTCAGAATGTGTCTTCGTTCCTAAAGACGAGTTGCAATAATCATACCAGAGTTCACAAATGTGCATATCTCTGCCGGAGACCAGTAGCTCAAACTACATTTGAGTATACCTTTAAATATCTGCAACTTAAGTGAGAGAACATTTAGAGTACATTACTTTCACACAGAGTACCAGATGCATAGAATGTTGCAACTGTATTGAGGGCATGTGTGCTAATTACCAAGACACAATGGTGTTGTCTGTTAAACTTCTTTCTTAAATCTCCTACTGTTGCATTACTAGCTATACTAGTGGTAGCAAAGGTGGGATCAGGCAGCTGCTGGCATTTTTGCCAGAATGACATCTAGACTGGCTCTGGTAAGGGTGAAATGACATAGGGGTATAAATGACAGCGCCTTGTCTACACGCATGCCACCACCATTGTTACTGCTTCTGGAACTGCTCCATTGGTAATACAATGCTGTAAGATCAACAACACAACAAGACTTTGCTAGACACAGGCAGCAAAAGGCCAGACTTCAAAATTTTCAGAAAAAGGGTCATTGCAGTTTTCTGAAATGGTTTAGCATACTTATTGAAGGGGCAGACTCATTTAAAATATCGTTTTATGCACTCAATTAAACTATCCAGATAAATTATCTAAAACTATATAAGAGATACCCGACACAATGAGGATGTTAGAATACATTTATGGCAACAGAAGACAAAGTTAAAATATTTAAATAAATTTCCCCCCCGCCCTCCCATAAAACAAAAGTCAGTCAACAACTGAACCTTAAACCAATAAGGGAATACATTTATCATACTTCACAAAAACAGTTTGTTTGAGTGGTGTAAGTAGCACAATCAAAAAAGAATGAATGCAAACTAAAAATGATCAAGGGCTGCTGTACTTCTGTTCATCCTCCAAATTATTTCAGCGTGTCTTGGGAAAGCTGAGATCATTATATCACCTTTAACTGGAAATGCCTGTCTCCTTTAGAGATGGGTAATGAGCAGTAATGTTTGTTTGTTTTTTTAAATATAGCAGTGGGATGTTTCTGAAGAAGTTTGGGGAATTTTTAAGTATTTAATTGCATTCTTGAATAAGCATATTTTGCTTTTAAAACTGAGTATCAATTATGATGAGACTCAAGCTTCTAGTAGTTACTCTATATTGATGGTGAAAAAATTATGCAGTTAATGTGATCATACTATATCATGCTGCAGTATTTAGACAATATGGAGGGGAGAGGAGATACTTTCCATTTTTGAAATCTGTCCTTTTTTTACAATTAGAGATATCAGAGCAGTTATATTATCTTGTTTCAAATAAAAAATAAAATGTTGTTTTATCATGTTGGTACTTTAGAAATCGTTAATATAATACAAGTTGAAAACTAATTTTTCTGAAACAATTTTCTTGGTGAAGAAATGCGTGCATATAATGCTGGTACTATGTAGGGCACAATCTCACATTTCTTTTAAAACATACATTGGAATTTTTTTGTTAACATGTTGCTAGATTCAATATGTTTCCATTTAGTTTTACATGGCTGGGTTAAATATTTTATTGTCCTGAACCAAACTTTCAAAGATGCCCTTTGAAACTTCTCTTTCAAGTCTTCTGTAAATGGTCATGCATCCAACAGGCAAACTGTGCCATGCAATTAAATTAATCGGAGATTGCTTTGGAGGCAGTTTGGTATTTGGGTGGTTATGCTTACATGGCTTTCTTGATGATCTAAAGATTTTTTCCCCTTCCTTCTAGGAGCGAATGCCAGCATGATTGAGATCTGACCAACTGTGTCAATACTTGAGGTGTGGAGGAAGGGCCTAACTTAGTTAACATCTGCTGAGCTACCATGGCAGACCCGTCTGCTTTGGTGCCCTCCTCAATGATGTCGCTACCACAGGTAATTGAGGTGAGTAGCCTAACACAAATTCTGGTAGAGTAGAATTGATCAAACTTGTGTGTGCAAAGGTGTTAAGATTGGATTCCTAATCATTGGCTGGCTTGGTTTCAAGTCATTGATAGAATTCCTCCTAATGTTTTGTACTCTGGATATACTCAGCATTCATTGCATAATATTATCCTTTTTGTGAAGTGACACTATTGTTGTTCGCTCCAGTACTTTATTAATAGAAGCTAGTTCACAGTCCACTGTTATTTGGTCACACCTTGAAGTCTCAACTGGGATTAGGGCCCAATTGTTCTAGGCGCAGTCATGTGCACGCACATTCTCTCTCTCTATACACACACACACACACACACACACACACACACACACACACACACACACACTCTTACTCTCCATTTGTTGTTGTTAATGAGAAAGCACAGGAAGTCTCTATTGGCCAAAATATTGCTACTAAATTCACATCCGTCGACCAAATATTGCATGAGCTAGCAGGTACTGTACTACCCCTATATTAGAAAAAGAACAATTCAGCCACATGTAGGGTATGTCTAAACTGCAAACACAAACCAAAAAAACCCTCAAACAAAAAACCACAGGTTAGTTAACACAAGTTAACACACTTTTTTTTTGCAGTGTACACACAGTGTAGATATAATCTCTAAACACTCGTGAGTTCATCTCTTTTATGTGTCTTTCTTATCACAGTGCTATTACAAAACTAGGCTCTGATTCTTCATTAAGATCTGGATAGGTAGATTTGTGTGTCTGGATGAGTTCCCATTGTGATCAGTGCACCTGCATGAATCTAACTTTAGGCCTGGGGTGCTAGTCAATTTAAAATGTGTAATGACTGTAAACCAACTGGCATATAGCTTGTAATAGGCTATGTCATCCAGGATCACTGCAAGTGAAAAAAAAATTACTATGTGAGATTTTGAATTGCTGTTATTGGTAGGCTAAAGTAAGGTGTGGTGTTTTGTTTTGTTTTTAACAGCAGGTCTGAACATAAGGAACCAAAATGGCTAATGGGAAGGCTGATTAGGTTGGAACCAAGTCAATTAAAGCAAACTGCAAACTAAACACACAGAGATTTTTCTTTGTTTGTTATTTTGTTTGTATTCTCTGTAAACACTTTAAATCTTTAAAACTTAATAAAACTTAAATGTCTTCCAGGCTACCTAGGAAATCCCAATGCTTCACTAAAATATAGTTTTTGGGGAGTATATTATTCTGTCTAGTCAGCAGAGGTGACAAAATTTTTGCTGCAGAGGAAATTGAGACAAACATTTTCAGGGATTTTTTTCTTCTTCTTCTGTGCTTGGAAGTAAGGTTGCATACCTCCTGCGGGAGCTGGGTTACATTTGATTTACATAAAAAAATACTGATGGTCTTTTTGAAAACTCAATTTATAGATGCAATAGGATTTCCTCATGTTCAGTGGACAGTTATCTAGGAAATACATTGAGAACACTGGATATATTTATTTTAGAAAGAGCAAATCTAATTCTTCTCTGTCCCACCCCCATCCTTTAATTATGGCCCTGATCCTGCACTGGGAGGTCCATGGTCCCTTAATCCTGGATGGATTCCCACTGACCTCAGTAGGTCTCTGTGTGGGAACAAGAGTCCACACTTGTAGATCCTTGTCCAGGAGTGGGGCCTACAATTGCACCTGATGGCACTTCCAGAGGTAAAATTCTTTCAGTGTCACCCCAAAAACTAAGGTTGGTAAGGAGATCTTCATAAACATTTTCTGGAGTGGGTAATAGGTGCTTTTTGAAAGTTTTGAAAATTCAGATGAGCTTCCAAAAGTTGTTTGGTGGTTCTAGACTGTCTAATCTTTTTGAAAATTGCCCATCACTAATTTCAACACCGTCAAAGATTCTAATGCTTTCATGAAGTCTTCTGAATTATCAAAACCTCCTCACTAGAATCCCTTCATAAGCTCCCTCAACCTGCTGAGCTGTCTCAGGTTCTCAGTACACCACCCCTTTTCCCCTTCCAGCATATTGTTACTACAGATAAAAAATGATTAGGTACTTGGATGCATGGCTTAAGGGATCTTAGTAAAATTTATAGCTGAGGGGTGGTGAATGTTCAGGGCAGTTGGCTCATCCAGAATTGAAACCTGGTACAAGCAATCTCTGCTCCAGGAGGCTGTTCTACACATTAAACAAATCCATTTGTTTTTAATTCCAGTAATTCATATGTTACGGACTCACAGATTGTGCCCACTATTGGCCCTGTGCGGTCCGTGGGGGGTGCCCCTTTCAGTGAGACAGCCCTTCTTGGGGGTCCACTCTCTCTCAGGGTCAGGCCCCTCCACCCCCTGGAGCCACACCTCTTTGAGCCTTAGCACATCTGTCTCTTGCCGTGGGCCCCCGCAGGGAGTCCACTCGCTCTGGACCCCCCGGGCTTCCACCCCTGAAGGGGTTGATGCAACCCTGTTCTCTAGACCGGAGTGACTCTCAGCCAGCATAAAACAGAGGGTTTTATTGAGAGTTGAACATTGCACAGGAAACTCTCAGAGCCTCAGGCCTGGCCTCCCCAGCCCAGCACCTCCCAGTCTCTCTGCATCCAGGTGGGCTCTGCCTGCTCCCCCTCTCCAAGCTAGAGCCCCCCTGCTTCCCAGCTCGGCATCTGAGATCCCAGGCCCCGCCTCTGTCCATTGTCTTCTTTCCAGGTAAACAGGGCCATAAACTGGGGCCTCCTCTCCTTGCTTCTGTCCTCTGGCTGGAACCGGCTGGTTAGGTCACTGGGTCCTCACTCTGCAGCCCATTGTTCTCCCACTGGCCAGAACCGGCTGCAACTCCTGAGCTGGGTCTCCGGGTCAGGGTCTGAGGTCACCGGTCGCTGGGGTATCCATGCTCCAGGCCATTGGCTGGGGTCCCAAGTTCCCTCTCCGGTCCTCTGTAACAACAAACTCCCTCTCCCCTCACCTCGTTAAACCAGTAACACCCAGGGAAACTGAATCCCACCCCCTCCGCATGCAAACCATTGGAACCCCACCGAAAACAAGGAAAAAACAAGAAAATCCCCCACTTTGTCACATCATAATGTGTTCAGATGTTTTAGGCATTTTTATTTTTCCAATACATTTAAAAAAGATATAGTCACATTCCACGTTATGGACTTGTCTTCCTAATTTCAAAATGGTTAGGCCATTTTATTTCTAAAAGTCTTATTGTAAGAATTTTTAATATTCTTACTGGCCACTTTTGCTAGAGTTAATGAATAATGAATAACAGTAGAAATCCTCGAGTGGTACTTTTTTTACTGAAGATCATCCTACATTAGCCCCAAACAAATTTCTTTGGATCTATCACATCTTTTAACATGGGATTTAAAGAGTTAGTCGAGATTTAACTGGTATAAAAGATCACAGTTTTTCCATAGTTTTTCTTTGGTACAAGCATAGCTTATCCATAATCTGTCCATACTGTGCATTAATTTTGCAATTGAATTTGGTATGGCTGTTAGCGCCTCTTTTTTTATACTCAGTATCTTATATGATTCACCACTAACTTGCAAAATAGGTCATGTCCCTCTCAGCCTTCAGTGCCTAAAATCTATGCCCCATTTTAATCTTTCTTTTGTTTAATGTGAAATGTGTGGATCAGGAAGAACGGTTATGGTTTGTCACTGTATGTAGCACAGCGTTCAATATAATTGAACTCCCTTTTGTTAAAGCTTGCAAATAACTCAAAATGTTCTCCATCTCAAGTTTGTGCTCACACTGTACATGAAGATGTGTGCACATCCTGATGGCTATGCAGATTAATTCTTAGAAGTTTGTGAAGATTATGAAGTTTAGGAAAAGGAGATGACTAGGAAATACAAATAACTTCTGTTAAAGCTGATCACTGTATGTACCAACACCTCTCCAATCCTTCAAGGAAAGGCACTTGAACAATGAAAGAATCTAAGAATAAATCTCTCAGGTGTTGGTTACTTTGCCCACATACAGAAATGGATAGCAGTAGGTTGTAAGTTCTTGGGGGCAGGGCCATCTTTATGTTTTGTGTTTGTACAGCATATAGCACACTGGGATCCTAATTCATGCTTGGGGCTCAGAGGCATTACTGCAATACAAATAATAATAGTTAAAAAATCACCCCCCTTAACTGAAGTAGTAGTAGAGACAAAAGTAACCAACACTTGACAAACATGATTCTTCATCTTTAGAGTTTTGGACTGATTTTTTTTTTTAAAGTGTGACTTCTTCCTACTCCTTTTTCCTCCTCCTTTTCAGCCAATCTTTCCCCCTCACCTTCATATAGGCAAAAATGCTACACAGAGAGATACGCTGTGAGAACCCCATAGTATAGTAGGTAGAAAGCTTTACTGAGTGGCCAGCAGGACTCTTGAGGAAGCGTTTTAGGATGCCTGGAAGGCCGTATATTGTTTGCAAGGGGAAGCGATAACTAATGAAGTTCTAGATAAGATAATTTACTGCATAGAGTGATTAGAAGGTTGGCTTTAAAGATGAGGTGGCGGGTAAGGGAGAGAGAATTATATTTTTTCCCACAGTGGGAAATTGGAGGCCAGAAACAGTTTATCCATTCTGTTTACACTTCACAGCTTCAAGAAGAAATTATTTGCTCTTATGAACTAAGGCTACGTCTACGCTATGGGGGGGATCGATTTCAGATACGCAAATTCAGCTACGCGAATAGCGTAGCTGAATTCAACGTATTTGATCCGACTTACCCCGCTGTGAGGACGGTGGCAAATCGACCGCCGCGGCTCCCCCGTCGACGGCGCTTACTCCTACCTGGGCTGGTGGAGTACACGCGTCGATTCGGGGATCTATTATCGCGTCCTGACGACACGCGATAAATCGATCCCCGAGAGATCGATTTTTCTACCGCCGATCCGGGCGGGTAGTGAAGACCAGCCCTAAGAGTTCTTAGAGCACTTCAAACACGCTAGAAAGGCCGCCGTTCTCTTGTTGTGTTTTTGTTTACATTTCGATTTTTGATTTTGCCAGCCAGAGCTACCTAGTGCTAGATGTAAATGGGGACACACAAATAAATAGCTGGAATCGCTTTAAAAGGGAGTCCAGAAGACAGCTTTCATTGTCCTCTCTGCATTGCCAAACCAGTCTTCAGAAAGCAATTCTCCTCCTTTTGAAATGGAATAAGTTTCTGTTTCCCTTTCCTTTCCAGTATTCCTGCTTCTGCATGGAGGAGACTTGGATTCCCATGCGCTAATGCTATAACTTTTTAAAAGTGTGGCAATGAGTAGAAGGGGAAAAGGGCAGGGAGAATGCAATGGTAGCTGATATCGGACCTGTGTATTTTCAATCCCATTTCTAGCAGCCCTCTATTGGCACTGTCGCTTTTCATTGTAAATATTCTTTCAATGTACTTTTCCCTGTCTCATTATACTGAATAATCTTGTAAGACATGCTGACATGCCGACCTCCTCCTTGCACTCCTTACCCCCCATTGTGAAGGTGAAATCCTGTAGTTGAGACATCATGACCTTTAATGTAGGTGATGTGAAATGACTATTTGCTTCAAAAAAGGGGGAAATGCACAGCATTGGGGTTTGCTTCTTCAAAATGTGGCATAGTAGAAAACTCCAGTCACTGACATGTGGCTAAATAGTGGTAGTGCCAGCACCTTTGAAAAGGTGATTAATTGAACTTTTTAATTGCAGTACGATCAGTGGAATTACATGCGTCTGACGAAGTGGGTATTCACTCACGAAAGCTTATGCTCCAATACGTCTGTTGGTCTATAAGGTGCCACAGGACTCATTGTCGCTTGGAATTACATTGACAGTGTTGAAATAAAATGGAACAACAAACATGAGGGGGGAGAAATGTTGATACATTTTTAATTCCAGTAGAAAGTGTTGCTGTAATTTAAACTAGTGAGACTATCTTACTAGTATCTCCCTAGACTATCGTAGGATGATTTGGGTTCTTCTGCCTCCACAGTGGCTATTCCCACTTTTGATAATAGACTTAGTTTTAATGCTCATAACTATTGACGCCTGAGGACAGCCTTAATATAGAAAAGAGCAGCAAAGCTATTTTTGTCCCCTCCACTTAGACAAAACAGCATTGTCTGTGGTTTGGGGTTGGCTCCCAATTGCAGGACTGAGCAGAGTGAAGTATGCAGCATTTTTCCCCCTCCAGGTGAGTAAACAGATTAAAGACATTACCAAAACAGATCTCCGGTAGCGCTGAGTACTTTGAATACGAGAGCAAATCAGCAGTGGTCAGACAGGCCAGGAAATGAATAACTAGTGATAAACATGAATCCACCCAATTATAGGCATTTCATAAGGGGGAAACTTAAATACTGTGTGGCTTTCTCATTGCGCCAAATGAAATGGTCAGTGTTCAAAATATGTACTCATGGTTACAGAGTAGAATAGCATTGTGTTTTATGGACTTTGGGTTGGTCGGGCTTGAATGTGTCATTGATAGAGAGCCCATTGTTGCCCATGTCCCCAAAAGAGAGGTTCTGTTATGTACATCTTCATATATTCTGTTTACACATGTTTCATGAAAGAGTCCATCAAAGCAAAGTAAACTGAGAGATGGATCAATGCTGTCTGTGTACGCAAAGGTCCAGTATATTGCCAGGAAAAAATATTTCAAGAGGTAAATACTGAGTAGTCTTATTATTTCCATTTAAAAACTTGTTTTCCTACCCCAAGCTAAATGTCCTACACTAGTAAACATAATTCTGAATAAACATTTTCCTTACTGGCTACGTTTTCCCACATGCTTACCTTGCTTGTACACTGCACGAAAAAACTGAAAGGTGCATCTTATTTGGAGGTAGAGAGTGGTCCAAGCATCCTATTGTAGAGAATCAATCTTGCACCCATTGAAGCCAATCAGTATTTTGATATAAATAGGATTGGGCATAAAGTCTACACGTTGCAGTTCACTATGAACTGAAAGGCCTCTTTGAATGCATTTTGATATCTTTTTTCATCCCAAAGTACATCAGTGCAGAGACTGTGTTTGTACAGCACTTAACGCAATCAGGCCTTGAACCTGATTGGGGCCCTCGGGAACTGGTGCAATTACAAATATTTTAATAAGAGTAATAAACCTGCAGTTGCCAAGTGAACATCCCAACTGGCTTTGCAATGCAGTCCAATGACATCAGAGATTTTCTGGCCAAGATTTCCAAAGGTGGTAATGAGTGATTTATGGCTGCCTGGCTTGACATCTTGTAAAGGAGCCTGATCATCTTAGGTTGGGTGCGTAGCATTATCTGAAAATGGTGAGCTGGTACCTCTTTCATGATGCCTTCTTGGTCTAGAATATAGGATTTCATTAAAAACAGTCACTCTCTAGCTGTTATGGTTGCTGAAGTGCATTTGGTCCACATTTTCAAGGCTGGCTGGTGCAGTGAGGTGTACCGACATTTGCAGAATCTGAGACACAAGCTGTGTGTGGACTGGACTAGTAATCTCAGTGGATGCTAACTCAGATGCCTAATGCAATACTTTAAATGTTACCATTGTTAACTGTTTCTCTGCTCATCACAGCATGTACAGATAAAGGACCGTATTATGAAGACCTGCACAATCTACTGAGTGACAGTGGTATTTTAGCACAAGAGAGTTGTCTTGGAAGAGTACCACACCTGCCCTGTCTCACTCCTCAAACCCCTCCCCTTACCCCCAGTGCAAGAAGGAGTCAGAGCCCAGGGATATCTGAACCCCCTCCAAGGAGGTGACAAGCTCAAGGATTCCAGGGAAAGTGTGTGATCGTATTTTGAACATCTGCATGATTTACTGTGAGTGGCATCATAGGAGAGTAGAGCTTATTTTTGCAAGTAAAGCTTGGAAGAATAGCATCCCCTCTCCCTTACCTCAGCGTTATTCCATGCTTTTGGAAGATGTCAGTTTCCATTTTAAGTTGTCATCTAAAACCACTTGTACGTTATGGAACCAGGAGTAGCCATTCAGTGGATAGACCTAAGACTGAAGCTAGCTTCTCATTCTGTCAGTCCTCTTTACTTCCCAAAAGGAAAGCACCCACCAGAAACTTTACATTTTCCTCATTCCAGGGTAGAATTCTTCCGAGAAGCCTGGAAATATCAGAAAAGGACCTTTAGTGATAGCGTGTTCTTGTTTGCTTGTTTTTTAATTTCACTTTTTGAAATCTTTCTGAACTTTTTTTGGCTTCTCATTTCCCCCAACTGCTTTGGACAACAAATTCCAAATATGTTGTTTGGGTTTTTTTGTTTTGTTGTTGTTTGTTTTTCCTGGCCTGGCGGCAGGGAAATGCTTTTGGCAGTGATAGTGAGGGTACCTGCAGGGGACTGGGAGCATGCGGTTGTAATGTTTTAAAGGGCTAACTGGACCTGACTGAAACGTATTTGCAACCTTAATTCCTTTTACTATTCAAAACAAAACTTCAGTAAAATTGCCGGTACTCCATTTATCTTTGGCAGACTGCTCAACCATCCCTTGATAAGAAAGGGATTTTGAGAGTCAGAGAGCCAAACTTCCTGCTGCCTGTTCTTTTTTCATTCCAGGGGAACTATTTTTGAATTTTTCTTCGTAATAACTTTACAGTGAATAACCATTAAAGAAGGTCAACACCCTCTTTGGTTTTACAGGCAACCTGTGGTAATCATGGCTTCCAACAGGATTTGTGTCTCCAATGAATTATGCTTTCTTGTGGTAAAACTGTTTCTTTCTGCACAGTCCCCAGTGGCTGTTCATTCCTTTTGGTACACTTTCACATAAACCGCTCAATATTGAGGACAGATGCTGCACTCCATCGTCATTCAAGCTTTCACTGGGCCACAACACAACTTGTTCAAAAAGCGTACTAAAGATATTGGGGTATTGGGCTTGATTCCCATTGACACTAAGGCCTCTTTTACATTGCCAGAGCCATGTAAAAGGACCTTAAAATGGGTGTAATAATAAGAATTGCCACCCCTTTGAGACCTCTTTACATGGCTGGAGGGGTTTTAAATGGCTGCAGTATAAATGAGAGGCAGAGCCATTGTTAATAGAACTCTCAGCTTACATCTTGAAGGTGTCTCAAAAATAAATGACTTTGGAAATATGAATTTTGAGCCTCAGAAGAAAGAATAAGGTTTCACTTGCTGGACTATTGCTTGGCTTGGGAGAAATAAAAGCATCAAGATAGTCAGCCAGGGTTTTCTTCAAAGGATAATGTTTATAACCAGAAAACCAGTCATGTAACATAAGTAAAAAAACAGAGTAACAGAAAACTCCCCTGCACTGGGGTTCAACCCGGACGTGTGAACCTGGATCCAGAGCCCCGATGTAACTGACACGTTCTCCCTCTTCTGTGTCTCAAGCAGCTAATGCATAGTCCTTTCCCCGAGAACCTGTGTGACTGGTAGAGGAAGTTGAGCTAGTTAACTTCACTGGGAACAAGGTATTGTCTCCGTACATACTGGCCTGTACTGAAGCCCGTTCTGCCACGTTTGCACTACAATCGTTACCTGTGCTAGCTAGGTTAAAGCTAGCACAGGTATGCCTAACTGTGCACCAATCACATCTTTACTTTCACTGTAGACGTTCCAAAGGGCTGGTCTATGCTACCGCACTAAATCAATCTGTTACGTAACTTCAGTTACATGAATAACGTAACTGAATTCGACGTAGTTAGATCCACTTATCGCGGTGGCTACACTGCGCTGTGGCGACGGGAGAGCGTCTCTCATCGACTTCCCTTTAGCTTCTCAGGGAGGTGGAGTACACAAATCAATGGGAGAGTGCTCTCCCATCGATTTAGCATGTCTTCACCAGACCTGCTAAATCAACACTTGCTGCATCGATTGCAGATCTACCGGTAATGTGGCCATGTCCTTAGAGAGGAGCAGTATGGTTATTAGCACTGCCCATTCATGTATGTGAGCAGCCAAACTAGTTTAATGCTGTCCCACAATATTGCCTGTAAAACCAAATAAGGTGTTGACCCTCCTTCGGTGCATCTCTTGATGCCTGCAGTTCTTTTGGGTTTTTGTGGTGGTTTCAGCAGTCATAGGCTGCGGATGTTCTGGGCGTGATTCTCATATGGATTTAGAGCACAGACTAAAATGATTGTGGAAAATGGATATAAAGTGCTACCAGATAATGTTGTACACTCACATTGTAAGATGTAAATACCTACACATGACGTAAGGCAGTGGAGAATCAGGCTCTCTGTATCAAAGTTCCCCCTTTTGTGGACTTCACAGCCATCATTTACTTTCTTCTAAGTTTAGGAACTGGAAAATAAGGGTTAATATCTTTACTCAAACATATGTTTAGATGAATAGATTTGTGTCAACAAAAAAAAAAGTATTTTTTACACTTGGTTTTTGTACCTCCTCTTTATCTTGCACTCTACAGCCAAGTCATTTTAGTCTGTGCTCTAAATCCATGTTTACTACTAACCAGACCCTTTTCAACTTGGAATGTTAGTTTTCTGAAATATGGTTTTGTAATTATGGGATGGGTGGGGAATTATTCACATGCTGACTGACCTTTTACCCTTTATTCTGGGCCTCTGGCTGGGTTTCCTGGTTTGTCTCTCAAATCTAGTTTTCCTGGTACATTGGTAGATTTAAAGTCATGTAGTTAAATTCAAAGCAGCAGCACTTTTTTCCTGACAACTCCTGTAGTAAATACTCTATGTGAATCCAAGTCTCTCTCAGTACAGAATCCCACATCCTTCCTGACTCTAAATTTCTGTTGCAGAAACGATCTTCTGGATCTCTCTGAGGGCATTCAGATTACTGCTTCTCTCAGGGGTCTTTGTTAATTAGGGAGCAAGGTAGTTAAGATTTCATCTTGCAAAAGCAATCAGTCTGCTCTGAGTTTCATTGGCTTCAAGAAGGGCTGCATACAAGTTGAATCCCTTTGCAAAATTTCAGGCCTTGAGTTTTATTTGATGTTTTTGTTATACGCATGATTTTGATTCCTCCCTCAACATTTAAAAAAGCCAAGAAGCCGCCAACCCTTCCGCATGTTTTCTAACAGCGTAAGAAAAATGTGGCAGAATTTTTAATTTTAATTGGAAATGAGCTTTGTTGATAAAACTTTTTGGGGGGGATTTTGAAATTTTGTTTTATGTTTGTTTTTAAATAGTCAATTGTACCTGAAGTAACACTTGAAAATGGCTCATTCTGGAATTTCTCAGGTCTGAAGATGACACAATGAGAAATAAAAAAAAAAACGCACTTGAGTGTTCTTTTTTAGTTAGGCTGGGTAGCTAATTTTAGAGCTGCTCACTAATGAGCTTTGAAAACTATCAGGTCCCAGCAGGGTTTATATACCGTGACCATTAACCCTTCAGACCCTCCCTGTGCTAACGTATGCTTCATTTAGAAAATATCCGTCAATTGCTAATGTTCTGAAAATTTGTCAGCATTTGCTTTTCACCCTGAAAATCAGGTTGTTCCCAGTCTTGTTGCAGTGAATTTCCAGAGCTCTTATCTCAAATTCCTGCTCTAGCCAGCCAGCACCTCCTCTCACTCACATTTTCTACCAGAAGAGAAAAGGTGGTGATGGAATCTTCACCAACCTCAGATATCCTTGTCCTCTTGACTCACTGGCTTCTCTTTGCTGGTCCCTGAGCTGCTCCTGGGCCATTCCGCAGAGAGATGGAATGGATGCTGTTGCAGTTCTCTTAATACCAGGTTTTTCACGCACCTGGCAGAGGAGGGAGAGTAGCTGAGGCAAGATGTTGGTTCCCCACCCCACTATATCCTGCAGGGTGGTCACAAGATGATATCAATGATTTGGCCTAGTGGGGTCTTTCAAATAGGGAAGTTATGAATCTAAAGGAAAAAGATAGGAAATAGCAATCTTTGAGCCCTGTGCAAAGTACCGTAAGTTTCCTGTAAGAGTGAAGATTGGGCATTGGTTAGAGGGGCAGAGTGAATTTTATTTATTAAATCTGAGTACTGAATCTCCTGACCCTCTCTTACTTTGGTTAGAACCATTTCTACTAATGTTTTAATAAATAAGATTTTACAAATGTGACGGTCTCTTAACAAATTGTTTTATTTTATTTTACCGGGAGAATTGGCTCTTTGAGAACTAAGCTTAGCCTGATGTGATTAACCAGGTAGTCTGAGTCTGGCTTCCTTCTCTTCTGCTTTTCATTTGTCTCATCTATGCTTCATAATAGACTTATTTCCTGAACATTATAAAGATGTATTTAAAATGAACATTTGCAATTCAGTTTAAATCAACTTCTGCTGAAATCATCTATTAAATGGATAAGGTAAAGTTTAGGACCTTGAACATCTGTTTTTAACTGGGCTATGAAATGCTGAGAGTGAAACTTCAGGAAATTAAAATATAAACTTCCCTGCCTCCTTCCTGAAGGGGCAGGAGCTGGGAACGGGCCTGTCTGTTTGCTTATGCCAGTATGTTAGGTTAACACTTTGGATGTCCAAAGACATCCCCTATTCTTTTATTGCTTGACCATAAGCTGTCATGTAGAACTATTCAGTATATCAATGCATTGCCTTGGAATCTCAGAGTCAGTAGATGGGTGATTAACTCTTCTATAAAGATGTGTGCTGGAATGAGGAGAGCTGATCAGCTGCAATCTCCCCTGTTTGAATATGTCAGCAAACCACACCTGATTGCTATCCCAGATGTGCCTCTTGACGTCTCTTAAAACTCCAAGAGTGACCATGAATCAGTTGCCCTTTTTCTTCTCAAGAGCAAACACCTGCATGTCTGAAATGTGGAAATGCCTTTCTTTCCCTTGGGAATAGCGATGACTCTTGCCAGCAATTACAGACTTTAGACTAGCATCCACTGAAAAGCAAAGCTCTTTCCTTTGAAACTCCTCGAAAGAGCAGTTTGTAGAGCACTGTGTCCCACTATCTTCAGTATTATTAGACTCCACAGTCAGGTACTTGTTAGGATACTCAAGTTCTATAGCATTCCTGAATTTAACCAATCCTAGTTTAGGCATACCCTATATTCATATATGCATTGTGTGTACATATATTTCCTGCTGGCTTGGTGATTGGCTTTTTATACATAACTGAGATACATTACACTTAACATTGCTACCTGTAATGCATTGATTTTATCATAGCTTGCTTATGTGTGTTTGGAATAGTGGGGGTTCTGACAAGAAGGGGACAATGCTATACACTCAACTGTTGTATGGATTGCATTTTTTCAGTTAGCTCTATTTTGCAGAACAACTACAAAAATGTAATCCTCAAAACTATATTTGCAAGGAAAACTAATCCTAATCAGTTGCGGAGAGGCAACAGTGAAGCTCAGACCATAAATATGGGTATTGACTATCTGAAAAAGAAATTCCAGCCACTAAACTTAGTGCATGAATGCAACAGAGAACATTCATTGATAGATTTAAGACCAGAAGGCACCATTAGATCATCTACTCTGACCTCCTGCGTAACACAGGCATTAGAACTTCATCCAGTTTACTCCCGTAAAATTTGCAACAAGTCTGGTATTCATATAATAATGCAGATTCTGGCAAAGCTTTTTATAATGTTCATTAATTAAATCCTATACGACTTCCCCTCTCTCCCAAGGGCTTTTATACTTGACCTATTATTCGCTCACAATCTTTAAACAAAGAATTTAAAGCCATATGTGTTATGTCCTTAAGTCTGTCCTACTGAAGTTACCCACTGAACATGAGTTGCCCTATTCCAGGGGTTGGCAACGTTTGGCACGCGGCTCGCCAGGGTAATCACCCTAGCGGGCCGGGCCAGTTTATTTACCTGCTGACGTGGCAGGTTCGGCCGATCGCGGCCCCCACTGGCCACAGTTCGCCATCCCGGGCCAATGGGGGCAGCGGGAAGCCGCGGCCAGCACATCCCTCGCCCAC
This sequence comes from Chrysemys picta bellii, assembly GCF_011386835.1. Classification (NCBI taxonomy): domain Eukaryota; kingdom Metazoa; phylum Chordata; order Testudines; family Emydidae; genus Chrysemys; species Chrysemys picta. The sequence continues at coordinate 117,638,973 of NC_088796.1, forward strand.
GCCGCTTCTCGCCGCCCCGATTGGCCCGGGACGGCAAACGGCCAGGGTTTGCTTACTCTGGCGAGCCGCATGTCAAACGTTGCTGACCCCTGCCCTATTCAATTGAGGGATTCTATAAGAGTTTTTAATTGATAAATAATTAGGACTTAAAGGCCAAACTTCTAGGAAAGGGCTTTATTTGGAGAGTTATAAAAGTTAAGCTCAGCCTGCTGAACAGTGTTTAGGGTGGAGGGTAAAATTATTGCAACTAAAAGGACATTTTTATTCCTTAACTTTAGTTTTACCTGTTGTGCAACACGTTTTGTGTATACATGGAAAGTTTTTGCCATGTTGGTTTACAGGAATTTTCCTAATAGTGTTGACTTTCACAAATAAACATTAGTGGAAATAACTTTTAATAATTCCAAAGAAATCTTTCAGGGTCTGTTTTTACTCAGCTCCACCCACTAGTTCTGTTTCCCAGTTGTGCACATACTTAGTTCTAACATGTTAGTAATGCTAAAAGTACAGGTTTATACATAGTGAGTAGAGCTGGCTGAACAATGGGTGTTGCCATGCCAACTCTAACGAGACTAATCAATTAAGGTGGGCTATTATCAGCAGGAGGAAAAAAACATTTGTCATGATAATCAGGATGGCCCATTTCAAACAGTTGACAAGAAGGTGTGAGTAACAGTAGGGGGAAAATTAGCATGGCCATGTACATTGGCCAAACCGGACAGTCTCTATGCAAAAGAATAAATGGACACAAATCAGACGTCAAGAATTATAACATTCAAAAACCAGTCGGAGAACACTTCAACCTCCCTGGTCACTCAATTACAGACCTAAAAGTCACAGTTCTCCAACAAAAAACTTCAAAAACAGACTCCAATGAGAAACTGCGGAACTGGAATTAATTTGCAAACTGGACACTGTTAAATTAGGCTTGAATAAAGACTGGGAGTGGATGGGTCATTACACAAAGTAAAAACTATTTCCCCATGCTAATTTTTCCCCTACTATTACTCACACCTTCTTGTCAGCTGTTTGAAATGGGCCATCCTGATTATCACTACAAAAGTTTTTTTTCTCCTGCTGATAATAGCCCACCTTAATTGATTAGTCTCGTTAGAGTTGGTATGGCAACACTCATTTTTTCATGTTCTCTGTGTGTGTATATATATCTTCATGCTGTATTTTCCACTGCATGCATCTGAGGAAGTGGGTTTTAGCCCATGAAAGCTTATGCCCAAATAAATTTGTTAGTCTCTAAGGCCTGGTCTACCCTGGAGGGGGGCGATCAATATAAGTTATGCAATTTCAGCTACGTCAATAACATAGCTGAAGTCAATGTACTTAGATTGACTTATTGTGGTGTCTTCACTGCGGTGAGTCAACTGCTGCTGTTCCCCCGTGGACTCTGCCTGCGCCTCTCGCGGAGCTGGAGTACAGGAGTCAACAGGAGACTGTTCGGGGATCGATTTATCACATCTAGACTAGACATGACAAATCAAACCCTGCTGGATCAATCGCTGCCTGCCGATCCAGCCGGTAGTGAAGACATACCCTAAGATGCCACAAGGACTTTTTGCTGATACAGACTAACACAGATACCACTCTGAAACAATTGTAATGTCATCTTGGATATGAATTTAAATACATTGTCTGCAGAATTATTCATGTTTCCTTGTTTCAGAATGTGCCTTACTTGTAGAGGCAAGTTTGCAGTCACTGGAATGCTGCTTTCAGTTCTGATGTCTGTTTTCTCTTTTTTTTTCAGTCCACAGTCATGAGTGAACCCCAGTGCTACTACAATGAAAACATTGCCTTCTTTTATAACCGGAGTGGAAAATACTTAGCCACTGAATGGAACACTGTCAGCAAGCTTGTGATGGGACTGGGTATTACCGTCTGTATCTTCATAATGCTGGCCAATCTCTTAGTTATGGTGGCTATTTATGTCAACCGCCGCTTCCACTTTCCTATTTATTACTTAATGGCGAACTTAGCTGCTGCAGACTTCTTTGCAGGGCTGGCCTACTTTTACCTAATGTTTAACACGGGACCAAACACTAGAAGATTGACTGTAAGCACCTGGCTTCTTCGCCAGGGTCTCATTGACACTAGCCTGACGGCCTCTGTAGCCAATTTGCTGGCCATTGCTATTGAGAGGCACATTACGGTCTTCCGAATGCAGCTGCATACTCGGATGAGCAACCGACGAGTGGTGGTAGTAATTGTTGTCATCTGGACTATGGCCATTGTGATGGGTGCTATACCAAGTGTCGGCTGGAACTGTATCTGTGATATCACTCACTGCTCCAATATGGCGCCACTCTATAGTGACTCTTACTTGGTTTTCTGGGCTGTTTTCAACCTGGTCACTTTTTTGGTTATGGTGGTCCTATATGCTCATATCTTTGGGTATGTCCGCCAAAGGACTATGAGAATGTCCAGACACAGTTCTGGGCCCCGCAGAAATCGGGACACCATGATGAGTCTCCTGAAGACCGTGGTCATTGTGCTTGGTGAGTATCTACTTCAGCAAAAATGTTCTTCTCTGTTTCCCGTAGCGTAAGTTAATAAAAGATTTCATTAGTGCTAGAGGAGAACTGGAACATGCATGCCCAACCTTCCCGTTGGCACATCATAAATTTGTGGGGGATGGGAAAGGGAGTGAGGAGCGAGCGAACACCAAGTGTTCATACCACTCTTGGAATTATCATATTTATGGCACTGATCTCTAAACCTCAATCATTCTATAATTCAACATCTGTCCTGGTAATATAATTTTTTTAAGGGGAACATTCAGGGAGTGATGGAAAACAGGACGTGGATTATAATGCTGATATGCACAAGGCAAAAACAGCCCCTTCCCCAGGAGCAGCTTCACTTACATTTCCTGGTCCATTATAAACCTCCCCAATGCAGACAAACCCTCTTTCATAGAAACGTTATCCCCTGTATGTCTTCCTGGTGCTAGGCCTGTGTATTTGGCAGAGCTAAGCAGCTGCAGCACGGAAGTGGCACAGGGGTAGCTGCTACTTGCTGCATGCTTTTCATCTCCTAGGTAAGTACCCGCTGTGTTTTCCATTTCTTGTTGCTCAAGAAATGGCACGTTCTCACAGGTATCTGTTGCCATATTTGGAGATAGTCCAGGTAACAAATGCTTGACTTGCTTATGTGGCACAAAACCATTCCCTCTGTTCAGTGACAGATGATGTCAAAAACTATTAAATCTCACTAAGTGAAGTGAAAATATGTCTAGCTAGGTTCAGATCTCTGTTATATAATGTTCAAATGCATGGACATCTTTGTTATATATTAGTTACATTAACATGAATTGATGGAAGTTTATATTTAACTGCCTGCTGATTAATCTTGGAGCAAGAGGCAAGAATCTGTGCTTTAGTTTCATTAATACAAGCAGGTAAGTGTTGGTGTGCTCACTTATCTAACACTTTGGTAGAGGAGCAAATGTCTCTGTGCCATAGCAAGAACAAGCTGGAAATTTACTAACAATCCATGTTACTGTATTCTCTGTTTACTTGCATCATTATCATGTTTTGCTTTTCTGTCTAAGGCAGAAAAAATTGTTTTGAGTTGGGAAGGATAAAATAGGTAAACTTTCCCTTGATTCATGGACTGCTCTACTGCACTCAATGCTGTTTCTAAACCCACCTGTTCTACCTCCCTTTCACCAAATTCAGGCAGGCAGATGAGGTTCAGAAGAAAGCTTCAGCTCTGAGCATATCTTCCGAAAGCAAATCTATATTTTCCCTTTTGGATGAACTGCCACTCTTTCCAACTGCGTAGCAGTAAAGCACTTCCTGTCATATAACTGGCCGGTCAAATCTCGTAAACCAGACAAATAGTAAGCATTTTTAGCAGTGCTTTGAAAGAGTAAAAAATACTGAGTAAATCTAATTTGGTAGTTAATGCCAGTACAGCTGTGCCACTTGTGTGCCTGCAGTGCGCCGATAGGAGAGAGCTCTCCCGCTGGCATAATAAAAGCAGGCCCAACAAGCGGTGGTAGCTATGTCGGTGGCAGATGCTCATGTGAGTGCTTATGCCAGCAAAACTTGTGTTGCTCAGGGGAGTGTTTTTTTCACACCTCTGAGCAACAAAAGTTTTGCCAACATAAGTGCTAGTGTAGACCTGGCTGTAGTCCCATAAAACACTTCTTGAGAAGTCTTATAAATAAAATTGCTTTCCTTAAAAAACAATAATGAATGCAGTTCTCAGGTTATGTTTGTTTTACTGTGTGGCCAACTCTTTTATGAAATGTGTATCCTGTGTGTCACAGGATATTAAGTATAAGACTTGAAGTAGCCTTTTCAAAAGAGATTAGATGCTTACATGAAAAATAGAAGCTGTAGTTACACTTGCTAGGACAATCTACGAGGGCTGTGAATCCTCATGAACCACGGTATTGGGCTGACTGCTAGCTGGGGTCAGGAAGGAACTCATTGTACCACTCTACTGGGTGTATTATTGCCATTAGCTGTATGTATGGGGGGCTTCTTCTGGAGTATCTGACATTGGTCACTGTGGGGACCAAGGGACTGAAGTAGGTAGATGACCAGTGTGTTCCAGTAATTTTCCTTATCTGTAGAAGCCAATTAAAAGTCAACATTCAGCAACCATAGCCACACAATTATTATAGCTATCGTCTTTGTGGCTGTGTTTTGCAAATGCTGATTTCATAGCGATGACCACTGTAAGGATTACCGAAAAAAGTAAAAATTAATATTTGAGGCCAACATATTCAAACTTGCATCTCTGAAGTTAACCATCCAGGCCCCAGTTCAGCAAAGCACTTAAGCATGTGCTTAAATCCCATTGGGTCTTAAGCACATATTTAAGTGCTTTACTGAATGAGGGCCTTGAAGAGGTTACATGAATTTCATAGACGTTGACGACCTGTACAGTCACCGATGCTGAGCACTTCTGAAAATCAGCACACTTGCCTACGTATCAAACATGGACTTAGCTTTCCCACTTTGGCCTCCAGATGCATTTGGACTCTGGCCTTCAGGTTTACTTTCCTCTAATTCTCAGATGAGTTATTCCTCAGTATTAAGGGCAACAGTTTGTTGGCATGGATTAATGGTGATCCATCAGCCAGTGAGTGATGCCTTTCATGCAGCCAGTGCACAACAAATAGAGGTGGAAGTTTCTAGCTGGGCTTTCCAATGAGACTCTCAAAGCATAGCTTTCTATAACCGCACTATATTATTCGCCAGTATGGATCTCAGTAAGAAATCAGACTGCCGAATGGAGGGCGGGAAGAGAAAGGGGGTAACATAATCTTTACTTCTAGAGGCCTGCTTTTAGGTCTGGTTGAAAATGTTCATGGTGAGCGAAATGAGCTTGATTTCAGTTGTAGCAGCTTCTAAATGTCTTTTTGTATAGCAAACCTACCGCACAAGGACACTGCAGGGAAACTGTGCTGGGATTGGTTTTCCCAGCCCTGGGATAAGATATATTTTCAGACCCGTGTGGAAAAGCTCATGGAATGTTTATCTCTATGCTACTTGGCTCTTTCCAAATCAGCTTTCTCTTTCTGCCTCAATACATTACACAGAAGAGGAGAACTTGGGCTTTCTTGGTGGTCTAGCTGTTAATGCAATGTAGTGCATTAAAGTCTGAGGCAAAGCTCATCCCCTCTACAGAGAGAGGGGAAAGGAAGTGCCTTCGTTTTATTCTCAAAAGATCTTCTCCCCTGAAATTCCCTGCAGCTGACTCAAGAATGCAGTTGGTGCGTGCTAGCCCTCTTGAACTGAAAGATTGGGTTTGCTCAGCACAGAGCTGCTTTGGAGCAATGGGGGGAGGGTAGGGTGAGGATCAGAATGAAAAATGCAGGGAAGGGGCTCTAGAGGAATCCTCAAATATAAATCAACAAACACTGCAAAGAGATGTAATGTTGATCTTATTTTATGGTCCTCTGAATCCATAAATAACTACCCCGTAAGTCAGTCAACAAGGGATTCTTTCACTTGATTTCTAAACTTACATAAACTGGTCTTTCTGAAGTTAGCCAATGAGCGTACAATTTTTTTCATCCGTCCTTACTGCAGTTTCAAGGGGAGGCAGATAAACAAAAGAACTTCTTGTTTATCAACCCCAGTAAATGCCTAACACTGTCTTCCATCCCCACATCTCATTGCCTTGCTCCAAGAGGACAGCCACCCACAAGAAAAAAAAAAAATCCTCTTCTGATGGCTATGCTGTCAGCATGTGTGAGGTGCAATCCAATTGAGTTGCATAAGAGGACTCATTGTTTTCCCAATGACTAAGAGGGCTTGAAGCTCTGGCTGGAGCGGTCGGGAGCTGGCACACTGCGTCATCCCACAGAGCTGCTAGGATGTTGAATCCTGGGACTGAGTCAAAGCAGAAAACAGATTTTTTTTTTCTTTTTTTGCTTTTCATGCCCTTTTGTGTTTTTTCCTTGAGTAAAATATTTTAAACAGAAGGAAGTGATTTCATAGTTGAGTCCTTTCTTTTAACAAGGCTCCTTTTGAAATCTGTAATGTAACAAGAACATAAAGCTCTTTCTCCATAAGATGCCTTTTTGCTTTGGGGCTTATGCAGAATTGATTCGTATAACAAACACAGATGTAAAATTGGGTCTCGGTTAGGCTGAGACTCAAATCATACCAAAAGCATTTCATAATTGCAGTGTGTTATTAAAGTAAAAAAGGGAATTTGCAGAAAGAATCTAACTGATATAACAAGCTTAAAACATGTATCTTTTCCTTTTTATTGCTTATCTTCGAACACTCTTTTAGGATGAAGTTAAACCAGTTTTCCTATTGGGTTTTTAGTTAAGTTGTTATTTGAATCTTCTTCACTAGCCAAATGCAGGGCTGGAAACATTCACTGCTATATGAGAAAGACAGGTATTAAAGCTCTGAACCAGGAATCCAGAGATCTAAGTTCAAATCCTAGCATGATCTTAGACTACTTGTGTGACTTTGGAAAAATTACTTACAGCCAGATTTTTTAAATGCTATTTAGGTGTCTAAGTATACAGATTCGTTGCGAGTGGAATTCCTCAAAGCACTAAGGATATATCTGCATATTTAGATGGATAAAGACATTTAAAAATCTGGCCCTTAATCTCTGTTTCTCAGTTTCCTATCTGTAACATGGGGATACACACCGGGTGAGCAAAAAAGTGTCTTATCTATTTAAAAAGTTAGCTGTTCATGGCAGGGACTGTCTCTCCATAGTCTCTATGGCAGGGGTTCTCAAACTTCATTTCAACACAACCCCCTTCTGACAACAAAAATTACTACATGACCCCAGGAGGGGGGACCAAAGCCTGAGCCCGCCTGACCCCTGTTGTCCAGGATTGGCGGGGAGGGGGGAAAGCTGAAGCCCAAGCCTTGCCATCCCAGGCCGCAGAAGGGGGGAAGCGAAGTCGAAGCCCAGGGGCTTCAGCCCCAGGCAGGAGGCCTGTAATCTGATCCCCGCTGCCCAGGGCCGAAGTCCTTGCACTTCGGTCCCGGGTGGTGGGGCTCAGGCTTCAGCTTTGGGCACAGGCGGGGGGCTTGGGCCCCGGGACCCAGCAAGTCTAATGCCAGCCTTGGCGACCCCATTAAAACGGGGTCGCAACCCACTTTGTTCCCAAGCTACAGTTTGAGAACCGCTGCTCTATGGTAATACAAATGAACTAATAGTGAGGGTCATTCGTGGCGCACATGCAGTCTCCTTAGAGGCTATCCATAATGCAGTGTGGTATTGCTACTGTGCTTCCATAGGAGGGAGTCAGTGGGGCTACTCAAAATAGCAAACACTACAGCTAGTAATCAGAGTTTGCAGAATTGGGCTCTTGTGTCTGACATTGAAATTATAGTAACAACTCTTCCCAATTACATGATAGAAGTGTGACAAAGTTGCCTATAACTGAGCCACAGATTTATTCCTTCCTTTTTTAGCCTCCCTCCCTGCACATTGTCAATATTATTTTACCAAAATTAGTTATGTATATTGACTTTAACTCCGTAGCTGCCTTCCGTGACATAGGTGGAGCAAGCAATGAATTCCTGATTGCTTGCACCTAGACTCCCTGGGAACTGGAAAACCTGCATGATTTATTTTCTCTGAAATGTAAGGGCACTGGCAGTGTGTGAGAGTGATCAGTTTGGTTTAATCTGCAAGACGTGGAAATAGAGATGGGCGCAGGATTATAATGAATTTTAGTTGTTAACCGTTTTACCATAAAGGAGTGTCGCTTTCTTTAAACACATCTCCTTGCTATTGCAATGGAGAGATAAATGTGATGGAAACATCTGGAAGTTCAGAGTAAACATCTGGAAGGATAGAACTGCTTGTTGACAGGGTTTTTTTCCTGCCACAGTTATGAATTGCACAAGAGACTTTAATTTTTTGTACTGACTCTGAAACTTTCACAACCAGGGTACCAAACTGAAATGAAATGCGGCAGACAATAACTAAGGTAATATAGTGAGCTCTTGAGAACCTAATTAATCCTCAGGGCTGGGGGTACTTTTCATTTTGCTTGGTTAAAGGAATGTAGCAGGAAGTCACCTACTTCTCGACATATGCAATTGGTTAAAGCAAATTCCACTGTATTATCAGTAACTTGTCCCCTAACCAGGTGATTGATTGGTTGACATGCAGTTGTTACATGGTAGGATGAAAACCAGCCAGTACTGTGGAGACTGACTTTTTAAAAAGATGTTTTCAATACGTATGCTGTCTGTCTGCAGTCACTGACGTACAGTGCACCTCACAAGTGTTTCCGCCCATCTCTGTCCTGCATTAGAGAGGTTTGTTGTTCAAATATAAAGCAACTCCCGTATCATTTAGCAGTTTTAATGAGCTAATTCCCCATGCTGGCATATAGACACAGCTCATATGATGGTGAATGCTTACTTTTCATGAATGTCTATTACGTCCTCAAATCTTAAGGCCACTGACAGAACTTGTTATTAGCTGGATTTCATCAGCTCTCAGGTGAGTGGACTGAGGGACTGAGGTGAAGGCAATATTGTCTAGGCAGAGCTTGGCTGTGGCTTTACTTAAACTCTGGCAGACCTTCTCTGCCAATAGACCATTATTCCTCTGGTCGAAATCAAACACTATGTTGTAGTCATGCGATGCATCAATATCAGGATCTTTTAGTAGAGCAAGGATTTAACTTGGCACCCTGTTGACTGGAAACTCATGGTTTCATTTGTTCATCCTGTCCCTGTAGAGTTTGTGACACAAAGAGCACTGAAGCCTTAGTATCATTTTCCCTGAGATCATTCTTCTTAGCGTATGTGCAATGTGCCTCAGGTGGCACGTGACCAGGATTCATCACTGAATATGGTCCACTGATTGGATCATTAGCTTCCCCGGCCTAGGCCGGGTGCTTCTGGAGAGGGCGACCTGGGTGCTGATCTGTCCCCCCCTCCCCCGCCCCCAGGAGAACATTGAAAATGCGCATCTCTTCTTAACTTGAAAGCATTGTTCAATTTAGCAGGCATGGCCTGATTTGGAGGGTTGTTAGGGGTTTTCTTTTAATGTTCATAGAGAAGGCAGTTGTGGTGTTGGTGGGGGGCTCTGCTTTCCACAACCCACTCTGCAAAGGGCAACTTTAAGAACTGGGGTGCTCCTGGAATTGGGAAGCACAGTAGAATCTCTTCAGTGTGAGGGGCTTGTTCATCCTTCGCCAACCCTACACAGTAATGCTGTTTGTATGTTGATTCAGGCCTAAAAGGAAAAACAAGTTCTGTAAACTCAGGAATTGGCATCAGGAATCGGAGTCTGGCCATCAATGACTTTCTGTTCTAAAACAGGAGGAGCAGTATTTAGTCTCCGGGTGTTTTTAGATTGGTATATTTTAAAAGTGCATAGACTGTGAATTTAGCCCACGGTCAAGTGAACTGGGAAGTTGCAGCTGATGATCTATAGACTAAATTGATCATATCTAATGTATTTCATAGGATTATTTCTCTTATTACACTGTACATATATGTGAAGAAACAGTGAGTTTGTAACATACTGTAAAATCATCAGTTAGAAATGACGGATATGGTACATGTCTGATAACTATTATATTATACCATCAAAGATACTATTTGAATGAAAAAGTGAAATCAAATTTGATACCTTAAGGATTTCTGCATTTTAAATATGTTTGAGAGAGGTCTGATTTTTGTTTTTACTTTGCGTTTTTGTGTTTGATGTCATTTGATTTGGGATTTTTTTTGATGATTTCATATAAGCACTTTCAGAGCAATTGTGACTTAAAACTAGCACACGTCTAAGCTCTGATTGAAGGAAGTAGCGGCTATACTACTTGCTTTTTTTTATTAAAGATGATATATGCTGCTAGTTTTATAATGCAGCACTTTTTTTTGCATGTTTCCTGCATAAAATTGTGAGTATTGTTATGTAAAAGGTTGAGTACAATCAGTTTGTGAGGATGATAGAAGAGGAAAATCCAGCTATACTATATCTTTGCCATATAGTTTGTCATATATGTCTTGAATTTTTGCCATTACTGTCATCGTGGAAAGAGTAGGCAGATAATTTACCAGCCCAGGCATAAAATCTTTCCTAATTTTTTTCCCCCCTGTTTAATATATCTTGACTATTGTGCTAACTGGTTTAGACCCAGTCATAATACATGGGAAATTAAAAATTTTTTTTGCAATTGTTAAGTCAGCAAACTATAGGTCCAGATTCTCAGCTGTAAATCTGGATAGCCGCATTCAAGTCACTGGAGTTATTCAGACCTGAGGATCTGGCCCATAGCCTGTAAATACTTATCAGGGGCCAGAAAAATAACCTGAGTTTTGAAAGTCACTTAGTGTTTTGGTTTGAGAAAAAAACACCATTATTGCATGCACTCTTTCCATAAAGAATCTCTCTCAATTTGACTCAATTGGCACTCCTAATGGAATTTATTTTCTTGCAACTCGTTATCGTTCATCTCTTATTCTCCATGAAATCAGCTTTATTATAACTAATTTAATACTTGTTTGGCTGGCAAGGATGATACTTTAATAAAAATTAATTCTGCTGGTCTGCTTGATCCTCAAAATAATGGAGATTGACATATTGGACACTGTTGGCATATGTCTGACTCGAGGCTTCATAACAGTTTTGTTTTCCAAAAACAAACCAATGCTAGCTCACATAACTGAAGCAACTGTAATTTGAACTTCGAGTTTAGAAAATGCTGTGGCAAGTCCTTTCTGTGAACCCTAAATCTGGTTTGATGTTCTGACAGTTTAAAGCTATAGATATTTCTTTCTTTCCCCACTGCCCCTCCCAGTGAAATCTACTACATCCACAAGTAAAACTAATGCATCTTGAGTAAACAACTTTTCTCTAAAATATTCTAAATATCCTTGTTGAATTCATGGCTTCACCATGGGAGAAACCTTGTGGAAGTTTGGCCCCTTTGACTTAATAGAACAGATTTATTTTCCTCTTGGGTTCCTTGGAGACTATGGTTTGAAGAACTTCTGTCAGTGCCTAAAGCAGGCATGTGGTTTTATATTTGGGGATTGGTGGGTGGAGGGGGGATGGACGAATCCCCGTGGGAGGAAATGATGCCTCATTTATAAAAGACCTTTTCCTAAATTCAGTTCAGATTAATATCTTTTGTAGGGAGCCACATATTGGCGGGAAAATGGAAACTCTGAAGCATTCAACAATGCATGGGATAAAGATGAATCTTGAGTAATCCTCCTTGTTCTGTACCCTTTCTCCAAGTTCAGTTCTTGGTAAAGAATCTTGGAATAGTGACTTGTAGAGACTCTTAGTTTAAAAGCACTTTTTAGGATCTCTTTAAATGGATTTATTTCAATAGCAAAATTGAGGCTTTGGGGCCTATTTGTTCCATCAGTGCGCATAGTTAACATGCATTAACAACAAAAATATTGGGCATATCCTTGCACTTGGAGTACAGAAAATAACGCTTTCTGCTGGGCAAAGTTGAAATAACAAACATTTGGCTGAGGAGTGAAACATAGCTGCTGAAAGCCCCACCTAAAGGAAATGAAATAGTTCTGAGTAAACTACTCTCCTTCAGTGGCATTACAACCAAGGATGTACTTAGAGAGATAGGATGGTGAGGTAATATCTTTTATTGGATTAACTTCTGTTGGTGAGAGAAACAAGATTTTGAGCTTACACAGAGTTGCTCTTGTAAACTTGAAAACTTGTCTCTCTCCCCAACAGAAGTTGGTTCAATAAAAGATCACCACCCTCTTTGTCTCTTTAATATCCAAGGACCAACATGTCTATGACAACACTGCATACAACGATGTACTTCTCTGTCTTGACACCTCCAAAATACTAGAGGTTGAGACCTTTTTGTGAGAGAATCTCTCTATCCCAAAGATCTTAGTGAGCAATGGGAAGATCTGTGATGCTGTGAAGGGGTGACCAAGTATGTAACTTCATAACTAGAAATTCAGTGGGTATAAGAAGATCTACATGTGATATTTCAGAACACAAGTAAAACTCTTTGATTTAGACCTCAGGCCTTAGAATGACCCACGCTCAACGTTACAGGGCAATAGGATCTGTTAAAACAGAAGGGGGACGTTTAGACTATAGGAAAGATGCCTATACCACTTTTGTAATATGGTTTCATCCAAAATACCGTGTTTTTGGAAAACATGTTCCCATGTGGTTGTGTGGTTTGAAAGCAAAGGGTTTGGGAGCTAAGAGGATCTTGGTTTCTTGTCCAGGCCAAATCTGACTCATACTGTAACTTGCACAAATCATTTGACCTTCATGTACCTCAGAGAACTTAACTAGAAAACAGAACTAAAACCACAAGACCTTACTGAAAACTAGAATGCTGGGGAAAAAAATAGACAAATAAAAATGTCTGCTATTAACTTTTGTCAAATTGTGTAATTCTTGTGCTAAATGAGTCATGATAATTGGCTTGTTCTAAATGTGTTGCCCAAAGTGTCACAAATAGAGAGATTTTTTTTTAATTCTAGTAGTGTACTTCTGAGAGAGTTTCATTTTTATTAATAATAAATTAAGTACAGTAAACGGTACTTGCAGTTGTTCCAGGTGTCATTTATTTATTTATCTTCCAGCAAAGCAAGAAAATACTTTAATATATAGATGCACCCAAAAATAACCTTTCCTTTCATTATAGCCTTAATGCAGTGATGGCTATTAAAGTTAACATTTGTCAGCAGAAGTACACAGAATGGTATCAGATACCAGTTTTGTATTTCCCAACATATAGAATAGGAAATTGTCAGTAAATGTTAGCTTTCCAATACAGGCCATTGTATGTATAGTATTAGACTTAAAATTAGGAATGTGTTGTAGAGAGTTATTTGATGTTGATGTCTGTGGCTGGTTTTTCTCTGCTCTTGCAAGAAGAGACAGAATATGGATTTAAATGCACCCATGTTTGAAAATGTTGGCTTTAACATCTGTGTTTGGAATTGTTTCTGTGATAGTGAACTCTATAACTAAAGTCTATAAACGTGACTTAAGCAGAAACTGATAACAATCGGTGAATGCCTGATTTTTCAACCTCGCTAAGGAAATAAATTGCCATCAATATAGTCACAGATTTGATGTGCTTAAAAATAACATAAAACAAAAAGTCCAAGGAAACCTCACTACAAATGTTGCCAATAGTCCCTCTTTAAGGCCCTTTCAAGTCATTCACACTATTTGTACAGGTAAAGATTTGCTAAAGAAAACACTGCAGAGTGTATGCCTAAAACTATACAGTAGCTGATAGAGAAAGCAGGTTGTTAATGCAAAGACTGACATGTTGGCACTCCCTTATGGTAACAGGAACACTTCCACGGCCTTTATCCACAAATCACTGTGAACACAAAGTATTCTCTCAGTGATGCCTTTATTTCTAGCCTGCCAGCCTACGTTTGATTTAACAGCTTTTCTTTCACTGAAAAATTATGAACCATGTATATATATGTGTGTGGTTACTGTCAGTCAGACCTGCTACTCTAGAAAGTGCAATGTACCATAGACTGAAGAAAATTGCAAAGAAAACATAGTAAGCAGCGATGGCATTCAGGCAGACCTTTCTGCTGGACTGATCTCTTTCCTAAATAAACAAACGCACCTACAGTCCTCCAAATAAAGCTTCGGAGTCATTGTAAAACTATGTGAATGGCTGTCCAACTACAGAAGCAGTTTCTCCTCCCTTGGTGTTAACACCTCAACTGCTAGCAGAGCACCTCACCCTCCCTGATTGAATTAACCTCGTTATCTCCACACTGATTTATACCTGCCTTTGGAGATTTCCATTACTTGCATCTGAAGAAGTGAGGTTCTTACCCACGAAAGCTTATGCTCCCAATACTTATGTTAGTCTTAAAGGTGCCACAGGACCCTCTGTTGCTATTGTAAAACTAATTCCAATTGATGGCATTTGTTTGGGATGTGACAGGTCATCCATCTGAGGTACATTTTCTTTGCAGTCTAGCAGAGCAATAACATTCACGGTTATATGCAGTCATGTTTCTTATAGGCATATCAAATGGGTTTTCAGATAGGTCAGTTTTCCTGCTTCAAATCCCTTCTTAAAAATACCTCTGCCATGGTGTCATTAACATTTTTTGATTACGATTAGGCATCTTGTGTTGGTTCTACTGCTTATCCCACTGTTCATAACGGTCTCATTGTTCCCATGTGCTCTGCCTACCTGTTTGTATCCATCTGTTATCCTCTTGTCTTATACTTAGCTTGAAAGCAATTAATGGTAGGGACCATATTTTTGTTGTGTTTTGCCTAGAACTTTGGGGCCCGATCCGCAGTTAAGGCACCTCAGCGCTACTGAATTGCCAATAATTAGTAATAGTCTGAGGCTGAGCCTACAACCCTTCTATTCATCTGAATCATCCTTATTCATGTGAGTTATCCGACTGCTGTCAGTCAGGATAACTTGCAGGATTACCTACATTCACAAAGGTCGCCAAATCCACCTTATATGCCCATGTGTCTGCCACAAAATACATTGCATGTTAGTTTGCAAATTGGCCTGTTGAAATAACTAGTAGACCATTGGCTGTTACTTACAGCCACTAGGTATCTTAATATTTTTGAGACTGGTGTATTCTCTCTGAAATCTAACTCGAGTTTAGTAATGCCCTACTGCTGCTATGAAGTTTAAAAACTACCTCAAACAATGCAAATACTAGCGTTGCAACCATTACAACAAAATCAGGGTTCCAGTGTTGCTGTCTCTCAATTTTGTTGCGAGTCTTGTAAGATCTGGTGGTTTTCTTCGGGTGTCAGCTCTTGGAGTCATGAATACATCAAAATCTCAGCTTTCATTAAAAAAAAGGAAGTTTTTATCCCTCATGGTTGCAGAAACTTGAAAGCATGAACCCTAAGGATTCAAAAACCAGAAGGCAAATGAAAAGAACCCCAAATCTATTATTTTTAAAAATCTCATGATTTGAAAGACAATTGTATGATTTTTGAGGCCTGAACCGCTATTTTGGAATGCTTAGGGTTGGCGATATTGAGTCTGTGGGAGTTAATGAAGGCATACTTAGTTGAAATTAATTTAAAAAAAATCAATTCCCAGGGAATTCGACATGCCTGTGAAAAGGAGAAATTTAAGTACCCTGGTGATAGGTGCCTTAGAAATACTCTTACGGAGCAACATGTACATTCTACAACTAGGACAGGTAAAATATAAACTTGTTACATAAATGGGCATGCGCCATTTGTATCCAGAGGGCAGTTTGCTGCTGCAGACCACTGTACTATCAGGGAAACAGCTGGGTATTGGAGTAGGTTGAATTAATTTCTGGGAATCAGAATGAAGGAGAGGGTCTATTTGTTCTTCGTAAATTACTATTGTTTTTAAATGAAATCAGTATTTTTAGTGTAAAATCGTAAGATATAATAACTAACCAGACTGAAAATGGGTCTCTAAAGGTATATCTGTACAGCAAAGAAAAACCCACAGCTGGAGCCCGGGCTCTGGGATCCTCCCATCTCCCAGCCCGAGACCAGAAGTCAGCGATGAAGCAACCCAGCAGTCCAAGCCCCGCAAGCCCAAATCAGCTGGCGTGGGCCAGCCGCAGGTGTCTAGTTGCTGTGTAGACATACCCTAAGGATGGAGTTCAGCGGGGGAGGGTAAATGAACAACTTTTACTGTTTCCTTATAAGCTTTGCATTTGAGTAAAAACCTACAATCCCGTTTTATTATATTAAGATACAGTCTTCTATGCAGTGTGTGTGTGTTCATGTGATTAACAACCAGGGAATAATTGCAAAGATCTATTACAATTTGTGAAGTAATTTCCTCCTTGCTTTTGAAAGAGAACTTTTAAAGAAAAGAAATCAGCCTTCAGAAGTAGTAAAAGGCTGCTGGCCTCCAGCTTTTTTATCTCCTGGCGCAAAAATAGCTTTTTTCCTTCTGATTCAGTAGTTTCCTTTTTCTGTTACTCACTCTTTTGCTTGTGCGTTTAAGATTTTGATGTGGTCTCAGCGCCCACTCAGTTCTTATATACAGGTTTGTTATTTTTTCTTCATTTGATGTTTTTTTTCTGAAACTCATGTATTTTTCTCTTCCTTTAGCTATCTAATGAATAAAGTTTAGTTCTCTTATCAGACCTTTAAAATGAATATGCTATATAAGTCTATTGCATGTCCGCATAAGAAGCTACTACGTTGCACAGCTAAATTAGATCACTTGAAAAAATTCTATATCTAAAAGAAACATTCAGCCAAATAGCAAATTGCTATCTGGGTCTAGGTATGAACCTGAATTAGTTGAATGCATTTTCACTTTGTAATCAAGCAAAGCAACATCAAGAATACTTAAATTGTGCACATATTTTTTTTACTACTATTTGTCCTGGAATACGGGGACCTAATTCAGTAACAAAAAGTGAAGAAAATTCTATGGAACACAGTCATCTAAATGGTGTGCAGCTGTGCTAACATTCCAAGAAACAGATTTATATGTAGAGTCAGGATCACAGCGCATTGCCAGTCTTGTAAGTAACACATAGGTCAAAATATGTACGTTTTAATATTGATATAACTGTAACATATTTCTGGAAACTATAATATGTTAGGAATGATAGCTACATATTGACAACAAAAAGCCCATGATTTATAAATTATGTGAACCTAAAAATGAGAAACAGAAATTGTGTTTTGAAACATTTCATCTATTCCACTGACATGCAGTGTGAAAAATGAAAGGACTGGCTCATTACTAAAGTACAAAGTAAATTGTGTTGCCCTCATTCTTCTACTCTGGGTGCTGAAGAGTCTGCTTTTGGTTTTAAAAAAAAAAGTTGAAAATGTACTGATGTGCGTACCTGCATTTGGGCAAGTGCGTAGGTGATAAGGCAGTTGACCATAGAAGTACGATAAACACATGGCAAAATGTTTCTTTCCTTTCACTGTACAATGAGAACATTTCAATATTAATGGTGTCTTCTTCACTTTGTTGCTCTAATTTAATTGGCGAAAGGGTTACACAGAAGGAGCTTAATTCTAGCCTGTGCAGAGAGGATGGTGAAGGAGAACAGGGCACAGGCTAAAAGTGTAGGCCTATCCAATTTAGAAAGTTGTACCACTTTAACTTTACTGATATAAACCCCCATACAATGGCACAACCTCCCTAATGTGGACATAGTTACACCAGTCTAAGCACTTCTATACTGATATATCTAAGGCTAGGTCCACACTACCCGCCTGATTCGGCGGGTAGAGATCGATCTTCTGGGATCGATTTATCGCGTCTCATCTGGACGCGATAAATCGATACCAGAAGCGCTCCCCCATCGACTGCGGAACTCCTGCTCGCCGAGAGGAGGAAGCGCTGTCGACTGGGGAGCTTGCCTGCGCCGCGTGGACCCGCAGTAAGTAAACTTAGTTCAATCTAGGAAACGTCGACTTCAGCTACGCTATTCTCGTAGCTGAAGTTGCGTTTCCTACATCGATCCCCCGTCACAGTGTGGACCAAGCCTTATTGCTGCAAGGGAAGGGGAATAAGATATACCAATATATAGGGCACCTTTAGACCAGTGTAATTGTGTCCATGCTATGACTTTTCCCAATATTAGGTAAAAATCACACCCTAACCAGCATAATTATACTGGTAAAACTGGCAGGTGACGGCCAGACCTAGGATTCTGTTGGGCTGCTAAGACATGGAGTGCCCTGCAAGTATTTATTTGGGGTTTGGGATTTGTTTTGGGTTTTGTGTGGTGTTTTAGGTTTTTATCTTCAGTTTGTTTTGTGGGGGGTTGCGGCGGGGTGTGTGTGTATGTGTTACTGTTTTTTTCTATCATTAAGCTGAAGTGTGTTTTGTTTGCGGGAGGGTTGGGGCATGTAGAAAGAAATGCAAATTTTGTTCCAAGCCTTTTATTTCTGGTTTGGTAACTCGTCCTCTCAGCTGAGGGTTCCTCTGGTATGGCAGAGGCAATGCCATGCTCACAATCATTTTATTCAGGAAAGAGATTCCAAAATGGAGGAACAGTATGCATGGACCTATTTTACTCAAATCCACTCCTGTTCCTATCTGCACCTGTCCCCTTTGAAGCTCTCCACCCACCGGGTGTGCAATGCAGGGTATTGGTTTAAGATGGAAACAATACTTTGAAGGGGTTGCCAATTTACATGGGAAGAGATGCATTCCACACTTCCCCAAGTAAAGTATGTAAGAATTGCCTGGAAACGGGCCAGGTTATGTTTTTATGACTTGGGCCTTTGCTCTTTCATACTGAGGAGGGCCAGTGTATCATTGATTCTTGGAGGGTCTCTTCTGAAGTAGCAACAATACAGGAAGAGATGTTTTGATTCAGAGATTACAGAGTAAAATTTCCACTTATTATTTTTCCTGTGACACTGCCTCAGACAATCCCAACCCAGCTTCCCCATTGCAAGCGCATATTTTATTCACAGGCAATTGCTCCCAAAAGAAGACACTGTAGATTTGCTGGAGATTTTCATTGCTGTGTGAAATACGCTTTGAGTTTTCCAGAGCTTACAACTTTGAGAATTGGAGGGAGAAGGAGGCAAACTTTATACTCTGCACAGATGAGATGAGCCCAGGTTGGGGTAGGAATAGCTTAGAAGTGCTTTAAATTACACTCCCTGCACCAGTCCCATTGCACAAAGCTAGGGTTACCATATTTAACAAATAAAAAAAGAGGACCCTCCACGGGGCCCTGGCCCTGCCCATTTCCCACCCCACCCCCGCCCCAACTCCACCCCTTCCCCACCCCAACCCCGCCCTAACTCCGCCCCCTCCTCCCTCACACTCCCAGCCATGCGAAAAGGGCTGCCCGAGCGCTACCGGCTTCACGGTTTGCCGGGCAGCCCCCGGCCGGCGCTTCCCCAGCGCAGCTGGAGCCCGGGAGGGGATGCTCCCAGCCGGGGCGCAGGGTCCGGAGGCATGGGGGCTGCCCAAAGCCCATAGCGCTCGGCTCTTAAACAGAGCCGAAGAGTCAGGGGAGGAGCAGAGCCACCACGGTCGGAGGCTCTGCTCCTCCCCTGACTCTTCGGCTCTGTTTAAGAGCCGAGCTGCCCAAGCGCTACCGGCTTCGGGAAGCCCCCATGCCTCCGGACCCTGCGCCGCCGGAGCTCAGGAGGGGAAGTGCCCGGCCGGCGGCTGGGGTCCGGAGGGAAGGGGGCTGCCCGAAGCCCATAGCGCTCGGGCAGCTCGGCTCTTAAACAGAGCCGAAGAGTCAGGGGAGGAGCAGAGCAGCCGCGGGAGGGGAAGTGCCCGGCCGGCATTTTCCCGGACATGTTCGGCTTTTTGGCAATTCCCCCCGGACGGGGGTTTGATTGCCGAAAAGCCGGATATGTCCGGGAAAAACCGGACGTATGGTAACCCTAATAAAACTGGCAGATTCAGAGCCAAGAATTTAGCCCTAGAGAGTTTAGTTTGGCAACTCCTAAACCCAGCGAAGTACAATCTCCTTATCCAGAATGGGAGACTTGAGGCACAGGGATGAAGGGCCAAATTTTTAGCCTGCTCATGATTAAGCTTCCATGTTACACCTGCAGGTTAGCTCATGTGGGTGTCTATTTAGCGGGTTGAAGCAGTTACTTTGCAATGTTAGTGATTTTGATATCTGAGTAAATAATTGCAGCCATAAAATAAAACACTTGTTTGTTTAGGGATTGTCTTGTACCATGTGCTGCACAACATTTAGCATGATAGGGCCTCAACCTCCATATGGCCACTATCCAGATAACACATGAAACTTCCATCTGACCTAACTTGCAGGTGCATGCTATTGTGAGGGCAAAATTATGCCTGCAAAAAGTTCCACCTGCATGTTATGGGCATAGAAAATGGCTTTCAAAATCTGATTTCAAGCGACTTGTCCCAAGTCACACAGGCAGTTCATGACAGAGCTAAGAATAGAACCAGGGTCACTTATCTCCCCATTACATCTCAACAGGCAAGTTGGGGGAGGAGAGAGAAACAGTGGTTAATACCCTCAAACACATCAAAATCTGCAATGTAGTCAAGACCATAAAGGAAGAAATGTTATTTTCATGGTTCTAAAGGGAAGCATAAACAAAAATAACCAAAGTCCAGTAATGTTTTTTAAAAGTTGACAGTCTTAAATGTTAACTAAGAAACAAACACATCTTTTTTTATTTCTACTGACTAATACCAAAGTGTATCAGTAAATTGCCAAATTACATCACAGCAATCAAACATCTTGCTTAAAAGTCTCGTTCCTAATCGGAGGAGGAAATGTATTGTTAAATGAGGGGAAGAAAGTGCTTTCCTGCGTCATTGATAGTGGTATGGTATGTACTTTGTACAATATACAAGAGATCAGCATTTGTTCACAGTACAGTACATAGCTTCTGGAGCTTATATGATTATTCCATGAAGAACTCTGCACTTTTATGTCAATAAAACAGCCCGTTCGTGTTATATCTTACTGTATATAAGTATGGAATGTAATCTTGGCTCGTTATTGAGGCGATGGTGTTGTTCACTATAGATATTCTGCATGTAACACATCTAAACAGATGGTAATGAACATGTGGAAATGAGGACATGTGCTTCTGGTGTTGTAGCTGTTTCGTTCAAGTGTCAGTGTCTGCCTTCTTCTGCAGGACTTAACTTTGGTCTGCGTATACCAGCTCAGGGAATTAAATCCGTATCCACACTATAAAGATAAATAGCATGTAAATTATTTTGAAAATGATCATTGTATGGAACTAATTGAATAGAATGAAAATATCCTAGTTAGTTCCGAGTGGGCAGCTTCTTTGAATGTTGTGCAGTGTTACACTCCCATCTCCTGCCCGCTCTCAAAGACTGGAAGGCCTTTGTTCCAGTTAATGAACTTATAAGAAACAAGTGTGCTTATTGCAGAATCAGAGGTGGACTGCTGAGTCATGGGCTAAAAGCACAGGCCACGGAGGACTTTCCAGTTCCCTTCGTGCTGTCAATGGCCAGCCTCTTAAACCAACTATTACTTTCTAATTGAATGTAGAGTTACACCACTTTCCGTTTAAAAATGACTCAAAACATAAATTCATTTCTGCAAGCATAAATTGCTGCTACAAGCCAGACTGCAATCACAGCAGACTAGATCGCTCTGCATATTGGTTATCGGGCTATAAGGCCTTGTATCTCTAAATAAGAATAACTGAGTTAATGGTGACCAGAAATTTATCTGCTGCTGGCTATTTGGTGGTCTGCATGAAATAAGATTTCTTAGCTTCAATCCCAGTTAGTAATGACTGAAAGTTTTTACCATTGATGGCTATATGGTGTGGTCAGGGCAGTTTGTAGTGGTAGAGGTGTCCATTTAAAAATATATAAAATTAAATTAATCACTCCCAGTTTTAGTCTGTTGCTCTGTAGCTAGAGGACTTCAGCCTCCCTTACTGTCAATTCAGCAAATTCACCAACACTAATTCACACCATCTTGTTGTGATGCAATTTTTAACAAGCAGAAGGCTTTCACAAGTTCAATATCACTTTTCCTGACCTGCCACATAAGCATAAGTGGTGTAGGTAAAGCTGTATGTACTTAGGAAAATGTGACCTCTTAAACACATTCCAGAGAATACAGCAGTGATTCATGTTTTGCCCCTTGTGACTTTTCTTTCTTTGGTTTTATTCTCTACCGTTTCTTCCTTGTTCACATCTCCACTCCCTTTTTTATTTTTAACCTTATCTTCATGACCTTGCTCCCGTTCAGATGGCGGGCAAGAGTTACGCTTTTCAGAGCTTGCACAGATGCTGGATGGTAAGTGGAAGAACTGATTATCAGGCGATACTGCAAAAGCATTACAGTCAGCACCTCTCAGCTCAGACTCAGCATTCTCCTGCTTCTGTGGGCCCAATCTCAAGTGGCTCAGAGCCTAGGAGCCAGACTTGGATGCCAATCTTTACTTGGGTTTTTGTCTTGGCAGTGCATAGTAATTCTGGGCCGGTTTTATAAAATAAGTTGCTGTCTTGTTGCAAAACTTTATTATGGACATAAATATCCCTGCACTTCCTTCTTTACATTCAAGATTGAATAAGCATGGAGCGTAACGACTAGAAGTGCTGGCTCTTTGCCAGTATTTGCTATATTGTAACTGCTTTTGATAACCTATTTTGTTCACTGTCCATAAAACAAATGAAGTTTACGATAGCAGTAGAGCTTATCGATATCAATAATGTCCATTATGGATTCAGCCCTTTAACAAATGGTTCATGAACTAATTCTGATCTAAGTGCCTGATTCCCAGACTTGAAGAAGAACTCTGTGTAAACTCAAAAGTTTGTTGGTCTCACCAACAGAAGTTGGTCCAGTAAAAGATATTACCTCACCCACCCTGTCTCTGATCTAAATAACCGCTGTAACTGTTAATTAGTTACTTGTAAGTATTTGCTGAATAGTTTGGATAAATAATTTTCAGCCACTAGGCTATTTGCAAACTGTTAATTTTGGATAAAATTTTCAAAGCGCCTAAATGATTTAGAAGCTGAAGCTTCTTTTTCAGAAGTGCACTAGGCATTTAGGTTCCTATGTCTCTTTTGGAAATGAGATTTAGGGACTTTTGAAAATTTTACTCTTAATTCCTTGCTATTGAATATTTGTGGTGTTTGGTCAGACACTTAAGTTACATGGTATTGCTTCCGCTCACTGACTGGATGAGTTAAACTTTTTAAACGGGGAGAATATCTAAGAATATTTTGTCTGTGTGATATTTTGAACATGTAAACATTTATGTTAAACTTCCTGGAATCAAAAATTTTCATTAAGCCTTAGTTGGTCTCTAAGTATGTGTGAATAATGAACAATATGAGTTTATGAATCGTAATGAACTGTTCTTAGTTCTTTTATTTGTGAAAATATTCATCAGTCAAGTGATAACTATTCAGCCATCTGTAGCTATCAGTACTATGGAGAGTGTGCAAGATGAACTGTGGTATCAAATTCTACAATCTGGCAGACTAAGAAAGTAGTTTAATAGCCTCAATATATTTGAAAAGCTCTCAATTGTATGAAGAGCCATTCTGTGGCTTACTGTTATGGCAACATAACTCAATCCATCTTTTCTCAGTCTGCAAAATGTTATTTCTTAAAAATGAATCACAAACTTGCTGATGATCATATCTGAAATGTGAAAGAGACCATGACATTGCAAAAGAAGGCTTGTTACTATGAAGTTACTGCTTCACAGTTTGAACTAATCTGTGTCAACAGAGCACTGAAAAATGCCTCTGTTTGTGAAGTACCACTAGATCGGTGATAAAGTCAGTTATCCTTAGTAAGTAATGCCATTTATCAACAGTAATTGTTTTTTACAATCAGTACAATGATTTATGAGTCATTTGGTTTTCCCTTCAAATGGTACTTAACAACCCACCCTCTCTCTCTCTCTCTCTGTCATTACTGTGTAGTAACATTGTGTGCTATGAACTTGATCCAAAGCCCATTGAAGTCAGTGGAAAGATCAAGCTCTATGACTTTAACATTACAGGCACATAAGATACAATTTTCAGAAGTGCCAATGTCCCATTGTGTTTTAATGGGTCTTAGGCTCCTAGTGACTTGGGCACTTCTGAAATTTTTACCCCAACTAACTTTTTTAATTCCTAAATTTAATATCTTCATTTGTCTGAGCAATGTTATCTGCTTCTCCCTGATTGCTCCCAATCCAAGGAACTAATCAGGCACCAACAACAGGGGAAGCTGGTCATGCTAAAACTCAGACCAGGGACACTGACCAGTCAGGATTCACTCCAGGTAAGAATTCTGACTACTGTGGCACTCCATCCATCACCTGAGGACTAGCTGGTTTCCTAAGATGTACAGGATACTCTAAAACATCTTATATTTAACATTTTCCCCTCCTTTTAGGAGTATAGATGAGCCCGAACCCAGGATCTGGACACCCTCGATTAAATCCTATTCCATTGACATGAATGGGAATTTAATTCTTGACTTTGTTGGCACCAGGATTTCACCCCCAAAACCTGGTGAAATTTGGCTCTAGAAGTGGACCAGAAATTGACTAGCTTTTACTGTAACTAAAAACCTGGAGCCAAACACCCCCAAAATATTTGGCTCAATCCCATTTGTCTTTAATAGAAACACCTTTTGAAAGAGTCTTTAAAAACCGCAGATCCTGATTTACTGAGTCCCCTGCACCCATCCACTCTACTGCTGGCATTGTGGATCATTGCTGTTGTCAAGAGATACTTCTCACCCATTCAGCAGCTAGGAGCTTGGAAGGAGTTGCAGATCTGATACCTTCATTATATATTTACATTAGGGCTGTCAAGCAATTAAAAAAATTAACCACGTGATTAATCGCACTGTTAAACAGTAATAGAATACCACTTGTTTAAATATTTTTGGATGTTTTCTACATTTTCAAATATATTGATTTCAGTTACAACATAGAATACAAAGTGTACAATGCTCACTGTATATTTATTTTTTATTACATATATTTGCAGTACTTTTCAATTCACCTAATACAAGTACTGTAGTGCAATCTCTTTATCATGAAAATTGAACTTACAAATGTAGAATTATGTACAAAAAATAACTGCATTGAAAAATAAAACAATGTAAAACTTCAGAGCCTACAAGTCCACTCAGTCCTTTTTCTTGTTCAGCCAGTCGCTCAGACAAACAAGTTTGTTTACATTTACAGAAGATAATGCTTCCCACTTTTTGTTTACAATGTCACCTGAAAGTGAGAACAGGTGTGTTCGCATGGCACTATTGTAGCTGGCGTCACAAGATATTTATGTGCCAGATGCGCTAAAGATTCATATGTCCCTTGATGCTTCATCCACCATTCCAGAGGATATGCGTCCGTGCTGATGACAGGCTCTGCTCGATAACAATCCAAAGCAGAGCGGACAAACGCATGTTCATTTTCATTATTTGAGTCAGATGCCACCAGCAGAAGGTTGATTTTCTTTTTTTGGTGGTTTGGGTTCTGTAGTTTCCGCATCGGAGTGTAGCTCTTTTACTTCTGAAAGCAAGCTCCACACCTCATCCCTCTCAGATTTTGGAAGGTACTTCAGATTCTTAAACCTTGGGTCAAGTGCTGTAGCTATCTTTAGAAATCTCACATTGGTACCTTTTTTGCATTTTGTCAAATCTGCTGAGAAAATGTTCTTAAAATAAACAATATGTTCTGGGTCATCATCCAAGACTGCTATAACATTCAATATATTCAGAATGCGGGTAAAACAGATCCAGAGCCATACAATTCTCCCCCAAGGAGTTCAGTCACAAATGTAATTAATGCATTATTTTTTTTAATGAGCATCATCAGCATCAGGGCCGGCTCTAGGCACCAGCAAAACAAGCTGGTGCTTGGGGCGGCACATTTTTAGGGGCGGCATGGCCGGCGCCAGAAAGCCGCCTCTAAAAATGTGCCCCAGCCACCCTAGCTCACCTCCGCTGCTGCTGCCACGGTGCGCGAATCAGCTGTTTCGCGCGCCGCGGCGGCTCGGGGTCTCCCCCTCCCTCCCAGGCTCTCAAACCTGGGAGGGAGGGGGAGATCCCAAGCGGCCATTTCGTGCGCCGCTGCTCCCCCTCCCCCCAGGCTTGGGAGCCAGGGAGGGAGGGGGAGAAGCGGCGCCCGCGCCGCGGCCACTCGGAGTCTCCCCCTCCCTCCCAGGCTCTCAAACCTGGGAGGGGGGGAAGACTCCGAATGGCCGCGGCGCGGACGCTGCTTCTCCCCCTCCCTCCTAGGCTTGAGAGCCTGGGGGGAGGAGGCAGGGCTGGGGATTTGGGGAAGGGGCGGAGTTGAGGCGGGGCCGGGGATGGAGTAATTAAAGAACCGGGGGGGTGGGGTGGCAAAAATCCTAGAGCCGGCCCTGATCAGCATGGATTCATGCCCTCGGGAATGATGGCAGAAGCATGAACGTGCATAAGGATGTTTAGCATATCTAGCACGTAAATACCTTTCAATGCCGGCTACAAAACCCCCATGAGAACATCTGTTCTCACTTTCTGGTGACAAATAAGAAGCGGGCAGCATTATCTCCTGTAAATGTAAACAAACTTGTTTGTCTTAGCGATTGGCTGAACGAGAAGTAGGACTGAGTGGACTTTTAGGCTCTAAAGTTTTGCATTGATTTGTTTTTGAGTGTAGCTATGTAACAAAAAAAAATCTATGTTTGTAAGCTGCATTTTCACAACAAAGAGATTGCACTACAGTACTTGTATGAGGTGAACTGAAAAATTCTATTTCTTTTGTTTGTCATTTTGATAGTACAAATATTTGTAATCAAAAATAATATAAAGTGAACACAGTACACTTTGTATTCTGTGTTGTAATTGAAATCAATATATTTGAAGATGTAGAAAAACATCCAAAATATGTAATAAATATCAATTGGTATTCTATTGTTTAACAGTGCGATTTAAAACTGCAATTAATCACTATTAATTTTTTAATTGCTATTAATTTTTTTGAGTTAATCGCATGTTAACCACAATTAATAGACAGCCCTAATTTACACTGATAACTGAAGATCCTAGTGGGAGTAGCATAATTTTAATGTATGGAGACTATTAAAAAATATTACATTTTCCAAAAATAAACGCAGTACGGAGTTATAACAATGTCACTGCCTTTCTAGTATATACTTCAAATGAAGAGTAGTAAGTCTAGTGTCTTCGTTGCATTTAAAAAACGAAATGAGGGGAAATGGGGGAATGATTGTCATGTTTGTTAGTTTGAGTGAACAGCAGAAAAGATTTATCTGGAGAGGTAGCACCCACCACAAGCACAAGAATGTAAATACAAGCAAAAGCTTCTGGTAACTTTCTAGATTTTTGTTAATCAAGTCATCAGCATGAGGTGGACACTGAATTTATCGATAAAGCATTGAATGCAGAGTTGGGCATGCAGCATTTATTGTACTGAGTACAAAGGGATTCATTTGCTTACCTTAGTAAATCCATGGTATTGTTCTGTGTTCTTACTACCCCAAAGCTTCAAGCCTTACTCCTCCACTTCATTTACATACCAGTTTCAAATAAATCTCAAAAGGAATTTTATCCTTCCAAGTCCCTGGGAAATAAACTTTTCATCAGTGCATTAAAAATAGAGGTGGGAAAAACAAATGGAAAACTTAATTGGCAAAGATAGGCAGTTGCCAGTGGTTGAAAGAACTGCTAGAATGAGAGAGGAATTTCCAGGCTAATATTTGGGTTCAGAAACATTATCATGTACTAATATGATAGCTATCAATAACAGACATCTCAAACATTTCCTAGTATAGTTTATTGCAAACATTTAGTTATCACCAACTGCAGATGCTGAAGACTTATGTGGGCTAGATTGGACCACTGAAGATTTTTTTTTTAAATAATCTTGATGAAACTTGCATCCCTCACAGAAGTTCAGTGTACACTGGTCTTGTGCAGGAGATGAGGGGACAGTCACTGCCACAGCCAACATTCCCCGGCAACAGACTTAGTGGTAATGTCATCAGCACTGCCTTCAAGAGGTGGTTACCGCTAGTGAATCCTCACCATTAGCGAGCATACTGGCCTTGTCCTCGGTTCAGATCCAACTCTTTCCCAACTGGAATTTTGCCACCCGCATTTAGGTGGGTTATTTTGATTGACCGCTCTAGGATTCTTCAATCTCAGGAAGGGCTTGGGAAGCAGATTTATGGGAACTAGACAAGTTTAAAGACAAATATTGTGAAAGAGTGGCCACGTACTTCTGGGGTACCTCTGGTAATTGTGTTTTTTATTGTCTGGTTGGGCTTCCAGGACAGTACAAATTAATCATATTGAAAAGTAGCAGCATTATGGGGTTCTGAGATGGAAGGGTTGTTGTCTCCCTCCTCTTTTGGGTTGGAGAAAGACACCACAAGATAAATAGCCTTATGGACTGGAACTTGCGCCAGTAACTAGTAGAAGCATAGGAAATGTAAGATAATTTGACGAGATTTTGGATGCAGCTACACTGTAGAAATTACCATGTGCAGAGATCTAGTTACAACATGGTTGAAATCCAGTTCAATCTTGAATGCTCTGTTCCTCTGCTGAACTACTTCCCTGTTGCAACTCAAGGCTGCAGAAAGGCTCAGGAAAACTGTGTAAATTAAGTCCCTGTCCATACCGCAAAACAAACCTTTGATTTTTTTTTTTTTAACCCTGCCAGGGGACTACCTTGTTATAGGAAGGACACTGCATGTAGTATTTAGTACAATCTAGTCTAGTTCTAGTGTGGACAGGGAAGGGTGGGTTATTGAAAACAAATGGAACATGGTGAGACAATGGCAATATGTATAAAAAAGAAAATACAATGTAGGTTTAGTGTTGCTGCAGGTTAGATCTTTTGTCATTTTGCCTTGGGGTTACAAAAACGTAAATTTTTATTTTCAAACTTGCATAGAATTCATGATTTTTTTGTTGTTGTTGTTGAAACAGACCTGAGTCAACTGCTGAGAATTGTCATCTTTATGTCCTCGGTTTATAATAGCTATCTCCAACTGAATGAGTTTTTGGATTAGACGGTGTTGGTTTTATTAGTCTCCTTCTGGACTAGTCACATGTAACTGAAAGTACCCCAAAAGAACAACAAGATGCCATGAAGAGATGTAGGATTGGCTAGCCTGGCTCCTCCACTGCTTAGCTCACATCCTGTCTTCTCTTGAGTATGCTTTAATCGGAGGAGGTTTCCTGTCTTCCGCCTCAGCTCACACATGCTGGAGTTTTGCCCTGAAGCAGGATGGTATTTCGGTACGATGCCCAGGGAGTTGCAGCACTTTTCTTGGTGTTAATAAGGAGAGTTTTTGCATCACTGAAAACCACTACAAAGTCTTCAATTAAAAAATAAATCCTCTGTCACTAATTAATTACCAATGCTCTGATCAAATAATGCCCAAAGTAACATTTGTTAAATGAGCTGCAGACAAGGATACAAAACGCTGGGGATTCTGTTGCCTTAACCCATACCCTTCCCCCTACTTAACATGTCGTGGGTCCCTTTAACTGTAAATGGGAGTACCCCAGAAACACTATCAAAGTGCTGTTTTGATCAGGAATCCGTTTGTCAGCAGATGTTACCTGACGCTCTGCTTTCTCAGCTTTGTAAACGGTGGTTATATGATTTGGCTGCTCAGCACAGGGAAACAGCTCAGCCTCTTGTGACAATAGCCGCATAGGATGGACTTATTTCATATTGGTTCTCCTCAGAAAATGAATGATGTACAGCCGGGAAAAATGCTAAGGAGGTGGCAACTCTTAACTAGCTTTTCAGAGACCGTCTGTGTGGATAATGACTTTTTACCTTATTTGTTACAGATGTATTTGATGCTTCACTCATTTTTTTCCCCCATAAATCTTGAGATTTATTTTTTTAAACGTACCTTCTCTAGACATTTAGCCAGATCTGTTCTAGCAATGCTAATACTGTAAGAGTTTGGTGCATACTCCTCTGTGTACTCAGAAGAGAGAAGCCCATTGGTTTCTTATGTAAATTAATAGCATATCGGACAATCCCTCTGCTTATTTGTTGTTCGTGGCATAATCTTAGTATATACCAGCTTTTCAGACAAAGCCATTTCTTTCCTTGTTTTGATCCCATAGTGCAAGTGAGTTTCTACTGAACAAAAGTCTTCCATACCTTTTGTGAATTATTGAACTTGGCATAACTGCAAGCATACCTTAAAATATAGATATCAGCACATACTTTGTTAATTTATTTTTCACAACTATGGTGTGTCTGATATTTTCTTATATATCCCTGATTGCACTGGATGCATTTCTAAGGTCCCCATCGCTGTAATAACCCTGGCCGTTCCTTCCTAAATGTATTCTTAGGCAAGAGACGTCCCTCTGTGGGAGTGTAGCTCTCATGCCTCCTATCCTCCATCATGCTCTCTTATTCGAAGAATCAGGATCCAAATGCAATCATGGGTCCTGCCTATCCATTGGGCAAACATTTCCAGGAAGAAGAGTATCTTGCAACAGGTCTGAAAGGTAGCAAAACTCAGGTTCAGAAGTCCGTTCCACAGCTGCAGGCCCTGCACTGGAAAAGCTCTCCTCCCATACCCTGAGCTCTTAACCCAATGTCCCTGATGAATACAGGGACCATTCCATGATGCAGAACTAGAGGGGGCAGCTGTTGAGGTAACCAGGCCTCAAGCCACTTAAGGATTTATAAATGAACAGGACCTTTAAATGGACTCCGTCAATAGTCAGCCAGTGTAAAGCATGAAGCACTGGTAAGACATGCTACGACTCTGTCATAGTTAGTAAATGGGGTGCCGTGTCCTTTAATATCCAGGTGGCCTCTGTGATCAGCTCAAATGAAGTGGATTAAAATAGTCTAGCCTGGAGCCGACAAGCAGATAGATCCAGTGGCTAGAGCTGCAACTCACAGATGGGGCACTCTTCTGACTTGAGCAGGAAATAGTGTGTTTGACCACTATTCCTATCTGGCCGTGTGGGAGCAGACATAGTCCAGCAGGAATGTTAAACCATCCACTTCCTTTCACAGTAACAGATAAGGTGCACAGGCAGAAAGATACAGCTCCAGTGCCACACAAAAAATTCTGAATCCATCCACCAGCAGCACAAGCAATTCTTGTAAGGCTGTCACTGCAGTAAAGGATACACAATGAGCTTTCTCCTTCTGCTCCTCCTCACTCAATGCAGCAGAACTGTTTTGCATAATGAACCAACCCAAGTTGCATAGACCAGACATCAGACCCATCAACCACTGTGAAAAGCTGTCGGTGTACTTCACTGATGAGAACAACCAAATATGCATGGAGCTAACAGGGAAAGGAAATACCTCCCCTGACCAAGTTGTATTATCTGCCCCAATACCCTGAGAGAGCTTGGCCCCATCAGACATGCTGAACCCCTGAAAAATGCTAGAATCATTTTAGAATTGAATGCCTCAAATATCTGAGAGAACAGGTGGGTGAGGTAATATCTTCTATTGGACCAATTTCTGTTGGTGAGAGACAAGCTTTTGAGCTTACCTAGAGCTCTTCTTCAGTCAGTGTGGAGTAAAAGGTAAACGCATGGGGAAAGGTAAACACATGTTTGAGATCTTTTTGTCTAGAATATCACCAGGTTGAAACATCGCTGGGATTTGTGGTCTGTGACCTTCCACTTTTTAAGTTCTCAGCCATTTTTTACTTTTTTTACACACCGGATTTTATGAATTATAGTTATGAGACAGCATGATCTTTCTGCTACTAGTACGGAACTAATTTGGAGGGTGGTTTCTCTTTTAATGCCATTATGCCTGTCAGATCAGTTAAATTCTGCAATGACTTCTGGAACTTAATGGGGTTGGCAATTCCGTGTGTATCGCTGCCCCTTCCATGGATCAGATGTGATCTAGTTTGCAGAGGATGATCCGTTTTGATTATCACAGCTGTAGGTCATGCAAATAGTTTTAGACTCCAGCTTGTGGGTATAGTGTGCAGAATCAATAGGAGCTGCTTTGAAAAACCCAGGAGCCATGCAGCAGAAATTAAGGGTTTGTTGGTTGCCAGTATTTTGCCATCCCCTATGCACTCACTGGCATTCCTGGTGTTTCACAGGTGTCAGTCTGTGTGTGTGTGTGCATGTGTGTGTCCTCAGGGTTTTTGGACTGGGGGGGGGGGGCTTAATGTGATATCTGACACATCTGCATGATCGTCATTGATATGTCACTAGGAAATGGTAAAATATTATTGTAGCATATTTATAAAGGAAATGAATTATTAGGACATGGGATTTACCATATCAGCTCAATCCTTCTGGAGTATATTGTGTAAAATATGTCTCAACACCTTGATAGCCAAGCACAAGAGAGAATGTTAGAATACACTTGAAACTAAAATTTCTGAAGTACATTTCTTATACACATGTCAAAGGCACATGTCCTCCATTGAGGACTAAAATCCATGGCAAGTGGGAAGTCTGCAAAATAAGCACCTTTTGAGTTATCCTCATGAGAAAGCAGGATCACAGAACTCCTAGAGAGAATAAGGGTGTTTGAAGTTAGTAGTAACCATAATTTATTACCGTCCGAGAGTTCTTGAGTGACCTATGAGAAACGAGTGATCTCAGTCTAGTCTGAATCCCAGTGGACAATAACTGGCACCTTAGTGCCAATAATTGGTCTTAGTGGAGAATTCCGTGGGCATGGAGGCAGCAGTACCTTTTCATCCCTAGCAATGGAGCCTCCAGAACAAAGCTGAGACAAGTGACAGAGCTCAGTAGGAAAGGTTGCAGCATTGCTGCTCCCTTCCTTACCTATTCTATGGATAGTGATTCTCTAGGCTGGCACTTGTCATGAACGCTGTTGGTGGGGAATAAACCCAATTTTGCCCTGTTAGTGTTTCAATCATCTGCTATACTACTACTGTGTTTTTATTACTAGATTAGAATGACTGTTGTACTGAGAAAGAAGACTGAGTCAGCACTTGTTTTTGATTCCTTTCTACCATAGCCAAAACCTAGTCTTTCATCGTGACTCTACAGCAAACCGTCACTCAGAGGTTAAAATAGTCATATTGTCAAAAATATGCAGCCTGAGCAGCCTTCCAAATATTAAGACCAGTGCCCTTTGTCATTATTATCAAAAGGCTATTGTCAAGGATAATTCCCCACTCTGGCACTTCGAGTGCAGAAGGTGGGGGCCTGCAAGGATTCTAAAAATTAGTACTGGCCACTCCAGTCTTATATATAATAAACTCCCAAGATTTCAGCATTTCTGTTACCTTGGATTGGTAGATGCTGCCACCACCCAAGTGCAAAACCCCTTTGAGAGCCCAGGAAGGCGCACTTGGGAATTCCTTCCTGTGGGATACCCTCAAGCCCTTTCACCCCTCCTCCAGGGAAGAGCTGAGAAAGGAGGATTGGGGGGGGGGGGAGAGAGAGAAGGAAATCAGCTGTTGCCACCAGCTAATTAAACAACATGTGCACAAACCTCTTAAGACACAAAAAATCCAATTCTGTTCTTAAAAAAGGTAAATTTTGATTAACAAAAAAAAGAAGAAAATACATCCGAGAACTCAGGCTATGGCTAGATTTTAAAAGAGCAACTACAAGTATTAAGCACCAAGAATAGCTTCCTTGAGGTCCAGCTTAATGGTTACAAGCAAAACAAAAGCACCTGGGGTTAGCACAGAGGAATCCACAAGCCATAAAGAAATAAAAGGGATAAACCTAATCGCCCCTTCCTAGACATTTCCTGATCTACTTACATCTCTGGGGTTTTAAATGAGTAGTTTCTAGGTATGATACTGATGATTTTTCATACCTGGCCCGAGCTTCTCACAGCATAGCTGCTGCCCTGTCCGCCTCTCCCCAAGAGAACAGACAGACAGACAAAAGGAGTCTTTTCTCCATTTTAAAAAATTCTAGCCTTCTCATTGGCTCTTTTGGCCAGGTGTCCACTCACTTCCTTTTACCTATGCATAGTAGTGAGACTTTTTAACCCTTTACAGGTAGAGCAATTAGAGAACAGCTATTAAGAGGGATTTTATAGCTACTGCATGGCTGGGTGTCCATGAAAGGGAGCTATTGCCCCCTCCCCTTCACTTATCACAGCTATTTATACATAGTTTTTGAGCAGTATCATAATGACTTGAAGATTGTGGTAATGTCCACAGCTGAAAGGCAAATGCTATTCTTGGTGTGAGAGTGTTCGTTTTTCACAGACAGGTGGATTTAGAATATGAGTAGGGTTACCATATCCAGCAAATAAGAAAAGAGGACCCTCCACGGGCCCTGGCCCCGCCCATTTCCCCAACCCCAGCCCCACCCCAACTCCGCCCCTTCCCACCCTAACTCCGCCCCCTCCTCCCTCCCACTCCCAGCCACGAGGAAAGGGCTGCCCCAGCGCTACCGGCTTCACGGTTTGCCGGGCAGCCCCCAGACCCTGCGCCCCCCGGCCAGCGCTTCCCCAGCGCAGCTGGAGCCCGGGAGGGGAAGCGCCCAGCCGGGGGCGCAGGGTCTGGAGGCTGCCCAGCAAACCGTGAAGCCGGTAGCGCTTGGGCTTCGGGCAGCCCCCTTGCCTCCAGACCCTGCGCCCCCAGCCGGGCACTTCCCCTCCCGGGCTCCGGCGGCGCAGGGTCCGGAGGCATGGGGGCTGCCCGAAGCCGGTAGCGCTCGGGCAGCTCGGCTCTTAAACAGAGCCGAAGAGTCAGGGGAGGAGCAGAGCCGCCATTTTCCCGGACATGTTCGGCTTTTTGGCAATTCCCCCTGGACAGGGGTTTGACTGCCGAAAAGCCGGACATGTCCTGGAAAAAGAGGACGTATGGTAACCCTAAATATGAGAGCACATTGCTGAGTGACCCAAGAGAGGCCTAGGTGTATATTGTTCATGAAGATTGATTAGCAACATGAAAATTAATTCAACGCCTTGAGCC
This sequence comes from Chrysemys picta bellii, assembly GCF_011386835.1. Lineage (NCBI taxonomy): Eukaryota > Metazoa > Chordata > Testudines > Emydidae > Chrysemys > Chrysemys picta. The sequence continues at coordinate 117,673,807 of NC_088796.1, forward strand.
AGGTGTTGATATCTTACACGTTGTGAATCTGAAGGAACTCTGTTAGATTCAGTGGATTTGTTACATGTCTACACCAGTGAAAGCTGAGAATTTATCTACAATAGGTAGAAGTTTAAATTAATTAAACCTCTGTTAACTCATATGTAATGGTACAGCGTCTCCAATGCATACCATTTGCCTTTCTGTTGTTTTTAATTTCTCTGGTAGTAAAGGGAGCTTGTCCGGATGCTGCCAGTTAGCTGAATCCCAGGAAAACTTGGAGGAGCTATTGAAACTATGAAACAGAGACAGTTGAAATGTTAGGTGCAAGCTAAATACAGTCCCCAAAGTTCTACGCTTTGTCATGTCATCTTGAATACAGAAGTCCAGGCTTGAGGCTATATTTTCCAGCACATTATGGTTCAACCTGATCTAGGCCACCTAGATCCAATGTATGTAGAATTAAACTTGCTCTGCTCCATTTCATGCATATTTGTACTTAGCCTTTGGACTTCTGAGAAGTTGCCAGTATAGTGCTCATTAGACCAAAATTTGGGTGCTGTACTTCTTCTGTGACTAAATGGAGTTATTACTAACTGTCTTTTGCCTTAGGGTTTTATACAGATGCCAATTACCATAGTATCTGAAGGTCTTCAACATAAAGTTGATAGCAATAGTGAGATCCCTGACAGACTTCATGGAGTCTCTGGCACCTCTCCCTATTCAGGGTAAAAACTCTGTTTGAGGAGGTAAAGTTCATGGGGTATGTTTGTTTAGTTACTTAGTTTTCATTAATTTACTTTTTCATTGAAGGTTTACTGGTTTCAGGATAACTTTGTGTTTGGTTGATAGGGGCTTAGGGCTTGTCTACGCTGGCAAGTTTCTGTGCAGTAAAAAGCAGCTTTTTACGCTCAAACTGCAGACAGGCACACCCTGCAAAGCCACTTTGTGCGCAGAAACTCCTCAGTTGCAGCACTGCAAAAAAATCACCTCAACGAGGCTCTGGTGCTCTATTGCCAGTGTAGACAATTGATTGTTTTCTGCGTTGTACTTGGCCTCCGGAGCTGTCCCATAATGCCTGAAGTGACCACTCTGCTCATTGTTTTGAACTCGGCTGCCCTGGAGACATGCGCCCCTCCCCTTTCAAAGCAACATTTCTGACAGCCCTGGTGTGCTGTGCTGATCTGCTCTGGGACACAAAGCAAACCATTAATGTGGAATGCTTGTGCTGTTGAACACAGAGGCAGGTGTGTGTGTGTGTGTGTTTTCCCCCTCCCCTGCCTCAGGACTGGTTGCTTCCTGCCGCTGTCTGAACTTACAAGACAGCATGCTGACACACTCTCTCTTTCCCAAAACACACTGTCTCTCTCCACCCCTCCATACACACACATGCTCCCTGTCACAAACTCTTCCCCCTGTACCCCCCGCCTTCAGTTGAAAAGTAGCTGGCAATGTAGTAAGATGCGCATGGAACAATGGGATTGGGAAACCTGCATCATGTGATGCTGTGCCTGTCGCATGAGGTATTGCAAATCCTTCCAAAAGCACCCTGCGGCCAGCTGCACAGTGGGATAGCTACCCACAGTGCACTACTGTCTTTGCCGTTGCAAGAACTGCTAATGTGGATGCACCTCCAGTATCACAAGGAGCACAGTGTGGACACGCAACAGCAGTTTAATTCCAGCGCTTTAATAAAAGTAGTATAACTTGTGGAACAGAAACTTGCCAGTGTAGACATACCCTTAGAGGTAGAAGGGGAGTGTCATAGTTGAGTCTCATTCTTATGGTGGAAAAGGCCTTTTCAAACAGGAAGGTATTGCAGTGTTTCCTGCTAAAAGACAGTCAGACTCAGGATTTTCCTTATCTCCCCTGGAACTTTGTTCCATAGTCAGATCCCCTTGGCTGAGAATGCTTTGTCCCCAGCTCTTGTGTGTTTCATTCTTTGTGTATTAATCTATATTGTCCCAGAGGAGTGCAGCTGTCAGTGTTTTATAGATCAAAATCCAGTCTTTAATGTAGTTGGGGCTTGATCCATTAATTGCTTTAAATGATGATGATCGTTCCTTAACTAACTAGCCATAATTGGATACCATTCAACTATAACTAGATTGGAGAAAACACATCTGCATTGCTCATAGTTGAGTTGGAATTTGAATCTCATCTGATCATTGCAAATGTCTGTCTTAGATTCTTACTCTGTTCTGTTCAGATTTTATACTACCTTCATGGCTATAATGTTTGAGTGCCTTCCAAAAGTGTGTTAAGTTAGAAGCAAATTTAGCTGTGTTAAGGAAACCAAGAGTTTCTAATAACTCTATTTCTGTGATCACTACTAATTTCATACTACTTATAGTGGGATCACATCGGCTTCTAACATTTAAACTTCATACACGCATAATTTTGTCAGAAACTTACTTTGCAGTTGGAGCTGATCCAATTATAATACAAGTAATGCTTAAGGACTTTAACAACAAAAGAAATCACATTGAAAAAATATTAAACAAACCATATTGTTTAAATGTAGCATTGTGATTTAACTTGGAGAAGTATCAAAATACTAGAAGTGGGGGAAGGGAGAGGAAGGACATTTTAAAAAAAAAAGTTCTTTCAACTTCAGCATGAAATAATTTTCTGTGATTAAAAACTGCAATATGTGTGGTAGTAAGGAAACACCAAAGTCTTCAATGTGTTAAACATACGTAGCAGACTCAGGTGCTAACAAAGTCTGGTAAGCGGCTTCATTCAGCATGCCAACTGTCCACTCTGTGCCTCAGATGACCTCTTGTGGTGAGCCCTCATGTTTGCATAAGCATGTCTACTGCTGTAGCAAGGTTCTGAATAGCTTTTTTAAAAATTAAAGGGGCACCAAGTGTCAAAGAAATTCATAACAGTGAAATTACTTTTAAAATTCCCAGTATAAGTTCAGGTTTCAGAGTAGCAGCCGTGTTAGTCCGTATCCGTAAAAAGAACAGAAGTACTTGTGGCACCTTAGAGTCTAACAAATTTATTTGAGCATAAGCTTTCGTGGGCATCCGATGAAGTGGGTTGTAGCCCACGAAAGCTTATGCTCAAATAAATTTTAGTCTCTAAGGTGCCACAAGTACTCTAGTATAAGTTCAGGTGTGCTTAATGCCTTACATAAAAAGACCTACTTGGCTAAGTGCTTCTGCTTAGAGATATATGGCCAGATCTTCAAACTTGCCTTGTGATTTTGTGTACCTACGTTTTTGAATGTCTGACTAGAGGTGTCTCTAAAGAGGCCAAATTCTCAAAGAGTGGATGCTCAGCACTTTCTGAAAAGGAGGTCCTTTTAAGGTGTCTCAAGTTGGCACCTCAAACTCATTAGTCATCTTAAAAGATCTTGGCCATAGTAGTTGTAAGCCCCTCTTACTGGAGGGGCCTCTGAACGTTATTGGGAGTGTTCCAGTTGGGAAGATCCTGTGTGCTGCAATCTAGCCTTAGAGACCACAACTCCCATGAGGCCTTGGAGAAAGAGTGAGACACTTTCTCTTCCAAGGAGTGCAAGGAAAGCAGGCGATGGGCTCCATTTTGGGAAAGGAGCCAGATTGCTGGTGTGGAGCGCTGTCCATACCAGGAGCTGCTGCTAGGAAGTCAGAAGCTGCTGTTGAGAGCCTGTAGGGGCTTTGATTGAGCAGGGAGCTTCATAGGTGGTTGGTGGCTTCCCAGGAGCCAGGGCAGAGACTATTGTTGTGCCTGGAGCTGACTGAGGTGGGCCTGCAGTGAAGGCCTGTGAGTAACCCCTACTCTGGTTTCGGAAAGTACTTGCGGGGGGGAGGGGGCACAGCAGAGAGACTGAGTCTGAGGAGAGGCAGAGAGATCATTGCACCGAACCAGGACCCAGAGCTGCTGACATTTGGTGGGGCCGGCTCCAGTCGCCAGAGGGTTGTGCAGCTTGTTGCCTTGGCCGGACTGATACACAGAGCGCTGTCTCCACCTGCAGATCTTCCAGCGCGCCCAAGCAAGTGTCTAGCACTGAAATCCAGAGGAGTGCACACTCCGGGGTGAGGTAAACGGTGGCAGTATAAATGCCAGTTAGATACGTTTCATTTATTACTGTATAGTATATTTGTTAATTGGTTTTATTCAACTGCCCCTGTGGATTTAAATTAGTAGTGACATTTAATCTTAGTTGGTTACACCCTGTTACTTTAAGTTGTTAAGTAAAGATGTGTTAACTCTAATTTAAGTATATGGGATGTATATTATTTATAATTGGTATTTGAGTTAGACCCATGCCACGGGTGGTTATTATTAGAATAGGTTTATTCCTGGAGGTATCCAAGGCACGCCTTGAGTGTGTACAGGGGCCAGCCAGGGGGAGGCACCGCCAATTGTAAATTCCTTTAGGAGTAAAGGGACTGCAGCAGAGGGGTGAATAGAGGATCCCCACCTATCCAACATCACCACTGGGATACTCAGGATCTCTTACAACATCAGGCGCCCGGGCACACAGGTGAGTGTTGCCAGCTCCCGAGTAACCCAGGGAGGAATGGGGGGGGGGTTACATAGTCTACTAAGCATTTGCTTCAGATCAACTAATATTAATTACTTCACTTTTGGGGCGGGCAGTTTCTTTCAAAAAAATGAAAGAAAAGAATACCCGGTGATAGCCATAAAATATAAATTTGTATAGTCCAGCTGCCAACAAATAGTTAAATCTAGCCTAAAAAGCTGCAGGTGGGAGAGATGAATGGACTGAAAATATTTTCTCCTCCTTCCAGCTCTCCCCAAATCTGAATTCCTTTAATCATCATCTGCTTTTCCTTGACCCCTGTCCAATGTGTAACACAGTATTACATAGGTCTGTGCCAATAGCGCCAGTACCGCAAAGGTTTGACTCTGCAAGACCCTGTCATCGACGATATTTTATGCCCCCATTCCAGCCAAGTTGCTATTACAGGCGAGATTGTGTCGCGCGTTGTGCTTATGAAGGAGCGCTAAGGCCATTATGTAACTGTTGCAAAATGATGATAGACACCAAAACTTCCTGTTTGTGTCAGGTTTTTGGCAAGAGTGAGGCTCGGGGACTATCATTTTATTTTATGGAGGGGAAAAATATTTAAATTTCCTTGGCAACAGCTGGACCGCATTCATTCACTAGCTTCCCATATCTTTCTGGTTTAGAAACCAGCCAAAATCCTGACCATTGTTACTTAATGATTTCCTGTTTTGTTTAAAATGCTTTTCTATAGATAAACAGTTTACTAAGGAAAAAATGAACTCAGTCATTCATGAATCTCGCTAAATTCAGTTATTGGATGAATGGTGAATTAATTCTTTTCCTCCAGATCTTTAATTTAAGAGATTTTAAATGTATGTTGCTAAATTGTTTCAGCCCAAGATTTGACAGTTGTTCAAGGAAGGTAGATTTCATGCACCAATCCTGAAGAATGCCTTTTAATATATAATTTATATATGTGAAACATAGGACTTTGTGTGCTCCTTAATTTAAAAAAGCTATTAGAATTGGAAACCTATATGGTTTACTTCCATGTCCATTCAGCCTTTGGCTTCTCTTGTAGGAGTGTCAGTCAGTCAGTCAAGTCTGATGATGGAGAGGATCCCTTACCATCAGGACAGAGACTCTCAAATTGATTTCACGTGCCTACTAAACAGCCAGCAGACAGTAACTGCTCTCAGCCGGCACGGATGCTGGACTTGAACCCACAACTTAGAGATAAGATGATCAGTCTTGCTCTTTGCATCCCCACTGTCTCCCATTTTCTTTTTTCTCTTCATAATTTTCCTGGGTTTTGGCTGTTGCTATGAGATGTTTCAAGAGCTCTTAACCCTAAATCAAACGTGAAGGGACGTTTAGTGATTTGCAAGCATTAGATCAGGGATCGGCAACCTTTGGCACGCGGCCCGCAAGGATAAGCCCCCTGGTGGGCCGGCCAGTTTGTTTACCTGCCGCGTCCACAGGTTCAGCCGATCGCTGCTCCCACTGGCCATGGTTTGCCACTCCATGCCAATGGGGGCGGCGGGAAGCGGCGCGGGCCGAGGGATGTGCTGGCCACGGCTTCTCACAGCCCCCATTGGCCTGGAACGGCAAACCGCGGCTAGTGGGAGCCGCGATCGGCCGAACCTGCGGACGCAATAGGTAAACAAACCGGCCCAGCTCACCAGGAGGCTTACCCTGGCGGGCCACGTGCCAAAGGTTGCCGATCCCCACATTAGATGTAAGGGAGCCACAGTAGGGTTACCATACGTCCTCTTTTTCCCGGACATGTCCGGCTTTTCGGCAGTCAAACCCCCGTCCGGGGGGAATTGCCAAAAAGCCGAACATGTCCAGGAAAATGGCGGCTCTGTTTAAGAGCCGGGCTGCCTGAACGCTACCGGCTTCGGGCAGCCCCGTGCCTCCAGACCCTGCCCCGCCAGAGCCCGGGAGGGGAAGTGCCCGGCTGGGGGCGCAGGGTCTGGAGGCAGGGGGGCTGCCCGAAGCCGGTAGCGCTCGGGCAGCCCGGCTCTTAAACAGAGCCGAAGAGTCGGGGAGGAGCAGAGCCGCGGGGGCTGGAGCCTCCAGCCGCCGGGGCTCTGTGTAACTGACCCAGTGTCAGTTACACAGAGCCAAAGAGGAGCAAAACCTCCAGCCCTGGGGCTCTGTGTAACTGACCCAGTGTCAGTTACACAGAGCCAAAGAGGAGCAAAGCCTCCAGCCCCCGGGGCTCTGTGTAACTGACCCAGTGTCAGTTACACAGAGCCTAAGAGGAGCAGAGCCTCCAGCTGCGGGGGCTCTGCTCCTCTTCGGCTCTGTGTAACTTATACAGTGTAAGTTACGCAGAGCCGCCGGAGCCCCAGAGGGGAAGTGCCTGGCTGGGGACGCAGGGTCCGGAGGCATAGGGGCTGCCCAAAGCCCGAGCGCTACCGGCTTCACGGTTTGCTGGGCAGCCTCCAGACCCTGCGCCCCCAGCTGGGCGCTTCCCCTCCCGGGCTCCAGCTGCGCTGGGGAAGCGCCAGCTGGGGGCGCAGGGTCTGGGGGCTGCCCGGGAAACCGTGAAGCTGGTAGCACTGGGGCAGCCCTTTCCCCCTGGCTGGGAGTGGGAGGGAGGAGGGGGCGGAGTTAGGGTGGGGAAGGGGCGGAGTTGGGGCGGGGCTAGGGGTGGGGAAATGGGCGGGGCCATGGCCTGTGGAGGGTCCTCTTTTTTTATTTATGAGATATGGTAACCCTAAGCCACAGACAACACATGTGCATATAACTAATATTTAAACAGTAGGGCTGTTCCAGGGTTTTATCCAACTGTCATTGAAGTCCGTGGAAAGATTGCCATCAAGCCAAGTCTTCAAGAGCAAACTTGCTTGTGTATTAGTCTGATACTATAGCAGACTCACTATCTATATGTTGTGTTTTTCCGAGACCTCATGTGCTGCTAACAAACTAGTATTGGTTTTCTCACAATATAAATTGTCACGTGCCAAACTTCTTGGGGGGAAAACTTTCTTTCTTTCTAAAACACAAGCAACCATGCCAAGAACATGACAAATATGCAGTCTATAATGTAGTGAAAAACTGGAGCTCGGCTGTGGATAGAACAACAATATGGTTACCAAGTTGGCATAGCAAACCAAGCAGTGTAGTTGCTCAAAAAGAGTTTAACACTAAAAATCTGAAGAGAGTGCTGAGATTTTGCTGCTACTGTGAGCGGAGAGAAAAGGACTATGGTGAAGAATTTAGGTGAAGAACCCTGCATGCTACCTCCTGTTCAAGATGTGCCCTGTGATATTAATTAGCACACTCTGCAATTGTGACTCATGCTCACTAGTGATCACTGGCAAATACAGTCTTTTCTCTGTAACATTCTGATTCTCTCCCATTACAGTGCACTAAACATGAAGGAATACACTAGATTTCAATAGTTTTTTCCTCACTATTTTAGGATAGAATTCCTTTCCATAGGGAATGTTGCAACTTAGCAGTTGCCACTAGAAGTTGGTTCTTTCTGGATGCCAGCGTAGGAGACATTGCCCCCAGGAAGCACAAACTTCTAACAAGAACCAGGGAGGAAAAAGTGGCTTTGATTCATGTTAAAGTCAATGACATTAGTGTCAATAAACTGCATGTGCCGTGACCTGCAATAAAGATGGAAACATTAAATAAGCTGAAGAATTAACTGTGAAGAGTTTTTTGTTTTTCAGAAATACTGAGTGACACATTTAGTTCTGGGTAGATAGTGATGGACAAAGTAGCCAAAGTGGCTGGCTAGCGTGGTAAATCTTGTGCTGCTGGCAGACTAGGTGCCAGCTCATGCCAAGGTCCCAGGTCTCAGCTGAATGCTGGCAAATACATAGTTGGACCCAGTCTTGCTCACCTGTGTGTTAGCATTCTTAAAATAGGTACTAAGATTATAAGAATGTGTTTAGTGTTTATTGAATGCTTGTGAGTTGCTGCATGCATTAATCTCACTTATAACGTCTGTATTCCATACTGTATGGTAATATTTAATCATTTGTATCGTAAGCCTCTGTAACTATATATCACAATGCAGGGGAGAGAGGTTAACTAGTGTGAAATGTTGATCTCCACCAGAAGCTGTTAGGCTCTTCCCAATAGAAAAAGGCCATCAGCACCAGATGGACTACAGTGGGACCTTAAAAAGGATAGAAGACTTTTCCAGCTATTCCCTCCCCCACCCACCATGAAAGAGTCATGCAAGTGAATTCCTCCCATCCGCTGAGTTCACAGTTCAGAGTACATGGGAGGGAACGAATAAAAACTTTAACGAGAAGGAGCTGTATCTCTATGCTGCTTGGACTCTGGATTGTGAGGGGGAGGTTTTCTAACCATAAGCAAGGCTGCTTTACCTGGGGAATATGGCATGTTTTTTTTATTTCATTGTAACTGTGACAGATTCACGTTTGCCTCTTGCATACAATAGAAGCATTTAATTAAAAAACAATTGGTGGGAACTGCAGCAGAGCATATAGGACAATGTATATAGGTCAGAACACAACCATGCCTTCAACAAAACACGGCTGTGTTGGTGTACAATAGTGTCAAGCTCACACAGGAACACATTTCTCATTCCATATTCGTTCAGCAATGCGTTCCAGAGGGTCAGTTTGCTCAGATGAACTCTCTGAAAGTGGCAGAAACTGTTGTGATGGCATTTACTGCTATGTAAAATTATTTTGCCCTGTGTTCAACAAAGCCACTGTCCCTACATATGTTTATCGGCTAGCTCATGCTCAGAGGAGGGATTTCAAATCTGGAATTTGCTTCCCTTTTGGTCTGCTGGAGCCTGAGTTTTTTGACTTTCTGGGAACATCTTTTGTTCGGGAACATCTTTTTCCTTAGACATTTTCTGAGGGAGTCGGTGGAAGGGCAGAGCTCTTGTTGTGGAGATCTAGAATTGAGTTGGTTAGAACTTGGCCCTTTTTTAATATATCTTCATGGAGCTTGAGTTTCAGACAGGCACATTTTAGAAATTGAAATAAAAACTAAGTGAAAAAACCTGACTCAAAATTCCCAACCAAAGCTTCAAACTCATAGTAATAACTATTTGTTCTTGAGCTGAGGGTTTTGGGTGATACCTTAGCCCTTTTGGAGCAAAATCAGGGAGCATCATATCTGGCTAGAAATAGAAGAAAAAATACTCCTATTCTGTATATTTGCAGAACCATTAACTGTATTCACTATTACTTGTGACAGATAATAGTATTCAACTTAGAATGAACCTTCTGAATTTTGTACTAATGGAAAAAGACAATAAGCTATAAATAAATGCTAACATAATTAATTGGGTGTTTAGCTCTTTGTGCTACACACAAGAGAATTGCAGCCTAAGGAAGCTTACTGATATCCAAGGCATGAAAACTATGTGGCTGTCTCACGGCTAATTAGCTACATTCCAAGTTACTGGAGCTAACAATTTTCCCTACCGAGAAATTAATCATACTTAGCTATTTAGCATTTGTCATGCCTAAAATCCTAGAAATTGTCATGCAGTATGGATGCTATCCCTGTTGCTCTGTTTGACCACGCTTTGACTTCTATAGGATTTTATCTTTCTGAGCCTCGTTTCTGCCTTTGTTTTGATCAATTCAGGTTGTTTTCCAAAGACGTTTCCTGCTACCCCTTGCCCTGAGTGACAGTTCTAACCCAGTAAAGTGTAACCCCTCCTGCAAGCATATGGTACTCCTAGTCTGGGCCTAATTTTATTGCAGTCATTCTTTTCCTGTCCTCTACAGGATGCTACATCCCAATTCACTTTTACATCATTCCCAGGCAAAGTTCCCACCACTGAGCAGGGGTTTCTCCACTCCTGCCCTTCTCACCCCAAAAGTCTCCCGACCCTGGACTCAAGAGAGGCAGCTGCCTAGCCAGAATCCTGTGATGGGAACAGGAGGAGAGGCTGGCTGGAGAGGGGGGGCAGAGAAGACTGGCTTAGTGGAAGGGGACAAAAGTGGGGAGGAGTATGGGTACTGGGAGAGCCCAGTCCTGTGCAGGGGAGAATTGGATGGACATACCTATGGAAGGACAATGTGGAGCAATTAATAATACAGAGGACTTACAGTAGTTTATAGGTAAATAAGCACTTTTCCTGGGTGGGTAAGTATCACTATTATTATTTGGTTGTTTTACAGTTGTGCCTAGGGAGTCCTAATCCTGGACCAGGATCCCATTGTGCTAGGAGCTGTGAAAACACAAAACAAAAAGACCTCCCTGCCCAGACAGCTTCCAGTCCAAGTAAGACTTTACTATGTGAGTCGTATTCGCCCCAGTTTTCAAATGAGGAACCAGGCATGACGAGGTTAAAGGCCTTGCTTGCAAATGGCAAATGCAATGCTACAGCCAGGCCTGGGACAGAGGGGAGCATATAGGGGGGAAATTATATGGTTAAACAGGAGCAAGTGAGTGCTTCAGAATACATCACATCTTATCAGAGCTGTGGAATAACTTCCCTTTCCTTCCTCCTGTCTTTCTTTCAGATTTTATTACCTTGGTCTCTTTCATTCCTTCAGGCTTTGCCTCATTGTTTTCTTGTCCAAGTGAAACCCACTTTATTTTGTATCAGCACTTCTTGCAAATACATCCTCTCCCGTTTGGGGGAGAGGAGCGGGGGAATTGTTGAGCTTGGAACACTGAGAATCACCGAATCATGGTGGTGCGTGACTTGGCAGGGATCAGACACCTATTTTATGTTGCCGTTGTAAAGTAGGGGGAAATGAATGTTCATGGAATAAATGTAATCTTACCCCATTTTAGGCAAAAGGGAAAAGAGCACTCATTAGGAAACGCTTCATCTGCTAATCGGAGAACTTTTAAAAGAGTTGCCATTCAGTCCGATAACTTGAAAATGAGCACGTAACTCTTTGGCGTGTGGGATAATGTGGGACAGTGTGGAGGCTTGAGGCGGTTTTGTGGCTTAAAACCACAGCAGCAGAGGGCGGCAGAGAGACACAGCAGCCCATTGGGAGTTCTTGGGTATGTTGTCTAGAACCAGAGGAGGAATGTGGCATCTGCACCACTCTTTGGTGCCATGTGTTCTCTCCCACTAAGGGCCAGCTACGTTGGCACTGCCCCTCCCTTGTCTGGGGAAGCCAGTGCCACAGGTGAGACTAGCCTGGAATAGTCTGTTACAGGGCTGGGCTTACTTGAGCCCTAAGGGAACAAGTTGTCTGTGAGTTTCCAATAATCTCATCAAAGTGAAGCTTAATACAATATTATATTGCTGTTTTCACACTGTAGCCGCAATAAAAACATCTGGGGAACTAGAGTAAAGCTAGACCAAGCGCTCTTCCCTTGCAGAAAGCCTGACTTGTGCATGCTGGGGTAATGGCTTGAAGTCCATTTACCCTCACTTGTTTTGGATCTGCAGTGTGTCTGCTTTTCCTTTTAAAAAAAATCCATCAAACTGAAAATGTTTTCTCTTTTCTCAGTCACACGTGTCAGATCTGCTTCCAGTGACGTCTGTTTCTTCAGAAGAGGGCCTTTTGTTCTTACATTGGCTCTCATGTTGTTTGTGTAAGCAAAGCCATTGGTTGAAGACAACATATATGGGTAGAGGAAAAATAGACTCTCCTCAATGATTGACCAAACTGACAGATTCTGACTGGTTGATGTAAAGTGTGTCTGACTACTATACAACTGGCATGCAAGCAGAGACCTAAATAAACGTCACTTTGTTTCAGGATAGTCCTTTATGTTCTATACTTTCCTCCTGCAGTATCTTCTCATAATTAGCGTTAAGATTTTGTCACGGATATTTTTAGTAAAAGTAATGGACAGGTTGCGGGAAGTAAACAAAAATTCATGGAAGCCTGCAACCTGTCTGACTTTTACTAAAAATAATAGGGGGGGAAGAATTGACGGAAGGACAACTGAAGCCAGAGAGAGGGAATGAGAGCCTAACCTGGGGCTGAAGTAGAAAATGTCACAGAGGTCTCTGAAAGTTATGGACTCCCTGACCTCCGTGACATAATCTTACTCTTATATATATTAAACATTTTTTTTCTTGTTGATATTCCAAACATTAACAGTAGGAGACTACATTCCCTCTGAGTCCAAGTAGCTAATAATGTTGTATGCTATCTGATCAAAGGTTTTATTCTCATGAGGCATGCCTTTCCAAAAAAAAATCATTTCTATCACAGTTAAATGCTTGGTACCGTACATCTGTTGTGCATTATTGTTCACTGTTTGTAAATCAGTTATGTCATATTTACACAAGCCATTCCAAATTTGGAACATACAACACAGATAGTAGAACTTACATGAGAACGGACATACTGGGTCAGACCAAAGGTCCGTGTAGCCCAGTATCCTGTCTTCTAACAGTGGCCAATGATAAGTGCCCCAGAGGGAATGAAAAGAACAGGTGATCACCAACTGATCCATCCCCTGTCACCCATTCCCAGCTTCTGCTAATAACCATTGATGAACCTATCCTCCGTGAACTTATCTAGTTCTTTTTTGAACCCTGTTATAGTCTTGGCCTTCACAACATCCTCTGGCAAGGAGTTCCACAGGTTGACTGTGCGTTGTGTGAAAAAATACTTCCTTTTGTTTGTTGCCTATTAATTTCATTTGGTGACCCCTAGTTCTTGTGTTATGAGAAGGAGTAAATAACACTTCCTTATTTACTTTCTCCACACCAGTCATGATTTTATAGACCTCTATCATATCCCTCACTTAGTCATCTCTTTTCCAAGCTGAAAAGTCCCAGTCTTATTAATCTCTCCTCATATGGCAGCCATTCAATACTAATCATTTTTGTTGCCCTTTTCTGATCCTTTTCCAATTCCAATAGATCTTTTTTGAGATGGGGTGACCACATCTGCACGCAGTATTCAAGATGTGGGTGTACCATGGATTTAGATAGAGGCAATATGATATTATCTGTCTTCTTATCTATCCCTTTCTTAATGATTCCCAACATTCTGTTTGCTTTTTTGACTGCCGCTGCACATTGAGTGGATGTTTTCAGAGAACTATCCACAATGACTCCAAGATCTCTTTCTTGAGTGGTAACAGCTAATTTAGACCCCATCATTTTATATGTATAGTTGGGATTATGTTTTCCAGTGTGCATTACTTTACACTTATCAACCTTGAATTTCATCTGCCATTTTGTTGCACAGTCACCTAGTCTTGAGAGATCCTTTTGTAGTTCTTCGCAGTCTGCCTGGGACTTAACTGTCTTGAGTAATTTTGTATCATCTGCAAATTTTGCCACCTCACTGTTTACCCCTTTTTCTAGATCATTTATGAATATGTTGAATAGGACTGGGCCCAATACAGACCCCTAGGGGACACCACTATTTACCATGCTGAAAACGGACCATTTATTCCTACACTTTGTTTCCTGTCTTTTAAGAAGACAGATTTATGATTATGATGATTTTTGTTTGTTGTGATAGCCCCCTAAATGTGGTAGGTATTTTCGAAACATGGAGCGACACAGTCTCTGCCACAAAGATATTTCATTTGAATCCTAGACAAGATGCATCATGTAAGAGCTACAACAGTTGGAGAAAGAAGGTCTCCTGGCTACTTTGTTATGATGTACAGTTTATCCACAATATTTGCAAAGAACCCATTCCCTGAAAAAAAAAAAAAAAAAAAAACACTAAAATCCTGTTAGTGGACGCAGTGCCCTTTCACCCCCGCTCTTTGAGTATCCATTCTGACCTTCTTCCTTATACAGTCCTCGCTCCATGTGTCAGACTTGGGCAAGTCATTCCGACAGTGCTCCATGCTTTCCTCAATAATCTTTCCTTCCATATCACCCCGGACATCAGTGATTCCTAGGGCTATGAATCATAGAATCATAGAATCATAGAATATCAGGGTTGGAAGGGACCTCAGGAGGTCATCTAGTCCAACCCCCTACTCAAAGCAGGACCAATCCCCAACTAAATCATCCCAGTCAGGGCTTTGTCAAGCCTGACCTTAAAAACCTCTAAGGAAGGAGATTCCACCACCTCCCTAGGTAACCCATTCCAGTGCTTCACCACCCTCCTAGTGAAAAAGTTTTTCCTAATATCCAACCTAAACCTCCCCCGCTGAAGGCTATATGAAAGTTGCCTTTGCCTCAGTCTTTCAGTGAATGGGAGGTGCCTGCTGAGGAATGGTGTCTGAAAGTTCCTTTAAATGATGGTGTTGCTGTGGATTGGTCTGGGGATAGTACAGTCAGCGCATGGCATTTATTTACTCAACCATTTTGAAAAAAAGATAATTGAAACTTCACCCAGAGGCACCCAGCACACAAGCATGTCTATAAATGTAGGTGACAAGAGAACAGTGCAACCCTGAGTCTTTGCATAAGTGTTTTGGGGCCTTCAGTCTGTTGGAGAAAGGTCTAGGGCTGTACAGTGGCCTGTGTGAAATGAGTTTGATGGCCTATCTGTTTCCCAATGGAAAGGGGTCCAAATTGCATAAAACCACTATTTGCCCTAGCTGGGAATAACTGACACCTTCTTGTCAGACACAGCAAAGAGGCTGTGGGATGAATGGGCTATGCATAGTAAACTATTTCCCCCTTTGAGTTGACCCCTCCAGTCACAATGGGGGTACACAAACAGATACCATAGTGATGGCTGCAGTATAAGAACCTAAACAGAATAGAATTTACGGAAGCTTGTATTGTCGTTGTCTGTGCTAAATCTGTCTATACTTAGAGACTTTATTTTTCCATTGATGTCAATCCAGCAAATCTCAGGAGCATTGAAATCCCCCTATTTTCTCTCTCTCAAATATTTTCATGTCAGAGCTTCCTCTTCTATGCATCTATTGGAAGCATTCTGAAGTGCTCAGTAAGAGAATACCATACCTAAACTCACTGTCCCTATTAAGATTATAGCTACTTGATTTCATCCCTGCACTTAAATACAGAATTTTGTGCTGACCTTTACCCACACTCTGTTCTCCAAGTGTTGAAGGGGGTGGGGGTGAGGCAGAGAGAAAAAGTGTTTTAATCACTGTAAGATTCTTTGGCAATCATGCTACTCAAGTCTTAGGAGCTTCTGAATTTCTTCTGAAGAGAGCTTTAAGAAAGGAAATAAAGCCCTTGAAAGGACTACCTTTCAGTGCACGGAGGGCATGTTTACTACTTTCCGTTACATAATGGATCTGAAATGGATTAGCAGGACCCAAACAAATTATTTTCCTTGAGAATTCCTCCCTGCATCGCTTCTCTCTTTCTGCTGCTTCATTCACAGTGCTAACAGAAGGGTTGTCTTTGTTGCTGTTAGCTTGAGAAGTAAATTGCAGCATTGTCTCCCGGGAGTAAGATTTAATCAAAGGTCTCTCTCTAGCTGAAAGTGGAAAAATGCTTCTCATTATCACCTTTAAATGGAAATATATTTGCCAAGGAGGGAATATTTAAAGGGGAGGGGTGGCTCCTCTTCTGGTTTGAAATGCTGCCAGAAAACATTATTTTCAGATTTTAAGAGATAAATCTCTCATCATGTCACTGAAGAAATAATTGCTGGGAGTATATTTATTGTAGAAAAATAAAATTAAACATTGCTGCTGGCAGGGTTCCCTCCCCACTCTGAACTCTGGGATACAGATGTGGGGACCCGCACGAAAGACCCCCTACGCTTATTTTTGCCAGCTTAGGTTAAAAACTTCCCCAAGGCACAAATTCTTTCCTTGTCCTTGGACGGTATCGCTGCTACCACCACGGGATTTCGACAAAGATTCAGGAAAAGGACCACTTGGAGTTCCTATTTCCCCAAAATACCCCCCCAAGTCCATTCACCCCCTTTCCTGGGGAAGCTTGAGTATAATATACCAACCAATTGCCTTTAATAAAAGTACAGAGCAGACCCTTTATTTTTAGGACACTAAAATCAATCAGGTTCTTAAAAGAAGAACTTTATTATAAAGAAAAAAGTAGAAGAAGCACCTCTGTAAAATTTTACAGGGTGATAAAAAGATTTAAAACACAGAGGATTCCCCTCTAGGCTCAACTTCAAAGTTACAAAAACAGGAATAAACCTCCCTCTTAGCATAGGGAAAATTCACAAGCTAAAACAAAAGATAATCTAACACATTTCCTTGCCTTTACTTACAATTTCTATAATTGTAGATGTATCATTTCAAGATATCTTTTCAAGAGATGGTTTACCTGCTTGGTGTCCCTCTCTTTCTATCCAGAGGGAACCAACAAAGAGAGCACAAACAAAACCTCCCCCCGTCCCCAGATTTGAAAGTATCTTCTTTCCCCATTGGTCCTTCTGATCAGGTGCCAACTAGATTAATTGATCTGATTAACCCCTTACAGGTAAAATGATTCTGTACCTCTGGCCAGGAGGGATTTTATGTTACTGCATACATAAAGGTTGTTACCGTTCCCTTTATATTTATGACAGCTGCTTTTGGTCAGATCATTTACACAGCCTGTTATGTGATCAGCGCATTGATATTTGATTTTTCTTTCTCACTAGGTGCTTTTATAATCTGCTGGACCCCAGGATTAGTCTTGTTGCTTCTTGATGTTTGCTGTCCTCAGTGTAATGTCCTGGCCTATGAAAAATTCTTCCTGCTACTTGCTGAATTCAACTCTGCCATGAACCCCATCATCTACTCCTACCGGGACAAAGAAATGAGTGCTACCTTCAAACAGATCCTCTGCTGTCAGCGCAGCGAGAATGCCAACGGCCCCACCGAAGGCTCTGACCGCTCTGCTTCATCGCTCAATCACACCATCTTGGCTGGAGTACACAGTAATGATCATTCTGTGGTTTAAAAAGGAACTGAAAGATCAAAAAGAACCACAGAGAATTTTTATTGATGGATGAACAATAACAGGCTAGAAAACCACATAGAGAGGGCTGGGCACAACGAAAGTAACAAACTCACAAGACATTCTTAAATACTAATGGACTACAGTACTCTCTTTTTTCCAGAAAACCCACCCACGCACAACCCAAGCCATGTATGCAGAACTGGCCGTGCTATAGCCCTCATCCTTTCTTCTACTTTCTGAAACTAGAAAGCAGATTCCTTGCAATGGAATTCATAAGTAGCACTAGGAAAGTCTTATTTAGACTACACTAACTAGACTCGGTCAGAATATGCTTTGTCTTGGTGCCAGTTGAAATCAACTCTGATTAATTAAGCGTATACCTGCTTCACTGCATTTACATGTAGACACTTAGTCTTGTTTTTAAAAAAAAGAATGCATTTCATTTAATAAATACTTAATATTTATCACCATCTGCATGCTTGTGATGGACATTAACTGTGCAGGGAGAAAAAAACATGCTGTAGTCTTTGTATTCTTAGCGACACTGCCATAACTACAACAAAACAAAAATATTTTTCTAATACAGGTCACAGGAAAATGATGGAAATTCCGACTCTTCCTACCTTCTTTACTGGTGTTAGAGCACACTTGTTCTGTGTGATGGCGGACTGTTTTAATTCAGAAAAAGATGCTCATTGTAACGTCCGCAGGAAAGTAGAAAAGCGTAGACTGTATTACAGTGTTTGTTTAGATTATGAAATAAACAGTACTCTAGTCACAAGGTACAGTAGTTAACTTTCTTCTTTGAAGTGTGGTATTGGAATATGTAACATACACAAAGGGTCCCAAGTTTATTCATGGTCAGCTCCTTAGAGCTACAGTCGCGAGGCTAAGCTGAAGCACAAGAGTGTTTTGTAAGATGTATTTATGGTATTGGAGTGTTTTTCTCATTCATTGTGGAATGCAAAGGGATTTTTTTAATGCATAATATAGTGTACTTTGTAAACGCTTTTTTAAAAAATCATTATTTTTTTTGCACTGAGTGAGGGACATTTTTGAGGGTATCTAAAAAATTATTTACTCTTCATCTCATAAACAGTAGTTACTTGGAGCTACGGTACAATTTTATTTTTTAATGAGACCAAATATATAATCTGTCAAACAATTGAAACCTCCATTATGGTAAGCCAGCCCAATAGCTGGACATCTCATACATGGCTACTTTTCAGAAGAGATACCACTTGTCCAAATATAAACTCCTATGAATTATTAAATGCTAATGAAAAGCCATAGTCTGCCATCAGATAAATTTTAGTGAAGAAGAGATCTTTGTATTAAAGAACTTGGGACCTTTGTATGCCAAATTACTTGTTTGGGTGAGTGCGCCCATGTGTGCATAACAATGTAATGGACCATAACTAAAGTTCACGACAGGCTGTTTTCCATGTTGTTAGATGCCTAAATAATAACTGGCTTGAGGTTTATCAGTCAGTGTAATGCTCTGGAATGTTGCGTAACAGGTGTTGGGATACTGTCATGAGGCTATTGTGCAGAGGTGGATAGAGTATTTAGATTTAAGAAGGATGCCTGAAAAAGGGAAGTCAGCACCAAGGAGGCAGAGAGAGTGTAAAGGGGGGTGTGTGTGTGTGTGTGTGTGTGTGTGTGTGTGTGTGTGTGAAATCAATGGGAGTTTTGCCATTGACTTCAGTGGAGCCAGGATTTTCACCTGTAATGTTTAGCAGGTGTGCAGGGGCTGTGTGAAAGTGGGGGAGATGAGAGCGGGCAGGTGGGCTTAGAGAAGGTGTCCAGGGATCACGTGTCAGTTAAACAAGGGATGGATATTTACGCTTACTTTGTACAAAACACATATCGCTATATTCTTTACTGAGGTTGAGAACAAATGAACTCATGATTTTTCACGCATGTAACTACAATGAGAACTAGAAGATGGGCTGTTTGAACTTAACGGGGGGAAAAAACCCTCCACACTAAGCCACTAATAAAGCTTTCTCAATGAGTGTACAATGTTTGGTGTGCATACCTGTCAGTGCTCAGAGAACAAGGGTGATTCCCCAAAGAGGGGAATAGGTTTGGGGAGAATGTCATCTCTGTTCTCCTAGCCTCCCAGATCTACTTTCCCTTCTGCTGGTTGCTTTAGTGAGGAGGCATGATAGAGGACTCAGCCCTTGAAGAGTCTTCTCAGCTTCCACTGTCTCCTGCAGCAAATGGGGGACACTGCACTATCTGGGTTTAATAGTGGTGTTCCTCCTTTCCGGCAGGCATTTATGATGTCATGTGTGTGAGTCAGTAGGAATGATGGTGGAAATTCAAAGTTGGTGGGTTGTCATGGAAGGAAGGGGAAAGGGATCAGCCGATTGGTGAAACAGCCAACTCTAGTCCCGGAATGAGGTCCAGAAGACCGCAGCAAACACCTCTAATCCCCCAAAATATTTTAAAATGTGTTGGAAAGTTTTGGAAAGGGTTTGGGAAAGATTGAATCAGCAAGAATCGTTTGCAAAAGACAGAAGGGTTGACAAGCCTAGCGTGCATGAGTGTTTTTGTGATTTTTCTGTTTCTTCTTCAAGTGATGGTCCCTATGTGGATTCTAATTGCTGATACAATGGGCAGAAGTCACCGCCTACGTCCTCTAACCAGTGTCCATTTCCAGAGTGACACTAGCCAGTGCTGGAAGCTAGAATTTTTGAACTTGCAACAGCAATTACATCTCATGCATCAAAGAGATTAATCTAGGAACACTTGTTACACAGGTGGCTTTTCACTACTTAACGGTGAACTACAGAGGTTTGCTCAAAGTTAAGAGTGCAAACCTTATTTCTAAGATTCCAATGTAATTGATGCTGTATGTTAATGAAATTACCGCTCTATATCCTTGAGAAATCTGAGTTGCCAACTGCATAGTTTTTCTGGAAGCTAATGTAATCACAGCTGCCATGAGCAAAGGAAATGAAAACAAGAGTTTGGAATAGAATGATTCTTTTCAACCTCCTGTCTATGATGGTTCTCATGCCACTTATTTTGGAAGAGAAACCAAGAAATCTGTCATTTGGATTTCTCAGTTTCTTTAGGCAGTTGTGTAATTGTCTCCAGTTGTGTTAAAATACAGTGCTAAATAATTTTTTTAAACAATGGTTCTAGGAATCCTATAAAAGGGTTTGGGAGACTTTTTAAAATTCCGGAGTTTCTCCCAACATCATTAACATACTTGTATGTCTCGCCCAAGCAAATATTACTCAAGTTCAAATTTAGTGGTGTTTGCTCAGACAGTTGTAAGCACGGGAGTTCTTTAGTGAGGTGAAATGTTTGATGAGGTCATTTGCATGTCAATAACCAAAATGTTTTTCCCAGTTCAGTTATTTGGCAGCGGCACTAGCATCAGAGTTCTCTGTGGACAAATGGAAAGAGTTAGCAGCAGTTCTCAAACTATGGGTCAGGACCCCAACGTGGGTCGTGACCTTGTTTTAATGGGGTCTCCAGGGCTAGGGGCTGGGGCCTGGGGCTGAAGCTGAAACTGAAGCCTGAGTCTCACTGCCAGGGGCTCAGGTTACGGGGCCTCCGCCCGGGGCTGAAGCCCTTGGGATTGTGTAGTAATTTTTGTTGTCAGAAGGGGATCACAGTGCTTCTAAAAGTCACAAAAGTCTCTCCAAGTGCTCAGCCATCTCACTTCCAGAGACGATGCCTTGTCATACCATATATCCCTTCCTCTCCTTTTCTTCACTTACGGGCTTTTAGACACAGTTGCTCCTCCCCATAAGTATTTCTAAAGCTACCAGGAAAAAAACCCTACAATATAAAAATACAGCTGGACAAATATATTGTGATCTTAAACCATCATATTGTCTCCTACGTCGTCCTAAGTAAATCCAGACCAGTGATGTACTGCCAACACTGTAACAAGAGGCTCCCACAACATGTTCCCTCCCTGCCTGTAATAAACTCATTGTAATGAGAGGTGTATATGTGGGAGATTAGGGAATCTGGTTATTTCCCCCCCTAATTAAATGAAAGTACTTTCTCGTAACTCTTAACTACGGATGGAGCCAACACTACTTGGCAAACCAATGGTATGTCAAATTCATATACATGTTTATAGATTATACCTACTATAGGGAAGTGTTTGGCATGTATAATATGAAGTATGTGAGAAGGTCTTTTAGGGGAGCTCTGCTGTAGGGAGAATTTGTTACAAATATGCTTGCTTGTAGGTGCAATCGTCTCCATTCCCACGGGAAATACACTTGCTTTTTGGAGCCCCGGGATGATTTAGCAGCATTGTGGGATGTTTATTTCTGGTGAATCATATTAAAATCAAAGCCAGTTTAAATGTTTTACTTTTTGGCATTGAGTGTAGCTCCATATCCTCTCTCCTCTTCCAGACTGTCAAACCGCCATTGGCCCTTATTCTGGGCTGCTTAAATCCATGATTGTGGCATTTTAATCTCAGGTGGTCTTCATGCCTCTGAAAGAGTTACCTGGGTGCAAGTGTATGGTGATGCCCCAGGTGGGTTCTTGGTAGGGGGGATCAAACTCAGAACCTGTGACTCTAAAACCACAGGCCTCGAGTGCCTGAGCTAAGAAAACCCATCTCTGTTAGTTCACTGCCAGTAGCAGACTCATAAATCTCACTATGTGGTCCAGCCATGGAAAGGGGACAGAGAGCCACAATGTAAATGTGAGTTACGCGAGCATAATGGTAGACTTGGTTACATAGGGTTGAGTTTTTTAAGCATGGAGGGAAAGAATTAGGCATGTGCTTTCTGCTGCTGCTCTGTCATTTCTAAAGAAGGCCTGATAGTGGTTGGGATTTTTTCTGCTTGATTTTCACAATAGAAATTTAGCCTTTTGTTTATTATTTGCATTACCATAGTACCTAGCATTTCCAGTCCCAGACCAGGACCCCATTGTGCTAGGTCCTATACAAACACAGACCCCCAACAAGCTAAGACACACTATGATGACAGAAGAGCTTGTGAAATGATGGCACCACAACAGCTGGGAGAGAAAGTTAAGCAATTGAGAAGGGAAGGGATTTTTACTTGGGCCTTCTATACAGACAAATAATAACTAAATCAATTTCAGTTACCTTCTACTATTGTGGTGCAGGTCTGTGTGTAGACACACGTCGGAATGTGTGTCCCATTGTGATTTGGATTAAGTAGATAAAATATCAACTAAAATTAATCTGAAATAGGACACTTAGATTCCAGAATCAGTGTGTCTACACACAGACTTGCACCACAATAAGAAAGAGAATGGATTGAAACTGATTGTTATTTTTGTGCCCGTTTGTGGGTAGCTCAGCCCTCAGACTGCTTAAAACCCTTGTTTGTTTTTTTGTTAACCTCTGTTTAACTTTGACTAGTTAACACTCTTGTGGAAAAAAAAGGTCTTTGTTAAAGAATCAGCAACCCACCCAATGCCTTCAAGATAGGAAAGCTAACATTTTATATACTGTGAGCTGAGTAAGCCCTTCGGCAAAACCAGAGTTGACATGCCTGGGAAAAAAAACCTCTCACACTTTTTAACACCTCATAAAGATGCAAAAAGGGCACAATCTCAATTTTTTTCCAAAAGTCCTTTATATGTAATATTTAAAACATTAACGACGGAGCCTCCATGACATGTCATGTGCAACATAAAGAGGCTTCATAAAGCTTTCCTTGTCTTGACAATAATGAGCAGGAAGCCAAAATAAACAATTACTGTATAAATCAAGCCTCATGAAAACATATTGTGGTACTTCTGGGATTTCTTTTAGACCCAGATAACCATTTTCTGGGGAAGTCAGACTATTTATATTGAAGTCTGTTAACACTGAATAAACAACATGTGCAGTGATGCAGGGCGCAGAGGCCAGGCTTGCACTAGGCACCAAACTGAGCATGAATTTGGAGAAGTAGTCTAGAGCAGTGGTTCTCAACCTGCGGCCCAATCAGCACAGAGCTTCGGCCCATGTGACATCCTCAGGGCCATACAATTAGTATTGGCTGCAGCCCACATAACACATTCTGAGCCACACATGCTGCCCACAATGGTAAATAGGTTGAGAACCACTGGTCTGGAGTTTAGATACCAAGGCCTGGATTCTGCAATGAGCTTCATGGGTCCTCAGAAGTCTGCCCATTTGGTGCAGGGCCCAAGTCTGGAGAACAGGGAGGTACTGTGTCATCTATTTAACGTAAGATCAGAAGGACCTGAGAATCATAAAGTTAGGGCTGCAAAGACCTACTAGGTCATCTATTTGCTCCATCTCTTTGCTGGTGCAGGATGGTTTCCTATGGAAGACCTGCCTAACCTGTGGCATTTGGCCAGAGCCTCTCATTCCTGTTGTCCCCTGGCCTGCTGCCCATATAGTTCTGGCTTTTCTTGGCTGGCTGCCAATATTTTATATTTTTGGTACATTTTTGTTTCCTGGAAACTGCCAGGCAGGCGAGAGGCCAGCAGCTGAGGCTCCCTTTCCTCCTCCTCTTGGCCAGCCAGCCTGTCACCCATAGCTCTCACCCATCTTGGCTTCCCCTCCAGCTCCCGTTGTGTGTGTCTCAGAGCAGGAAAAGTTGAGGTGACAGACTTGTGTTGGGTGGAGGAAGTCTCTTAGTTGGCCCAGAGGTGCCAAGCAGCCAGCTACATGATCAGTCCTGCAGTCCCAATCCCCCAGGGGGCTGGAAGGGTTGGTTAAATAGGAGACTAGCCGATGGGGGAGTTTAAGGGGGAGCCAGACAGAGATGGGGAAAGCAGAGGATGGAAGGAGAAGACAAGGGCAGGGAGAATCTTGAGCACAGCTCTTCTGAGGGCCCATGAAGCTTGTGGCCACAGGCCCCGACCTGGAGGAACAGAATGAAGATTTTCAGCTTTTAGAGCAAATAAGTACATACGCAGATAGCCTTGGAAAGGTAAATCTTATGGTAGGTGTAAAAAGAACACACAGCTGATTCTGATTCTGCAGCAGGTGGCCGAGGGCAACCTTCATGCCTGCTCTATGTAAAATAAGTCCGTTACCTATGAGGTATACCCCCATGGGCTCCTCTTACTAGCCCTCCCCAAAACCTTTAGCCTGGCTCTGGACAACAGCATGGTTGTGTGAGCAACAGAAACCATGGTGCGGGAGCACCTTGAAAGCTGGTCCTTCTGTGAGGAAAGAGAGAGAGAAGGGAGATCACCTGAGTGGAAAGAGACACATCTATCTGTCGAGGTATGCATGGCCCCCAACTCTATAGTATCTCAGCTTCTCCCAACTTCCCTCTCTTCCTTCCTCCCCATTCTATAGGAGAGAGAGCTCGATGAGATGAGTCTAAGTGCAGGGGGCAGGTGCCCGTGTCCACGTACATTTCGTTCTGAAAGTGATGAAGCCTGTGGCCATTTTTTCCTCTCTTGTGGGAGTGAGTTCAGCTCCTCATTAGTTCCATCTCCTGCCCTCAGCAGTTGGGTGACCATTCCATTGAGCAGGGACACATTGCATGCTGGGAAATTGCCCCACTGCGGGACAGGAATGGGAGGACTAATTGCACTGTTTCAGCTGCTTGCTACTCTGCATGGACACTGACACTTAACTGGTTCAGGTTGAACATTTGAGGTTGAACCTGTTGTTAAACCAGTTGAAAATCAGTCTGTTGTAACTGGTTATCAGATCACTTGTGGTCTATGTGTGGACACAGTATTTCACAAATGACCTAGGGGCTTTAACCATCATGTAGATGAGATCTTAATTATACTCCCCAGCACTGTCCTGTCTAATTCTTCCCCTTCCTGGAGGTGTGCACCCTTCAAATATCTGTGTGCTACATGGCTGGCATGTTCTCTACTCGTCACTTACCCAAGCAATCTCTCTATGTAGCTCTTTTACTTTTCCCTTATAAGACTCCTCCAGCCCTTTAATCATTTTTGTTGCTCTTCTCTGAACTCCAGGTTGTCCACATAATTCTTCATCGTGAGGTGCTCAGAGCTAAACATTGAGCTGCCTACAGCCTTGCTGGGGCTCTCTGAAACACTCAGTGAAATGGAGTGATTTGAAAAGTCAAGAGCCGGGGAAGGGAAATTTTAAAGAAAGAGAGAGGAGTGAAACCCTTTCATGCAGAGCTTAGACTGTGATTTCTTCAGGGGGTTTCTGACAAGTTCAGAGAAGGCTTTTTGTTTTCAAAAGGAATCATGCCCGTTGCATGGTATGGCTTTTTCCAGATGGAGGCTAAAAGACTTTGTTATTTTAGGTGCATTTCATTTATTAAGAGCTCAAAGAGCCAATTTAAACAAGGAGAAGCCTTCCCTTTTCCCACCCACATTTGACATGAAATTCAACTATTTTTAAATAAGTGGCACTTTACCACTAACTAATTGAAGGATGCTGAAAATCTTGAAACTCTGTGCTTTTTCATTGCTCTGATTGTCCCAGCATCATGGTTTCTGGGTATTGGGATGGATTGTTCTTCACTGTTGTTAAAAAGCTTGCAAATTTTTCTCTTCTCAAGTGTCATCTCGGGATCTTTTATATATATATATATATACACACTTGGCAATTCAAGAGAGTTGCTCAAAAATGTGCCTGACTTTGAGCCATTCCAGCTGCTGTTGCCTTCTAGACCTCTCTGCCGTTTGTTAACAATGAGGATTGAGTTGGAGCTGTTGCTGGATGCTAGCAGACGACACTTATTTTGTTTAAAAATTCTTGTGTCGGGGGAGTTGCCAGCATCAGATACATGATCTTATAGCTAATGCACTATCCTGCGAGCAAGCAGCCTACCTCGGATGGCGTTTCTTAAAGAGGCACATTAAGAAAACCTAGGGTTTCCTGACTCAGGGTGGCTCGAGGCTTAAAAGTGACTGACTTGGGGTGGGGAGACTCAGCACTATGAAGTCAATTGGAATGTGGCTTGGGTAAGGAGTGTTTGAATTGGGCCTTAAGAAGCAGGAGCCAAGGAGGAAGGCGGAGGGTGGGGTTTTCAAAAGGGCTAAGTGATGGCCTACCTCTGGTAAACGGTTGACTTCCCTGGGCACAGAGTTACCCACTGACTTCAGTGGGAACTGAGTTAGGCCAGTGATAGGCAGTTTGAAAATCCCAATCTAAATAAATACGTATGGGAGGCAGCATGACCTAGTGGATAGGTTACTGCACTGGGATTTAAGAGATCTGGGCTAAAATGCTGGGCTTACTGAAGTCAGTAGGAGTTTTTCCATTGACTTCAATGAGGCGAGGTTTTCACCCTGGATTTTATTCCCACCTCTGCCACTGACCTGCTATAACCTTGGCCAAATCACTTCATCTCTCAGTGCCTCTGTTTTTCTTCCTACCCTTTGCTTCTCTTAACTATCCAGATTGCGAGCTCCTCTACTTGTACACTACGTGTATGGACAGCACCTAGCACAGTTACGTCCATGAGGCACTGTTGTTATATAACAACATTTACCGATCCAGCTACAGGTGAGGGGGGCATGTGTTCACACTCCTGTGTGCATGTGGGAAGGGTAGCAATATTCTGTGTACAGTAGGCCATGATCCAGACACCTGAGATTTGGGGGCGTGAGCAGGGAAAAATGAGTTGTTACTTCCACTGCTGGGAGATGAAGGATAGTTCTGTGGAAATAATCCTTTTTAAAATAAAGGTTTTTACAGGTTACGGAGTGAAGATTATTTACTTTGACTGATAAGGGTGAAGCTAGGAATGTAAAACACTGGTTTGATATAAACTAGTCCATATCAGCAAAATCCAGAGGATCATTACTGCTGATAAATATCATGCTGTTCATATCCAGTTTACTTTATACTCTCTTGTTTTCATGGGGTGACCTGCAGAGGGCAAGACTTAATTCATCTTAAGTGGCCAGAATTGTTTACATGAATTAAGTGATATTTGGTTCAGCTATCTGGTGACCCTGCATATTTTTTCCAATGATTTACAGATTCCCAACTAGCTAGCTGGCACACACTTAAGGAACGGGCTCTGTGTTTCGTATACTTCATAACTTGTATTTAAGCTATCTGCAAAAATAGCAGTCAGTCTAAAGCCATATTGATGAATGTGTAAACCTGTTTATTCCTCAAAATTAAAATAAAGAGAGTTCTACCAGCGGGATGTAGGGTTTGGAATGTGACTATTTAAATATCACACCCTTTCACAGCTATTGTAGGCCACCTCAATAAAGGAACCTTCTGTAATGAACATCAGGCCTTGAGAAAAAGGATTCATGGTGTGGTGTGTCTTTTGCTCCTTACACAGCAATAGCAACCTGAAGGAATCAGACCACCACCCCTGGGTTCCAAATAGCCGTGTTTATTAATTATACACAACCCACTGCTGACCTGTCTGGTTTCTGGCAGCTTCTAAAACACAGAATATGGCGAGCACAATTAGAGGGTTCATGAGCCATTTAAAAGGGTACGACCTTCTAGCTATATACTATAAGGTAAATAATGTGGTCCCTGTTATTGGACCAATAAGTAACCTATAGAATACAAACTTTCTGGCCCAAAAGAATCTTCCTTCATATCCAACTTGGCCTTCTCTTATGCTTTTCACCTGAAGATCTCAAAGTATTTACAAGTACTATCCAGCTCATTCTCATTATTCTCCTGTCAGCTAGAAAAGAATTAATATCTCCATTTGATAGGTGAAGAAATGAGGCTCAAAAGATGGCTAACGGCTGGATGATCACACATGCAGGGGAGTAAGAACATTTAGATTTTTTTATGATTTTTTTTGTGGGTGCTCAGGGTGGAAGAGGGTGCTCTATGCTTGCTTGCTTTCTCCTGGAATGAGAGCCTGGGTTGCACCCACCCCACCACTTGAGATCGGTAGAGGCCAGCAGCAAATGACTACTCCAGTGATGGACTGTTTCTAGGTAACTAAATGAAATATTGGCAACCGGACAGTGCAACCAGACTGCCCTTGTTGGAAAGAAAACCATGCCCATTTTACTCAGCCAAATGAACGGTCAGAGGATAAGCATTTAACAATGAATAGGCAAAATATAAAAACATCAATATATATATTATTTTTTGTGGGAGCTGGGCTGAAACCAAGCACTGAATGAAACACCCACTGAATGTAATTAAGTGCTCTGAAATTCTACAAAAGATTTGATTCTGGAAACCCAAAAAGGTTCAGTAGAAAGCAAAGTTCTTTCTTTTGTGGCCGTCCTTAGAAGATGGCCTAACTTTTAGCGAATGACATACAGTGCTAAAGGATTGCAGACTTTGAGAACTGGCTCTCTTGGCTTCTGAATCTGACCTGTGATTTCCAAAGTGACATCAGATAATGGAATAGAATTTGATGGATTTAATTCACACATCTCACTGTTTGCACTGTTGCAACTGCAACAGCCATGGAAGGGGAGGCTAAAGCGTGTTGCTTGGGATGTGGGAAGAAGGGGACAGAGCTACATTTCTATCATTAGGAAATTCAGATTGCAAAACATCAGCTGTTGTTTGTGCCGTGGAAGGTGCCTTTGACCCCTGTTGCAAATGCAGTTGTGGTTGTTAAAGACCAAGACGTTTTGTGACAGAGCTAAGAGTGGTGTGTACTGGAGTGGAGTTACACAATTTATTTTCCTGCTCTTACTTTTCTGTAAGCAATCGTAAGCCTTGTGAACTTGCTCATCCACTGGCGTAAATCAATGTAATTCCGGAGATTTTAAAGGCGCTAAAGTATTTACACTAGCTGAGGAGCTGGCCCAGTATGTTCCTACAGGTTTGTTTTGACTAGGATGTAAAGGTCTGTTGTTAGAAGGTGTGAGATAGCCTGGTCTAAAAGTCAAGTGTACACAAGACAGTGTATGCATTTAACACGTGTTAGGTGGTGAGTTGTAGCCTAGGCTCCTCACCCTTGAGTACATGTCAGCCAACTGGCACTCGGTAAAAATATTCACTGCCTTGGCTACATGGGACTTAAGAACATAAGAACAGCCATACTCAGTCAGACCAAAGATCAGTCTCACCCAGTATCCTGTCTTCCGCCAATGCCAGGTGCCCCAGAGGGAATGAACAGAACAGGTAATCATCAAGTGATCCATCCCCTGTTGCCCATTCCCAGCTTCTGGCAAACAGAGGCTAGGGACACCATCCCTGCCCATCCTGGCTAATATCCATTGATGGACCTATCCTGTTCTTTTTTGAACCCTGTTATATTCTTGGCCTTCACAACGTCCCCTGGCAGAGTTCCATAGGTTGACTGTGTGTTGTGTTGTGTGAAAAAATACTTCCTTTTGTTTGTTTTAAACCTGCTGCCTATTCGTTTCATTTGGTGGCCCCTCGTTCTTGTGTTATGAGAAGGAGTAAATAACATTTCCTTATTTACTTTCTCCACAACAGTCATGATTTTATAGACCTCTATCCTATCCTCCCTTAGTCGTTTCTTTTCCAAACTGAAAAGTCCCAGTCTTATTAATCTCTCCTCATACAGCAGCCTTTCTATACCCATAATCATTTTTGTAGCCCTTTTCTGAATCTTTTCCAATTCCAATATATCTTTTTTGAGATGGAGCGACCACATCTGCACGCAGTATTCAAGATGTGGGCGTACCATGGATTTATGGACTTAGAACGTTAGTTAGACTGTCTTAACCAACACCTTCTAACAGGACATCGTTAAATCCTAGGGTGAGATTTTCACATGCACCCAACTGACCTAGGAGCCCAAGTTTCATTGAGTTTCAATGAAACGACTTCAGCTGGAAGTCAGTGGGATTTGGGTTTTTTAGTGCCAAAGTCACTTTTGAAAATGAGACTTAGGGCTTGTCTATGCTTAAAAATGTTGCTGCTTTAACTATGCCAACAGTTGAAATAGCGCAATCCCTCTAGTGTGGACAGTGATAACAGTATACAAACCCTTACACCAATATATCTTATTTATAAGCTATACTGGCAGAAGGCACCTTTATGTTAGTATAAGTGTGTTTGCACTAGGGCTTTTATCATCATAACTGTGTTGGCAAATAATCCACACCCCTAACGGGCATAGTAATGCCGGTAAAACTTTTCTTGTGAGGGCCAGCATTTAGGCTCCTAAGATGTTACTCCTAGTCAAGATAGTCATAGAGGAGTCAGTATTTGGAGTAAGTGGCTTTACTAGTAATGTTAATGTTTAAAGCAACCTCACTGCCCATTTCCACCTTCAGTGAGTAACTCTAGCGTCAAAAACTATGGAGATGTTCCAAACACAACAGTGTGCTTTTCATTAGCAGGGAGAAAAAAAATCATACTGTGCATAAATTTACTATGAAGCCCATGTGGTTTGCTATGAACTAATAATGACATATGTGTGATTTTAATAAAGAAAACCATGATTTCATTAGCTAACACTGTGTGCAACTCCAGCATACGAGGGCAAAAACAAGGCCGGTCCCATCATTCATCAGAGCATCATTCATCAGTGAAGCTGAATGAGCCTTTGTAATGAAACCCAAAACCAGGTGGGTTTTCCCTTAGTTGTGGTTTCTTTACCAGCCTCAACCTGATCCTGATCTTATTTACCCCAGCCCAGTGGAACGCCGCTCAGTGGCAGTGCGGCTTCCCACAGTGTGACCAAGACCAGAACTGTGCTGTAAGTTTGCTAGGCGAGGGCAGACGGTCCCTGAGAACGGGGGCACAGAGAGATAGGAAGAGGAGTGATGACAGATACTGAGCCTTGTCGGGGGAGAGCCAGCTCCTGGCTGAGAACGAAGGTCCCAGGGGCTCCTATCGGTTCCTGGGCCCGTTCAATCCACTCTGGGTCCATCTTCCTCCTCCTTGGCCCAATCCTGAGCCCGGCAGCAACTGGTCCAGCCCCTCTGGGTCCCGTTCTCCTTCCTGTCTCCCTCCCGCAGGTGTGCATGAGTTTGCAGGGGGTGGAGCCCTCCCAATATTTCCATAATGGGGGTGCCAAGCCCCCCTGCCCTACTAGTTCTGCCCATCCAGATCCTCAGGCAAGCTGCTCCCAAGTGCACCCCCCAAGACGCCTACTCCCCAGTCTAGATTCCTCCCAAATACTCTCCTTTGCAATGCAGATCCCCCATGGGCCTATTCCCACTCCCTGATAACCAGCCCTGTCTGGCACTGCATTCCGAGGCTATGGAGATGATTGTGACGTTACTTCACATGCTGTAATAATAGCACTAGGAATAATAATAATTTGCACATACCGGATATAGCACTTTTACGCTGGAGTTCTGCAGCACTAAAATTAACCTGTCACTTTTAATGCTGCTTTTAACCCATAGACCCATTAGCATTCAACTAACGTTAGGGCCCAGCTGTAGAGAGGAATGATGCTCGAATGGTTAATTCACTGGATTAAGACTTAGGAGATATAGGTTCAGTTCCTAGTTCCGCTACAGACTTTCTGTGTGTCCTTGAGCAAGTCATTCTGTGTTTGCCCCCCTTTAAAAAGGCGCAGTATTTCTGTTCTTCCACCCTTTGCCTATCTGGATTATACATTTTTCATGGCAGGGACTGTGTTTTATTATGTGTGTGTAGAGACTTCAGAACGATGACTGAATCTTGCTCTTGGAAGTGATCTCTAATGTGCCACTGTAATATAGATAATAACCTAAAGATCGCTCTACCCACCTCAAAAATGCAGCCACCTCTGGGGTGTAAGACAGCAACCATTTAACTGCACACTGCAGCACTGCATGGCAAAAAGACACAGATGCTGTATGCAACTGAAGCTACACAGGACTGTTTTTATAGGAAAGCAGAATGAAATTACCTACTGGAATTTGGTCAGGGCTCAAAATATGATGGTCTAGGAAGAGGGTGAACCATAAACAGCTTTCGCTGTTGGCAGATGTCAGGGTGAAAAAAATAAAAGCATGAAAAGTAACCGGCTTTCTGCTTTAACGGTGATCTGTCTGAAGATGCGCCAGCATTAGGCCCCCGATCCAGCAACGCAACTAGAAAAACGTGTGCGCCCATTGACTTCAATGGGACTGTGCGCGTGTTACAAGTTAAGCGCATGTTTTGCGAGCTAGTGGCCAGAGTGCTCGGCACCGTGCAGGATCTAACGTGAGGGGTCTTTTAGGGCTTGATTTTTGAAAGGGTTGAGCACTCAAACACCCCTGAAGTCACAGAGGCTGCAGTTGTTCAGCTCCTGTGCAAATCGGGCCCTAAATCAGTTCCCTGCACGACGAGTGCTGTATTTTCCATAGGGGCTTAGAAGGTTTAGATTAGTTATTCAGACAGACACATTCTCATTTCAGTGCATGAGAAAGAAGACGGAAGGTCTGACAGCATCCTCCAGGCCTGAGGTCTGTTTTCATTATGATTCCTTGGTGCCATAGCTGTAGAAATACAAGAGGAGGCAGTAGGGAATTTGCCCTGACAGAACAGTAAGGGAAGGAACAGAATAATAAAGCCCTAACATGTGCTGTAGACCCGAAGGGCATTTGTTAGAGCAGACACTTTACAAGTAATGAATTATTGAGGCCTTTCTTTAGTATCTATTGCAGTGAATTCTTTAGCTAGACATGTGGTTGTCAGATGTGATTATTAATCCATGTCTAGGATAGCTCAGTGGTTTGAGCATTGGCCTGCTAAACCCAGGGTTCTGAGTTCAATTCTTAAGGGGTCCACTTAGGGATCTGGGCTAAAAATCTGTTTGGGGATTGGTCCTGCTTTGAGCGGGGGGCTTGGACTAGATGACTTCCTGAGGTCCCTTCTAACCTGATATTCTATGATTCTAGTGTAAAGCATCACCAAGCTATGCTCCCTGGTTTTCTGTAACAGGCGTGTTCATTTCATGCATGTGAAGAGAGAGCCTTCACACACTCCCCTATGAAATCTTCAGCCTTGAGGAAGATAAGGACTCACATCAAAGCAGCCCTCCACTAGCCAGCTGCCAAGTTGTTGTGGGGTGTTCTCTATTGGGCATTGTGTAGTATGCAGCCCAAGTTGTCAGCCTGCCAGCCCTGTGTTTCCTGTTTTGTTTTTTCCCCTTTGTGCTGTATGGA
Organism: Chrysemys picta bellii; assembly: GCF_011386835.1. Classification (NCBI taxonomy): domain Eukaryota; kingdom Metazoa; phylum Chordata; order Testudines; family Emydidae; genus Chrysemys; species Chrysemys picta. Next base: position 117,706,929 of record NC_088796.1, read on the forward strand.
AATGTGTTCCCCATTTCTTCTGCGGAGCCAAGAGAGTATGATTGGTATGCAAGGCATACAGTGCAGGCATTTCATTAAGACAATCAGTCTACAGTACAGCAGCACTGGAGGGACCAGGAATTTTGAGTGCAACAGCTGAAGTCAGCAGCATTACTGCGCACCCATGCCATTATTTACGGACAGACCAAAAAGCAACGCAGGCTTCACACAGGCAAGCATAGGAACAATAAAAAAGGCCTTATCATCACAGCTTTGTTTCTAGAGCAGGCATTTTAATGCAAGAGGACTAAAATCTGGAGTACCAGGTCTCAGCCCACCTGTGAGTCTTCTCATTTACATAGTTTTGAATAGATTTTGATTTTTTGAATTGAAAGGGACCACAGGCCTGATTCAAAACCCTGACAACAGAGGAAAGATGCCCATGGGCTTGAAAGGGCTTTGGAGTGGGGCCCTACAGCAGGGGAAAGGTGTTAGTCCCTCTGACATTACTGGAGATTAGACTCGTCTGGTCAGCCACAGGTCAGGTGAAGCATAGTCAATGGCAGCCCACAGTTCCCCACACGGCCGGGCAATATATTTCCGCCATGACGCTGAGGGTGAAGGGATGGTTCAGCCTCTGTGCCCACTCAGTCCTTAGCCTCCTCGGTGGAGGCTGAAAACAAGGGGATCCACAAATAATGAAGGTTGTGGTGGTGATGGTTTAACTGATGCCTTTCAGCAGGGGACTGGAGCGAGACCAACAAACTCACTTCATACAGGCCAATGAGCAACCATCAAGTGGTAACAACTTTTGGCCAGCCTGGGCTGAATTAGAATCGGTGATAAAGAACGCCTTATCCTTCCACCCCTCTGCCTCCTTCCCCGAGTCAGTCCAATCATTCTAAAATGAGAGGAAACCATTGTATTTTGGCCTTTTTCAAATCTCTCTTTGCACTCTTGTACAAAAAACAAAACAAACAAATCAGCCTACGCCATAGCAGTGAGCATTTTCAAGCCGTTGAAGATGAGACGATCTGGATCAATAATCAAAATCTGAGGCAAGAGCAGAATTTTGCTCTCAGGCTTTTTAAGTGCACCAGACACTTTTAAAAAGGTAAACTGAGCGTGCTGCACGTTGTTATAAGAGTGATTGCTGCTTCTGCTTCCATGAATTTTGGTCTTCCCGCTAATTATCCACCGCCCAATTCAGCCCAGGACCAGCAAGGCAAGCTTTTCCACAAGGCACTTCTGAGTTAGAGGTTAGTGCCTTCCCTATGTACATGCAGTCCTTACTCAGGAGCGCTGCCAGCTTTTCTGCCGCCTTAGGTGGCGGAAGGTCCCGCCCCGAAATGCCGCCTCCCACAGAGGCAGCAGAAGGTCCCGCCACCGAAATACCGCCGCGGTCGCTGCCCCCCAAATTGTAGCGCCCTAGACGACAGCCTAGGTCGCCTAATGGGTTGCGGCGGCCCTGTCCTTACTGTCTCCATCACGACTGCTCTAGGGGTCCATTTAGTGTTCAGCTGAGGTGGTAATTCCGTTTTGTGTCCACTAACTAAAGTGGGCCATCAACTCTTTCCCCACAGGCCTTGAGATGCTCTCACTCTGGGCTGGATTTAAATCAGTGACCAATGTCAAAAACTTTCATCCCAGGAGCCACCTCTCTTTATGATATTTTATTTGCACTGCCATAAAACACAAGAATATGAAATATAAAAAGTTATGTTGTAATAACATTAATGACCAGATTCTTGGCTCATGTACACAGGTATAAATGTGGAGTAACCCTACTGCAGTCAGTGGAGTCACTCCAGATTTACACCTCCATAACTCAAAGAGATCATGGAGTCATCGTGGATAGTTCTCTGAAGATGTCCATGCAGTGTGCAGCGGCAGTCAAAAAGGCAAACAGGATGTTAGGAATCATTAAAAAAAAAAAGAGAGAGAATAAGACGGAGAATATCTTATTGCCATTATATATATCCATGGTATGCCCACATCTTGAATACTGCATATAGATGTGGTCTCCTCATCTCAAAAAAGATATACTGGCACTAGAAAAGGTTGAGAAGGGCAAATAAAATGATTAGGCGTTTGGAACGGGTCCCGTATGAGGAGAGATTAAAGAGGCTAGGACTTTTCAGCTTGGAAAAGAGGAGACTAAGGGGGGATATGATAGAGGTATATAAAATCATTAGTGGTGTGGAGAAAGTGAATAAGGAAAAGTTATTTACTTGTTCCCATAATATAAGAACTAGGGGTCACCAAGTGAAATTAATGGGCAGCAGGTTTAAAACAAATTAAAGGAAGTTCTTCTTCACACAATGCACAGTCAACATTAGGAACTCCTTGTCTGAGGAGGTTGTGAAGGCTAGGACTATAACAGGGTTTAAAAGAGAACTAGATAAATTCATGGAGGTTAAGTCCATTAATGGCTATTAGCCAGGATGGGTAAGGAATGGTGTCCCTAGCCTCTGTTTGTCAGAGGGTGGAGATGGATGGCAGGGGATGGATCACTTGATCATTACCTGTTAGGTTCACTCCCCTCTGGCATTGGCCACTGTCGGCAGACTGGATGCTGGGCTGGATGGACCCTTGGTCTGACCCAGTATGGCCATTCTCTGGTGCCATTTTATGATGGGCTCTTCCCATAAGGCGTTTGATAAAGTTTGCACAGCTGGCCATGTGCTGATTCACTCATCTACCATGCACTGACACGCAAAAATCCTGACTGTGTTGTAATGTTTATGATAAATAGAGGCCACAGGATATGAGAGGCAGGGAAGCTTCAGGAATCTATAGGAGTTTGGTTATCGGTGCTTCTGAAAATATGACGGATGTTTTTGGCTTGTGTGTTGCTGGCTAAATGTAACTTTCTTACTCCACTGGAGAATTCTCGAAATTCCAGTCATGAAGGCCCTTTGCAAATAGCTAACATTCCTGACCTACAAGACCAAATGCCTGTCAGTCACAGGAAAAAGCCCACCTCGTGGTCCGCTCTTAAAGATCCCAGCAAGCACCTCCACCATCTCCAGCTAAGGTAGGAGTGTTAAAAATCCAGAGTGACTCATTGACCTTTCACCTCTTTGGACCTCTGAAGAAATAAACACTGCATACTGCCAGGGGGGATAGAAATAACCTTGCCAAATGGGGCAGCGCTGCTGAAGGCCCTTCAGAACATGATCCATCAGATCTCAGCACAAACACTTGAGTGCTGTCAGGACCCTATCTCGCATTACCTGCATAGTTTGACCATTTCCTATCATTTGTGAATGGAAGGGATTGAATAATGAGGGCAGATTATAGGATTAGGTAAAGCTTTGCTGTGAAATGACTCTGGAGAGGACATGCATGACAGCGTACAAAATGACTGAAGGGTGTAAATACCAGGGCAGGAGGAGTTATTTGGAGAGTGGAAAGGGGAGGATATAAATAGGAGGGTGAGGTTAGGAGAGGGAACATTGAGGCTGCCTATTAAAAAAATCCTGACTGCCAGGAATTAATGGTGGAGGTGCTGTTGCTTTGAGTATTTCAAACCAGCTAAAACATTGTATTAGAAAATGTATTTGTCTGGATTTAAACAACCACAAAACGTGTCCATCCATTGGCTCTCGAGGTGAGGTTTCAAAAACGCTCAGCTGGGATTAACTCTACTCCCCTGAAGTTAAATGGTCCCACTGACGTCACTGGGAGCAAAGTTAGCACATTTGAAAATCCGACACTCTGTGATTGTGCCATCAATTAGGAAGACAAGGTGAAATCTTGACCCCTTGAAGTCAGTGGATAAACTCCCATTGACATGAGTTGGGCCCGGATTTCACCTGCTGTCTTTGCTCGCTAAAACCAGTGCAAACTAAAACAGCAGCGCTATCCCCCGTCTGCACGAAAATCACTGCACCGTGCCAATTCCCAAAGGACACCCAGCTGCCCACAAAACCCTACCCTGAGATACAGGCTTGGCAAGTAGCCGGAAGGTAAAGCGATTCAGGCTGTTTTGGACTAAGATGGGGGATGAATTCCAAGGTCAGGGACTTGTGAAAATCTTTCTGACCACCAACCATTCAGCTTCCCCAGGAGACATCTCTTTCCAGCACTCAAACTGCCTTCCCTCCAGCTGTGTCTTGTACAGGCCATCCATAAACTGCTGTGGGCTGCAAGAATGAAGCTGTGGAAGGGGAGCCTATGGGTCATTCTACCAGGACAAGAGATTATCAAGTTGCGCTCAGCCACTGACAGATTATAGGCCTGTTGGCCACATGCTATTCATCCTAACTCCTGTCTGGGAGAACTCGGGCTATACGAGATCCCCAGCCCCAAAGAGATCCCCAGCAGAGCTGCACAGAAGTTTTTTGTGGGGCTGGGACAAAATCTGAAATGGAGCCCACCCAACCTTCCAAAAATATTACCATGGAGATTAAAGTGTTAAGAAGACGGGAGGAGATGGGGGGGTCAGAGAAAGTCAAGGCCCGCGGGGTCACTGCCATCCCCAAGAGCCTGAGGGTCTCTACCCTGAGGGCAGCTGTGGGACCTTTCCCAGTCCAACCTCTCCCTGAGCTCCAGCCCTACTGGCAGTGGGAGAGGTATCCCTGGCCCACGATCCCACTCCTACTTCCCGGCTCAGCGGGTTGCCTTGGGCCTAGCAAGATGATGCCAGCAGCGATGACGGTGGGATCTGTGCCCTACCAGTCTAGGTGAGTCACTCCCTGAACTAGCAAACCTGAGTGGGGCTGTGAACCCATGAGCCAGGTTGCAATGATTCACTCAAATGGGGCCTACTCACCCCTCTGTCATTTTGGGAGCCTGGAGCAAACTGCCCCTTTTCCACCCCATCCCCAGGTGGTCCCTGATTCTCATCCCCAACAGGAGAAACTGGCCCCAACTTCAAACCACAGGAAACAATGATTGGACAATGCTGTGGGTATAACATCTGATCCTTCAATCTCCAATCCCAACCCAACCAGCAGATCCAGAGCGTGGCCAGTTCTAAGCATTGTTAGGGACATTCCGGTGAGGGCAGGGGTATGTACTAGTTCATAGGAACTGTAAGGGTTTTTACATCTATGAGTCATTTAATGACCTTTGGAGCCAGGTTTTCAAATGAATAAAAACACAACTGTGCACGAAATTCATACGCAATTCTGCACCTAATTTGGGAGCACAGCTGTATGTGCAAACTGGGGACATGCATATATAAATGTATCTAACTGATCATTTGCATGTGCATATCCCCAGTTTGCCTGCACAGTCCTGGTGTATGCACATGCCAATTAGGCACAAAGCCTCACATGATACTTTGTGTGTGTAGTTGGATGCCATACACATGCTCCTAATTATCTTTCCTGATAATATAACCCTCACTAAAAAGGTTGTGGTGCACAGGCACACAATGCAATATTTAAATCCCGATATACTAGAGTATTTAAGACATCTCGTATTGTAATTAGCCAAAGGAAATAATTTGCACTGAAAATTAATATTTTGTACATATAAAAATATGACTAGACACATGCAAAACACAAAACCAAAAACCCCCACTGAGTATGACAGATGTTCTGTTTTTGTTTTTTTACATTCCACTCATTCAGTGTATTGTTTGTAATGTTTAAAGATAAAACACTCTCAGGCTGGCACTTGGCATGTCAAGGTTTAACCTGCAATATGCTTTCATTATACTTAAAAGAATGGTTTAAAATAGCAATCGAAGGGGAACTGGAAGGCTCAGAATATTGGTGTTGGTACAGAGGGACTGTGATTCCTCCCTGCCACTTCCACCCCGGCAGGCAGGGGCCACACCCAGCTGTGTCCATGAATGCTCTGCTAGCCACTCATGAACCCACAATAGCCAGCTCCAGGACCCCGGAGCTGTACCGTCCTGCCCTGGTCAAAAGCCCGATCAGTATATATGAGTCTTTACCCAGTCCATCAAAGGAAAGTGGACGTGCACCAACTCTTGTTCCTGAGCTAAGATTTTTCCCCAAGCACTTCTCTCTAACCACACAGTTTTAGGTAAAAAATATATAACAGATTTATTAACTACAGAAAGATAGATTTTAAGTGATAGCAAACAGATCAAAGATGGTTACCTAAGAAATAAACAAAATCATAGTCTAAATCTTATATACTAGATAGGATTTGAATCAAGCAGTGTCTCACTGTTAAATAGTACAAACAATCTATCATGCTTCCATACACAGGTTAGAAATCCCTTCTGCTTCCCCCCGTTCAGTCTTTTTCCTCAGGTGTTTCCAGGTTTTCTCTTGTGTGGGGAGTGTGGGGCCCAGTCATGATGTCACCCCCCCCCCCCTTTTATATTGTTTTCCCACTTGCTGGAAAGCTCTTTTGCTGTGACCTGGGTCAAACAGTTCCCATTGTGTAGTGCTATTGCTGAGAGGTTTCTATTGTACCCAGTTCCAGGGGTAATCCTTGTGAGTGTGTGTATTTCCCCAGTGGGCCATCAGCATTGTTTGGCCTTTTAATTGTTGTACCTGAAAGGGGACCCTGAGCACCACAGATGAAAACTGCTCTTTGTAGGCTGATGTGAGCAATGTAAGAGTTCTACATTTTCCCAAGCCTGTGGATGCTGAGATATTTATTCACAGGTTCAATTAATCACCTTCTCTTTCAATCCTTCCAGGGGCTCCGCCTAGCTCTACCTCATCAAATACAAGCTTCTTGGCCTCCCTATTAAGGAACGTCAGAGCTTGGCTCCAAATGTACCCACCTTATCAGATTACCAGCCTCTTGCAATAATTAGCCCATTTCTCCCTCAAGAACCTCCATGCTATCTCCCAGGCCACCTCTTATGGGTGGTACATGTTCCTGTAAAAATGGTGGAGCCTTCATCTTCCTCTCCTCCTAATCCCGCCTTAAGACTGGCTTCTCCCATGATGCTAGTGTAACCTATGCTAATATAGTGTGGCTCTTAGGCGCCCTCTACTGGCTTAAGCCCCCCTTTAGAGGTTGTCTGAGTCCACTACTGCCTTTGGCCTGGTCCACACTAACCCCCCACTTCGGACTAAGATACGCAAATTCAGCTACGTTAATAACGTAGCTGAATTCGAAGTACCTTAGTCCGAACTTACCGCGGGTCCAGACGCGGCAGGCAGGCTCCCCCGTCGATGCCGCGTACTCCTCTCGCTGAGCTGGAGTACCGGCGTCGACGGCAAGCACTTCCGGGATCGATCCGGGATCGATTTATCGCGTCTAGACAAGACACGATAAATCGATCCCAGAAGATCGATCGCTTACATCCAGACCAGGAAGTAAGTATAGACGTACCCTTTGAGCTAAACAGACCTGGTTGATTAACTCAAGTGACAGAGGTTCATGCTTTTAGATCCAGAAGTCACAGGGTCAACCCTGTAGACAACCCACCAAGGGCATCAATACAACCCTTTATAAGTGGTCTGGTCAGTGAAGGACGACCAAGAACCATGCTGCATTAGCATGGGTTATACCTACAGAACATTGTCATCTGAGGACAGCGAGGCTGCTGGTGATCTACACGGTACGTACAGCTAGTCTCTGTGAAAATGTGCTCGTCTTGTTACCTTATTCTCTCTGCTCCACTCCTACCATTTGTTTCATCCACCCGTTGCATCTTGTCCTTAACTGTGGGCAGGGAATGTCTCTTTATTATATGTTTGTTCAGCCCCTAGAACAAGAGGGCCCAGATCTTTGTTGGGGGCCTCTAGGAGCTGTAATGCAATAGTACTGTATTAAATGCTGGTAATAAATATGCCTAACTAGTTTTGTAAAAGCAGTCATGTCGGGTAAGAGTAGGATGATTTGTCACAATAGCTGCCCTAGTAGAAAACCAAAACAAAACAAAGATTGATTTGGAGAATTTTGTGTTTTGTTTAATGACGAGAGCAAATTTAGATTTTAAAACATGTCAACTGAAAAAATCCAACGTACGGAAGGAAATTTGTGGGAGATATTAATATGCCTGTCCACCTATGGCAAAGGAAGGCAACTACGACTGTGGTCTGAGACATGATATGTTAGAGTCATATTTGATAATGGTGAGAACTCTCAAGCAGAAAGTTCCATCTCATTCAGCTGCTGAGCCTGTCAAGATGCTTTTGGACAAATACCGTTAATCTTCAAAGGACACTGGTTTAGCTATAAAACTGCCAGTTGGATCTGAGGCCATGTGAATCAGACTAGATGCTGCCAGCTGCTCTCTGGAGTCCACCACTTGAAATGATCTTGCTGGAAAAAAATATGAGCCGGACTGCGGGGAGCCATCACTATGAATGTGAGGAGCTGCATGCTAATTGTGCATTTCCTGGACTTTTTTTCCAGTCCTCTGCTCATGTTATTGCTGTGCTAGGAGTTTTCCTTATCCAGTCGTTATATTTTCCTCTTCTGCCGCTGTGCCATGAAGAAATGGACGTGCTCAAATTGAAATGTAAATGTCTTCCCATTTATCAGATGACACCTATGTACGACCTGATCCTCTAATCCTTACTCAGGCAAGTAGTCCGAGCCGTTATCTCAGCTCCAGGTACCCCGCTTGGTTAATTCCCCTAAGGAGTCTCGATACGACTTCCAGGCAGCATACTGAGTGGCAAGAACAAGCGTCAGACATAGCCAATAGGGCTATCTCTGTACAGATCCCCCTGGTTTTGACCGTCTATGCTATCACTCTCAGCACATCTGATCACTCTGCTTCTAAAGCTGAATCGCTTTATAAATAAGTGGGGCCTTTGTGACTTCCCTCTTTGCCTCTGTGGCCAGTTGCAAGATGTTGGCCACATACCTGTAGGCTGCACCATTCAGCAAGGCCTACCCGGTTCACTCATTGACTTGTCCTTCCCTCAGCTATTGAATGGATAAGACACTTAGACTAACATACTTGATTTGACTGTATATGCAGGCAGGAGCGGCGCCAGGGTTTTTGGCGCACTAGGCAGGGGTCCTTCCGCGCTCCCGGTCGTCGTCGGCAATTCTGCGGCAGGGGGTCCTTCCGCGCTCCCAGTCTTCGGGGCACTTCGGCGGCGGGTCCCTGAGCGAGGGAAGGACCCGCCGCAGAATTGCCGCCAAAGACCCGGAGCGCGGAAGGACCCCCTGCCGCCGAATTGCCGCCCCCCCAAATCCTGGCGCCCTAGGCGACCGCTTAGGTTGCCTAAATGGAAGCGCCGGCCCTGTATGCAGGGATAATCTCTCTCTAATGGGACTATTTGACTAAGAGTTCCAGGATCAGGATCATTTGTATGCAAGGAATCATGGATATAAAGCCATGGAGGAAGAGAGTGAGACACCTGGAGTACAGGGAGGGCAAAGGGGGGTGGCATATGAAAAGGTGTGAGGTCACTTTGTGCTAGGTGTCGTTTGAGAGAACTCATATGTTATTTAGGTCAAGAACGCATATGCCATGTAGGTGCTAGCTGCAGTAAGCTTAATGAATAATGAAGAAATCTTGGAGCTGACACTTGGTTTCCAGGAAAGTGGTCTGAGAGGAATTTTTGGGCAGTCACAAAGGCATTGGAGTTAGATGTACATTTGCTGAGGGGAAACATGAGACAAGTGAAGAAGTGGTGTACAGTAACTTTGGTGGGGGAGTGCTTTTGTGGGACAAATGTAGGGAAAGGCCATCGTGCAACCAAAGGGAGGGAGAAGAATATTTTTCTGCCTGAAATATCTTTATATTTAAAGAAAAAAACGACCCTATAGAGAGTCACCCTTTGCAATCCCACCCTCTATCAGTTCAACCAGCAGAAAATCAAAATCAAATTGCTTTAGGGCCAGATTCTGCCATCTTTATTCACCCTGAGCAGTGCTTTGTGCCACAACTCATTGTGGTCAATGGGGCTATTCACAGGGTAAGACATTACTCACCATGAGTAAGGCAGGCAAAATCTAGACCATTATGTAGGGAAAATTGGCTGTATATTAATTTAAAAATAGCATGATATGAGATACCTAGCCAGTAACAATGTGGAGCTGTTCACTGAGAAGGTCTTAAATGTGTGACTGCCAAGCAGCAAGGCATGTGGAGATAAGTAGGACTCTAGATTACAAAACCGCCTGTGAGGCCACTGGAAAATGCATATGCTTTATGACTAGCCCATAAAACACATGCTGCTTTGTCCCTATTCCTCTGTCAGAAACAGGCCTGTCCATCTTCCCAAAGAGAAAGTATAAAAGAAGGCACCGAGGGTTTGTTTGATTGGTTTTCTTTAGAAGGATGTGAAAAAGCCAACATAAAATTGGAAAACTCTGGTTTTTGCCTTTCATTTCAATTTTTTGAAAATGGACCGATTTTGCTGGGGAACTAGATTTCCATCCTTTTAACAAAGCATGTCCCACCTAACAACCATTTCAACAACAAGCCTGCTTCAGTAAATGCAGCAGGGTGAGCAGCGATCTACATTTGAGCAAGGCCTGTGACTGGGCACAGAGGCCCTCTCTGGCCCTGGTAAATGAGGAGTTAATAGGAAGAGAGAGACGGTGGGTGAGGCAATCTACTACACTGCATGCAACCATGGAATTAATAGCAATTCAGGCTCACGCAGGTGCTGCAGGGAGGGGCACAAAGAAGAACCTGCCCTAGGTACAGGAAGAGGGAGCCTTCTAGCCTGTTCTCTGAACCTGGGGCTGGGTAAGGTACATAAGGTTGCCAACTTTCTAACTGCACAAAACAGAACACTGCCCCACCCCCGGCCCTATTCTTCTCCGAGGCCACGATCCCCCTCCCTCCATCGCTTACTCTCCCCACCCTCACTCACTTTCACCGGGCTAGGGCAGGGGGTTGGGATGTGGGAGGGAGGGGTGAGGGCTCCAGCTGGGGGTGGGGGCTTTGGGGTTGGGCTGGAGATGAGGGGTTTGGGGTGAAGGATGTGGCTGGGCGGGGTGTTGGAGGGGTGGTGCGGGCTCCAGGAGGGAGTTTGGGGTGTGGGAGGGAGTTCAGACATACAAGAATGGGTGTCTTTGTGTGCACCCCCAATCTTTTCACATACCCTCATTGAGAATGTATCCTAATATTGTTGCACATGTATCAACATAACCACCATGGGTTTGATTCTGCTCCCATTGAAGTTGATCGGTGTCATGTCATTGTTAATCCCAATCTTGTTCCCACTGAAAACACACTTAAAATAGGGCTGAGCCAACCACATTAGATAAAATCAGAACTGATACTTCACCCAAGTCTTCATCTGTCCTGACCCCAATATCTCTATGTGCTGAAAATATTTGGTTTCCCTTTTTTCAGTCATTTTCTAGTGCCTATGCTTTTGGCTGGGACAAGAAACACAGGAACCAAAATATTTGAGAGAGTCTTTTGTGATATTTCTAGCTCATCTGAAAGCAGAAATCTCATGCAAGAGCCTGCTCCAGGCATGGTGATTTAACTAAGATTCAGGAAAGCATCTGGTCCAACTCGTCAAACTTTTTGGGGTTCCCCTATCATCAATATTTTATAGATCCACTGAGAGAATGAGCAGGAGGCTCTGCTGTCTCTTGCATCACCCACCAAATGTCTGGCTATGATCTGACTGCAGAATCTATATTACTGGTGACGAGGTAAAACACAGAAAGAGTGGCTTGATTACTAGAGTCCAGCTGATATTGAGGGCATAGCAGCGAGAAAATAATCATCTCTTGACTTCTAAACGGAAGATGTTTGATATCAGAGTTATCAACCGCACATAGATATGGAACCTCCTCCCCGCAGCAGTGTAGCACTTACAGAGTATTTTAAGTGATCTATTCAACTCCCCTTTTTGCAACAGGAGTTACATACATGCAAGGAACAGTGGTTAGACAAAATAATTAAAAAATGAGGCGATCAAAGGGAAATGACAAAAAATTAGTCAGTTGCAAGTGTAGATTGGAATGTCTCTCCTTAAAAGTTGTGCCTCGTTGTTGAGTGGACACTAGGAAAATCAGTATAAAACCAGAGAATGATGAATATTTGTGGTGTATTTGAACTTTTAGTTGTAGATGGCCCGTTAGAATATAGGATAAAAGTTTAACCATTAGGTGGCAGTACTTCTTATTACCAATTCCTACTCTCTACATGCCTGGGCTATATTGTACTTGAAGAGAACCTTTTATTGCAAATGAAGGCTAAGAGACTCACCTAATCACATGATTCCTGGAGCTGGGGCTTTAAGAAAAACACTAAATATCACAAGACTTGGGATAAAATTATGAGAGTTGGCAACACTGTCAGATTGAAACAGGATAGGGAGTCTTCAGTCTATCAGGAGAGGGAGCTGTGGAAGAGAGCTACTTACCCAAGCCAAGAAAAGAAGGGGGGAGTTTTCTCTCTACTTTTAGCATAGGAGGGAGAGCTGTGTTACTTTACCTCCCGCTTCCTCAAATCTCACTGAATTGCAGTGGGAGTCAGGTGCTTAAGTGCTCCTTTGAAAATCCCAACCTACTCCTTTAAGAATGGTTCAGCTCCCACTTTTCTGTCGCTGGCTTTCAGATGGGTGCCTGGAGAGCTGGCTACAACTAGTTTTGCACCTAACTCCTGTTTGGGCGCACAAATGGAGGAAGAAGCTTCTCTGAGCCAGTTACACAGCCAGAGAAGGATAGTCACAATTCAGTTCTAAGTGTAGCAATATGTTGGTGAAAGCAGCAGAGAAGTCCCTCATAAAACACCAGTTTATGGAGGTTCCACCTAGCCGCCTTTCGACATTATGGTATATTTTTATTTTTGGAAGTCCGTTCTAAGAACAAAGATTTTTTAAATTTGCGTTTAACATTCTTATTGAAGTTGATCTTCCACTCTTTATTGCACAACATGCAATAAAGAAAATTGTGGGTGGTCCAAAAGGCCGTGCAGAGGCTAAGAGATGTCTATTGCTTTTGAAGGATCGCTTTTGACCTCTGGTTTCCTATAAAATGTAGGACTTAATTTAGAATCTGGACACCAAAGCAATAAAACAATGTAAGTTGATAAACTGTGTGGAATGTTTGTTTAATATGGAGGCTGTGGAATTATTGCTGTTTTCTGAGATTTGTTTTGGCTCAGCAAGGGCTCAATTCTCTTGCTGAGCATCTCTTGCCAAGGATCGGGCCCGATTTTGTTTTCAACTGACGATAACATTGATAGTGCTCCTTTTTTCCATGATGCCACTATTGCTTAAGAGGATCTGATTATTAGAACAAGTCAGAGAGGAACAGTCATTATATGGAGCCTGGTCTAGATGTTGTCTTGAAACTCTTAGAACATTTTAAATTCCAATCTCCTGATTTTTGTGCATACCTTTTAACAAACAAAAAGAACGGCAAATCATGTCCTTTCCCTTCTCCAGCAAAAACACAGGGCTCAACTGTATGTGTACAAATGTAAAAAATGTGCATGCAATTGTTGATCTATTTTGCACACATAGTCATCTAACTGGAGATTTGCATGCATGATGGCAGTAGCTGGTTACAGTCATGATAATTGCTGGCAAAAATTAGGTATGAAATTGCATGTGCAATTTTGAATGAGGCATAGTCTTAATTAATAATAATAATATGAAGTGAATGTAGAGCACAAATACTATGACAGGGCTTTGGAAAGGATTATTGACTTATCTTCATTATCCCCGTCCCTGAAAAGAGCAAAGAAAGTAGTAAAGAGGCCTTTTGCATTTAAATCTATTGATTGGTTTTGATCTGTCTTTCAAATGGGCTAGAGTTATGGAAGTAATTGTGTGTGTCTTTTGTTTTCTACACAACAAGTGTAATATACAGGAACCATCTGGGTACAGAGGGGATCAAATACGTTAACTACATACTCACAGCATGCAAGGCCTAGCTCCATATACACATGCCTGCTCTGACTATTTTCTGAAACACTGAAAACCGGGAGCACCACAAGAGGGCTCACAAACGATTTAAAGGAATACTATCCTATTCCTAGAATCAGAGGGGTAGCCTGGATCTGTAAAAAGCGACAAAGAGTCCTGTGGCACCTTATAGACTAACCAAAGCATTGGAGCATAAGCTTTCATGGTATTCACCCACGAAAGCTTATGCTCCAACACTTCTGTTAGTCTATAAGGTGCCACAGGACTCTTTGTCGCTTTATCCTATTCCTATACACTCTTGATTTACCCTGGGGAGAAAATGTGATTGGAAACTCTATTTTGTTCTGGTTTGGGACTTTGGGACAACTTGCTGGGTGTGGGAAGTAAAAGTGTAGCCTGTGAAAATATAAAGGGTGAAATCCTGATCCTATTGGGTCCTGGATTTCACCTGAAGTGGGTCCTGGATTTCACCCTCTAATGGGTCCTGGATTTCACCTGAAGTGTTGTCTTTGTTTTCTTCCAAATGCCTGTAATAGCACTCACCTGGTCTGAGGCAACATTAAAATAGAGTGCACGTCCTTCGCTACTGGCCATTTTTAGAATTGCATCTGAAGAAGTGAGGTTCTTACCCACGAAAGCTTATGCTCCCAATACTTCTGTTAGTCTCAAAGGTGCCACAGGACCTTCTGTTGCTTTTTACAGAATTGCATTGTTTCTTAAAGGCGTGTGTATGGAGGCATCCAGCATCCAGCTCTGTCACACTTACACAGGTGCGCAGTCTAACTGGAGTCAGTAGAAGTACTCACCTGAGTACTCACAACAAGTCTCTGTCTGGAGGCCCATGAACCTGAAATACCCAGGAGGTCACAACTCTACTTCCATATTCTAGTCTATCTGTCCACATGCTGAGTGATGCTGCGATCTTATGCACTAGGCCACGACCCCCCACACTCAGATTTGGAAGGGGTGAGTGTAGGGACTCTTGGGCCATGGGGGTCAGGCTGTTGTGGGGAGGGAGCTGAGAGGGGAAGAGGAGGGTCAAGCAGGGGTACGCAAATCTATGCTCCATACACACCCACTTTAAATGTAGTTTGCAGGGGCCCAAACTGCAGGTGACATGGTTGGTAAGCCTGGCATGCTTTAGCTTGGTCAGTACAGTCTAAAAATGGTGTGAATTGCAAGACTCCACCTTGAGAAAAATACAGGTGTAGGCCTGTCACATGGAAAGGGTGCAGAGAGAGTGCACATGCACACACAAAGGTACAGCTTCACCTCTGAACCGTAACAAATTCATTTTTGAAAAGTATGTGTGATGGGTCAGCTGCCCCTCATTGGCTGGCAAAGGGTTAATAGCAGCCCTTGGAGAACCTGGCCAATGAGAGAAGGGCAAAAAGGCAGCCAATCAGGGCTAGGCTGGGCCCTATATAAAGGCTGCAAAGCAGCAGAGACAGCAGTCTCTTCCTGACAAGCAAGGGGGAAGGACAGGCTCCCGGTAGAAAGAGCACCTAGGCTAGAGCAGTGCTGGGCAGGCTCAGGGGAGCAGAGAGAGAGCTCCGGTCTGTTACCTGCCAGGCAGTGGCCCCTGATGAAAAGGGCCAAGAAGGTGCATGGGCCAAGGGGAAGTGGCCCAGGGTACACAGGGAGAAGAGGGGATTGAAGGAGGGCAGTGGGAGGCTGCCATTAGAGGGTCCCTGGGTCAGGACCCAGAGTAGTGGGCAGGACTGGGTCCTCCCCTCCCCCTTACACTGCACCTTACCACGGAGGAGCATGGGTGATGAAGTGTGCCTTGTCCCTGAGGCAAGGGACTAGACTTTGGGGTGGCAGGTGGCCACAAAGGCAGGTGCAGACTGACTGCTGATACCCCTGGAAGTGGGGAGAATAGAGCAGGGGCACAGCCGGAGGGCTGTGTCCAGAAGAGGACGCTGCAAGCCAGGGAGCAACGTGGGTCCCAGACAGCACAGCAGAGCAGGCAATGGGCAGGACACCACCCGCAGAGGGCGCTCCATGGCTAAAACTGAGCTAACTCCCAGAGCGACCGGCAGGAGGCGCTGTGATGGTGAGTCTGTGCTGCGTTACACGGGGTGGAAAATGCAGGCATACGCAGTCCCTCCCTTCCCCCCCCCCCCCCCCCCGATACAAGGGGAATAGAGTAAGGACTGGGCAAAGTGTGCCATGTTAGAGACTTGAGAGACCAAGGGTGGAGAAGATGGACTATTACTGGAGGGCCTGTGTGGCCCAGCTTGCTGAGCTGCGATGGGGACTGTTCCGGCTGCTGCAGGGGTGGGCACATAGACCTCATGGGAGGCCAGGCACCAAGGGCGGGAGGCCGGTGCCAAGGCAGAAGAGCTGTGTTGCCTGTGGACGACCGGGACACTGTAAAAGGGAGTGCCCCTACCGGGTTGGGGCACGGAGGCCACGCCCAGACAAGGGAAGAATTGGGAGAGCGCTCCTTGTGAGGGAAATGGGGGCCCCAGGCTTGTTGGGCCTGTAGGGAGGGACATGGCAAAGGGAAGGCACAGGAGGTGCTTCCACTGCCACAACAAGGGCCATTTAAAAAGGCACTGCCCCCAGAGACGGAGGGGGAAGCCAGAGTAGCGGGCCCAGTCTGAGCCGGCCCAGGCTGGAGGGACAGGAAAGGCTGAGGCCCAAAAAGAGAGAGAGGGACTGGGGCAAAGAGGCTGTAGCTAAACTAGGGAACCCATATGGCAACTGGGGGAGCTACAGTAGGGACGGAAGTGGAGAGGGAAACCCACACGGGAGCTGAGCAGGCTTCAGTGGGGACCCAAACACTGGAAGAGGGAAGCAAGCAGCTCCAGAGAATGGAGAGCCTGCAACAGGAGAGGGATCTCCTGCGTGCCCAGCTGCGAGGGAAGCTGGGGAGGTAGACCACCCCATCCTGCTCTGGTGTGTGGTCTTAAGGGGGAGGGTGTGTGATGGGGCAGCTGCCCCTCACTGGCTGGCAAAGGGTTAATAGCAGCCCTTGGAGTGGCTCTGCAGAACCTGGCCAATCAGAGAAGGGCAGAAAGGCAGCCAATCAGGGCTACGCTGGGCCCCATATAAAGGCTGCAAAGCAGTGGAGACAGCAGTCTCTTCCTGACAAGCAAGGGAGAAGGACTGGCTCCCTGTAGACAGAGCACCTAGGCTAGAGCAGTGCTGGGCAGGCTCAGGGGAGCAGAGAGAGAGCTCCGGTCTGTTACCTGCCAGGCGGTGGCCCCTGATGAAAAGGGCCAAGAAGGTGCATGGGCCAAGGGGAAGTGGCCCAGGGTACACAGGGAGAAGAGGGGATTGAAGGAGGGTAGTGGGGGGCTGCTGTTAGAGGGTCCCTGGGTCAGGACCCAGAGTAGCGGGCAGGCCTGGGTCCTCCCAATACACCACACCTTACCATGGAGGAGCATGGCCAATGGACTGTGCCTTGTCCCTGAGGCAGGTGCAGACTGAGGAATGCTAATACCCCCAGAAGGGGGGAGAATAGAGCAGGGGCACAGCCAGAGGACTGTGTCCAGAAGAGGACGCCGCAAGCTAGGGAGCAACGCGGGTCCCAGACAGCACAGCACAGCAGAGCAGGCAGCAGGTAAGACACCACCTGCAGAAGGCACTCCACAGCTAGAACGGAGCTAATTCCCAGAGTGACCGGCAGGAGGTGCTGTGGTGGTGAGTCTGTGCTGTTACAGTATGAGTGTGAAGTTATTCTAAATTATTGTTCTTTAGATTCAGAGTGCTTATAATGATGCTACAATCCTGCTTTAGTATCCTAGTATAGTCTAAGATAGCAGACCTAAGGCAAACTTTTACATGCATGAGACGAATATGGCATCTGCTGCAACCCACATTAATTTCAGATGCCTCTGATATGTTCTGTTGGCCCATTTAATTCTTTTGTAATGTCAAATGCAGGTCCCAGTTGTCTAAAGTCTCTTCAGTAGACTATATATTTTGCTTATACGTTGTTTAGTTACTGCAGAATATCTTTAAAAATTGTTCTGTATCTTTTTTGGAATTATTGGCTTACGTCTATTCTTGTCTTTCAAAATCCTCTATCGCTGCAAAGAATGTTGTGTGCGCAAAAGAGAGTACAGTAGAACCCTGCTAATCTTCATGTTGTTAATTTGCATATACAATTCCCATCAGAAATGATGGTTTCTCCCCATATCCCAACAAAGATTGAATAAAACAGCATTCCAGTTGGGCCTTGTATTAACAAAATGTCATTGTTTTTGTAAAATAGTCTGTGGTTTGTTTCCTACATATTTATAGTTTATTTATATACTTTTGACTAATATTTCAATAGTATCATAAAAATAGTTGTCAAAATAATTTAACTAAGTCTGCTCTTATGCAGCATCCTTGATTTTCTTTATTGTGTTTATTCACTCACCAAATTACAAAATTCAGTAATTCACAGTACCATAAATACAAATGGATGTGGTTCTTCTATATGCTGTATGTGAAGGCTGTATCACTTGACATCTTTTTCATAAGGACTTATTAAACATGTGTAGTGTTGGAGGGAAAGATTTGTTGGTGGAGGGAGTGGTTATTTGATGTTAGAATCCACTTCTGGGGTTAAAGGCACTTCTTGTATGAACATGGTGGAAGATAAGCGACTTCATGCTCTTTGTCAGGGCCGTCCCTAGCTATTCTGGGGCCCTACACAGCCCCCCCCTGCGCGGGGAGCGTGTGGGCTGGCCCCAGGCCTCCATGGCAGGAGGGAGGTGAGGAGCAGGCCCCAGGTCTCCGCGGGGGGGGCTGGCTGGCTTGGGGGACAGAAGGGAACTACCCCCCAGCACTAACCAGCGGCATGCTCAGGGGAGTGGGGGTGGGGCTGGGGCAGGGAAAAGGAGGGGCAGAGCAGGGGTGGGGGGCTATGGGGAAGAGCTGGGGCCGGGGGCTGGAGCAGCACACAGCTGTGCAGGGCACCAGGAAATTTGGTGCCCCAAATTTCCTGGTGCCCTACGCAGCTGCTTACTTTGCGTATGGGGGGTAAGGACGGCTCTGCTCTTCGTACCAGCTGTATTGACACAATCCTGCAAACACTCACCAGGCATAGTGCTTACTGCCATGAGCAGTCCTGTTCTCAATAGAAGCAATCGTGATTATGAGCACTGTGCCCGGTACTAAGTGTTTGCAGGATCAGTATTCCTGGGGAGCTCCTGTGTTAAACCCTGCTTTGTTTCTGCTTAAAATTCTATCTCTCTAAGATACTCGTGACCGCTGTATCTGAGCACCTTTAACCTCACAACACCCCAGTGCAATAGAGACGTGCTGTTATCCCCATTTGACAGATGGTAAACTGAGGCACAAAGAGATGGCGTGACGTACCCATGGTCATAGAGGAAGCATGTGGTAGAGCAGGGACTTGAACTCTAGTTTTCCAAGTCCTAGGCTACTGCCCTAACCATTGGACCGTCCTTCCCCATGAACAGCTAAGGCCAAAGTCATTGGTGATATAACTCATTCAATTGGAATTACACCAAAGATGCATTTGACTTATTAAGTTAACTTATTTTCCTAAAAGGCATCTCTGTAATGTAGTTTTGACCTAACCTATTCCACAGGGACTAACTATGCTCTGTTGTAGAGGAATTGCTTAAGCAAAGTCCTGACCTGAGCATTATGAAACAGTTGAAATGGCACATTTTTTGCAGAGTTGGCTTCCCTGTCATGTATACAACAGTTGAGAAGAGTACAGTATATTAAATTAAGCAGAACTTGGTTTTTCCCCTATCCACTGGCAAGGACCCCTTAATTCCTAGACCATCTTATGAGTCCTCCAGCATCTAAAATTTCAGTCACTTACCACAATCTCCAGAAACCATTAAGAAAGCTTTTCCTCTTCCCACTTTCAAACATAACCACCAGTTGAGAGTCAAAACAGCTGGAAAAAGGAATGGATTTCAGCATATTTCTAGATCGGCCAAAAAAATGTTGGGGGGCGGAATGCTTAAATTGAGGCATTTCTTGAATGCAAACTATTACTTTAAGATCATGTAGTTACTGTTCAAAGTGGATGGATAAAATACCAGGAGACCTCTAATCTATCATGATTGGTATTTGTATTATTCTAACGCTCTGGGGCCTCAAACAGGATCAGAGCCCCATTGTGCTTGTCCTTATCTTCCTAGGGTTCTGGAATCCCTCAGCTCAGTCACTGCAAACTGTCTCTTGCCCTCTGTTCATTCCTTCAACTGCCACAGTGAGCATCCCATGGTTAAAACTTTGTCTCGGTCCTTCATGTTTTTACCGTGCATTGTTTAAAATATTTTTTTTAAAAAGCTTCTCCGCCTGAAGTGGTTTATTAAAAACGTTATGTGAAAAAGGACCTTCTGGCTTTGTTTTTAGAGAATGAACCTATTTTAAAGTTGGAGGCTCTTGCCAAGGATTTATTGTGCAGGCCCAAAAGTCAGCTCCTTCAGACGAGGCCTGCGTCCAACTTCCAGGAACAAATCTCTGATTCTGCGAAAGCCAGGGGAGCCTTTCGAGATTTAATGTAATGCATACAGACATGTCCCAGCCGGAGTGTTCCAAAAGGAGATTAAAAGCAATCCCTCATTCTCAGGCACAAGCGCCACCATGGTATTACAGCCCCCAGTCCTGGATCATCCCACTCACCAGGAATTTGAGCCTGACTGAGCAGGGCTGTAATCTCTGCAAGGGTCACTATCTGACACCTTTTATGTATTTAGGGTGTAATAATGAGGGAGGCAGGATGGACCTGTAGTTGAGGCACAGGGCTGTGAGTCAGGTGATCAGGGTTCCATGCTGGGCTCTTTTGGTTAGGTACGTAGGCCACCATTTTCTAATGTAGGTGTCTAAAACTAGCTGTGGGCGATCAGCCTCTCTGAAAACTAGGCTATTTATTTAGATGCCTAAATATGGATTTAGGAGCCTAATTTTAGGGACCACAGTTTGAAAAATGTGGCCAAACTGGGGTGTATTAATCCCCCTCTAAACCACACAATCTATGTGCTTTCTTTAGCCTGGGGGCTGCCTTCTCCGGAAACGCTAATCACTTCGGTAGGCAAGGTGCCTGAGTCAATGAGCTGACAATTTGACGAGGAACATTGAATGCCTTGTTCCTGTGGCTCTTTCCTTCCACTTCCCAACCAAAATGGTGTTGCCAGTAATTCTGCATCCTGGTAACTTGCAATATCACACATTTGGATGAGCTAATATGCTCTCTCCAATGTGTAATGTAATCCTATGTGATGTATACGAGCCCACAGATGCTTAGAGGTGCCTAAGTCTTCCCAACCTGGCAAATATTGTCGTTGGCCAAAATCGCTCTGATCCAAGAACAAAGCAGGAAATGAAAGCCCTCCATCTCAACAGCTCCTTGGGTTAAAGCAGTGGGAGCGAGTTGATTGCTGGGTGGCAATTCCCCTCTCTTTCACAAAATGTTCTGACAGAATGGTACTGAAGGACCCAGTAAACAATGGTCATTGAGATCCCACCTCAAGACTGCTGCTTTCCTGCCGTCCTCGTTTCATTCTCCTCCCCAAAAATATGCTGTGCTGTCTTTGTGACAGTACAGCATACTGCTGTGGTTGGAGTATGCATCGTATTTTGGCACCAGTGCGTTTCCAATCCAGAGCTCCATGGCGCTGAACACAAGAGAATAAAGGCACACTCATGCCAAGACATCCGGCTTCCATAAACATGTTGGCACTTAATCAGCCCTTTGCTCGGTGCACCTGCATCCTTTTTTCACTGGACCTCAGCGCTTGCCATTTAACTGGTTTTGGTTTCAGCAGCTACAAATTTTTTTGGCTTTTTTATTGTTTTGGGGAGAACATTACCCTTCCCTCCCCCCCCCCCCCCCCCGCCATCATTTCTTGGTTCTTTTTTGGAGGGAAAAGTACCCCCTCCCTCGCCCTCCACAACATACAATAGTTTGCCTCTTTTCTCCCTTACATTTGCCACTTGGAGATTTGACTGATGGTGCTATAGACAACTGGGAGCTAATGAATGGTGGGACAGTGATGACACAAAAAGGAGTTTCTGCAGTGGATCTTACCACTACTGAATGTGATAGTTTTTCTTCACCTCCCACATCCTCAAAGTTCAAAGGGGTCAACTCATTCTCCTCAGAATCCAAACAGGGAGTTCCTTATAATATGACTGGGAGGGGGTATGCACATATGGCCTGATCCTATATCCACTAGAGTAAATGGGTGTTTTTCGCACCACTCAGGATCAGGCCCATCAAGAGGAGGAAAGATCCCAAATCTGCCAGTATTGTGAAAATTGCAGGAAATTAGCATGAAAGCCAATGAATCATTTCATATTTCTCCAGGTTTTTTTTTTTTTTTTGTGGAAACAGAGCCACATCAGACAGAACATGAAGGTCAGACAGAGGGCCAGATTCATGAAAGGAACAGTATCTAGCAAGTGGCCCTCCAAACTGTATGGTCCAGTGCATTTCCCCCAGGTGATCCATGGAGCTGCTGTAGTCAAAATCTTGTTAGTGGAAGGCATCACTGCTCGAAGACTGTGTACCCCAGCCCTCGGACTCTTTTAGGGTTTTCAGAAAGTTTCTCTAGTGACCATTTATGCTACACTCCGCACTGGAGTGTCTGAGAGAAATGGAGAAGATTCACTACTGATAGAAGTGAAGTTGTGCACCCAGAGACAAAAGTAACCAGCACAGATAATCAGGGGTGGGAAGAGGATGCAGCAGATGTTACCAAGCAGCCACACCCATCACGTTTAAGAGAGTTATTTTAATCTTGTTTCCTTAATACTGTTTTAGTATGCTTTTTAACACTACCAATCTAGTATAATACCTGTGTGGAAGCAGGATTGGAATGGGAGATAGAACACAGACCTTGTCATGGACTAAGAAGTGACCCACAATAGCAAATGGTTTTCTGTACCACTGATCTCGTTTATATATTGTCTCACATCCCAAGGATTCCCAAAGACCTTACAAACTTAGGAATCATTGTGCTTCCCACTGAAACATAGCCAGTGCAACCCTTGGGTGGATAGTTGCAACTATTTAACGGCACACAGCAATGTTTCAAAGCATTTTAGGAATAAAGAATAACAAATGTTAGTTGAAGCAGCAGTGGGAATTTAAATAAAATGTAATTACCTAAATTCAGATTTGGCCAGGACACTAAGACCAACATCTTTAATCTTATGAAATTGCCATAGGACTTTTAAAAAAAAAAACCCAAGGACTTCAGGTCTACATCTCATCTGAAAGACAGTGCCTCTAGTAACACTGTGCCACCCCAACACACCAGGCTGGAGTGTTACTTCAGTATCGATTCAGGGGAAAGTGTCACTTACCGAATCACCAAAACTATTTCCTACAACAGGCTAATTTCTTGGAGGTCTTGCATCCAAATAGTGGCCAGACCGGGACTCTGCTTAGCTCATGAAAACAGAGGAGATCATATCCTATGGCAGCATCACTGACGTGCACTAGGTACTTATTTTGTGTTTACATAACTTTAGTGACCATAAGATGTTTCTGTTCACTGTGGACTGTATCCATCTCCCATTGGAATGGGAATCTTTTCACTGACATGAAAGGGAGTTGAATCAGGCACTAATTCTCTGACTGTACAGATAATTCTCATGATTACCACATTTCTGTTTTCATTTTAGTCCGGGTTAAGCCACAGTGTGGGGAGGGAATGAAGAACATGGCTGAACATTTCTAAGATACATCCCATTTGTTTTGAACATTTATTTTGTAGGTGTGTCGTTTCCAGGCATCTGGGGATGTGCAGGTTTGAATGGTTCCCCGGTCAAATACTAACCTTTTGTGCTTGAGGTGGGTTAAGCTCCAGATGCTTTCATTTCAGTGCTCAGTTAAGTACTGACATCTGTTGAGCGCACAGGACTGATAGTCAACATCTCATATAAACTACTCAAATGGGATTAATTACTAGTCAGAACTCGATCCATCAATAATGAGGGTACAACAACATTTCTCATAGCTATCCAGCATATCATTTACAGGGGTATGCCTTATTCCATGAAGAATGCCAAACAATCAATTGACTGTGGTAGGTCTAGTGAAATTTCCATTATGCTACTGTGTGTTTTTATGCCTCATTTGGACAGACGGTTGGGTAAATGGCTTTTAAATAAAGCTGTGCTGGCAAAATGCTGCTGGATAATTTAGCTGAACCCCAACTCCATCAATATGCCAGAGTAGTCGTATGGGTAAATTTACAACTGCAGACTGAGAGTCCATCACTCTGGATTCTTCCAAGAACCATCCCAGTCACATGTCAACACTTTGCTAACCTACTGTAGATAGGTATCAGAGACCCTGCACCACTGTGCCCATTTGGCTCCTGTTGACTAGTTCAATCCAGGAGAGGCCTTCCCGTCACCCAAATGAATGACCCTGGAGTTTTTTAACAGCTGGGTGGGGGTGAACGGACTGATGATGAAAGTTGCCTGCTTGACAGCCTTAGAGGCTGAAGCCCACAGAACAGGTACAGCATGAGAAGCAACAGCTTTTCCATACCACCTTGCCAATGTGCTTTACCCATTCTCTCGGCAGGGCACTGCTAGAGCTAGGAAGAAGGTGCCTCTTCAAGCCTTGGCCTCTCTGTGAAGCCCTCCAACAGACTACCACATAATGCCATTGATGGTATAGACCTGTTCTCTAGGACTGGACTGAGACCACCTGCTCATTTCATGAAAGCCAACCCCAGAGCTACCAGATGGCAGCAGCTTTCAGTTTCTACCAGCATAGGCTGGGCTGACAACTGCCTAGCCAGGAAGGAAGTGTTCAGCCTGTGAACAATGTTCATTCTTTCCCATCCCCCATACACCAGCACATTCCAAGACCGTGATGAACTCTGTACCATAGGCAGCAGGGAGAGGATGGTATAATGTAACTGCATTGCTTTGACGCTGTAGCATATGAGTGCTTTTATACAGACACGTGTGGAAGACTCGAGGAAACAAGGTCCCACTTGATCATATTTCAGATGTGTGTTTTAAAGAGGATACATGGGAGCATGTTGTGTTTGTGCTGGGGGCACCCACTGAGATCACCTGTTGTTATCCTAGCCAGTCACTGGATGCCAGTGTTGTTCCTTATAAACGTACTATAGCTGGAAAAAAAGAGGGGAAAAGAACTGAAAAAACCCTTCCATTCATCTGCCAATGAAAGTATATGACTCTCAAGGGAAGCCAGTCCAGGAGACAGTTTCAGGGTGTTTGGATATCCAGCTTGCCAAAAATGAGTACTGTATCTGGAATTAGACAAACTGTCTGGGCCCCAGAACAAACATGTAGCCAGCAGATCTCTAATGGCAAGTCAAGAAGCTGCCAAGGAAGGTCAGCCACAGGTCACATTTATGTAACTTTACTAATAACATGCAGCAATTCATAAACTTGCATTCACTGATTGAAACCTTCCTGCCTCATCGCACCTTAGATGTAAAGCTTTGTCTTGCATAACTACAGACATTATAAAAATTGAGATTTAGGATGGGATTTTCTAAAGCACTCAGTGTTGGCCTAACTCCTCTGTTCCCAGTGCAGTCAGTGGTAATTAACTCTGCTCCCACTGAAGCCCCTGGAAGTTTATCATTGGCTGCAATAGCAGCAGAGTTAGGCCAAATCTGAGCACATTTTTTTTCAAATCCGTCCTTAATATATCCCATATATAGGGAGAGACGGTGATGGTGGGAAGATAACCGCAAAATACTGCCTTACTTCTCCCTCCCCAGGAACTGTAGCACACAGCAGAGAAGAATGATTTACTGATATTCTTATTTGCTCTTGACTGAGTAACACAATCTGCCTAGGTCACTAGAAAGGTTAATTCACTGTCCAAATATATTTAAAAATTTCTGGTGGCGAATCATAGACGATTAGGGTTGGAAGAGACCTCAGGAGGTCATCTAGTCCACCCCCTGCTCAAAGCAGGACCAACCCCAACTAAATCATCCTAGTCAGGGCTTAGTCAAGCCAGGACTTAAAAAAACTTTAAGGCTGGAGATTCCACCACCTCCCTAGGTAACCCATTCCAGTGCTTCACCACCCTCCTAGTGAAATAGTGTTTCCTAGTATCCAACCGATACCTTCCCCATTGCAACTTGAGACCACTGCTCCTTGTTCTGTCATCTGCCATCACTGAGAACAGCTGAGCTCCATCCCCTTTGGAACTCCCATTCAGGTAGTTGAATTCCCCCCTCACTCATCTTTTCTGCAGACTAAACAAGCCCAGTTCCCTCAGTCTCTCCACATAAGTAATGTGCCCCAGCCCCCTGATTATTTTCATTGCTCTCCGCTGGATTCTGTCCAATTTGTCCACATCCCTTCTGTAGTTGGGGGCCCAAAACTGGACGCAATACTCCAGATGTGGCCTCACCAATGCCGAATAGAGGGGAATAATCACTTCCCTTGATCTGCTGGCAGTGCTCCTACTAATGCAGCCCAATATGCCGTTAGCCTTCTTGGCAACAAGGGCACACTGTTGACTCATATCCAGCTTCTCATCCACTGTAATCCCCAGGTCCTTTTCTGCAGAACTGCTGCTTAGCCAGTCGGTCCCAGCCTGTAGCAGTGCATGGGATTCTTCCGTCCTGAGAGCAGGACTCTGCACTTGTCCTTGTTGAACCTCATCAGATTTCTTTTGGTCCAATGCTCCAGTTTGTCTAGGTCACTCTGGACCCTATCCCTACCCTCCAGTGTATCTACCTCTCCCCCCAGCTCAGTGTCATCCACGAACTTGCCGAGGGTGCAATCCATCCCATCGTCCAGATCATTAATTTATTATTTAGCGTGTACATCATCGTCTAGCCAAGTGATGGCATCTTCAGTGGCGTGATGCAGTTCTTCTAGGCCACTGCTGAACCTAGTCGGCAGATACCCATTCCCCTCACCGGAGTGTTTCCACCCTAACATCCTGACATGGCAGATGAGACCATAATGGGCAACGTGACCACAAACCTGCAGCTGGTGGTTTAAAAAGGTCATTCTGCAGCAGCAGGCTTGAGTTGGCACGTACTTTCTCCAGTAACCTGCCAGTGGCAACCTCTTGTCTGATATGAGGAGGATCAATATTGCTCAGAACAGGAAGCCATGGGAGTGGAGTCGGACGCAGGGTGCCAGAGATGATACGCAGGGCAGTATGTAACTGCATATCCAACAGTTTGGTGAGTGACGATCGACTGCTGATCAACTTCCAGATTGACAATTCGGGCGTTACAGATCATTAATGAAGATGTTGAACAAAACCGGCCCCAAGTCCAATTCCTGGGGTACTCCGCTTGATACCAGCTGCCAACTAGACATCCAGCTATCGATCACTACCCATTGAGCCCGATAATCTAGCCAGCTTTCTATCCACCTTATAGTCCATTCATCCAATCCATACTTTTTTAACTTGCTGGCAAGAATACTGTGGGAGACCGTATCAAAAGCTTTGCTAAAGTCAAAATATATCATGTCCACTGCTTTCCCCTCATCCACAGAGCTAGTTATCTCGTCACAGAAGGCAATCAGCTTGGTCAAGCGTGACTTGCCCTTGGTGAATCCATATTGATTGTTCCTGATCAACTTCCTCTCCTCCAAGTGCTTCAAAAATGGAAAATTGCAATTATTCTTAGTAAAATTATTAGTAAAATTGCAATTTTCCAACACATCCTTGTGAAGTGGGTTATTATTATAACAGCTGGAGAAACTGAATGGAGGAGAGGCTTAAGGGTTCAATCCTGCTCCCATTCCCGTTATTGTAAAAACTCCTGTCGATTTCAGCCGTTCATGGGCAAGCCCTTTGTGACCATAAGGTACCCTGGTGAGTCTGTGGCAGTCAGAAACAAAACCCAGGAGTCCTGACTCCTAGTTCCCCGCTGTAACTGCTAGACGCACGCTTTTACCAGTAAAGATAAGGAGGTGTTAGTACCATTATACAAGGCACTGGTGAGACCTCATCTGGAATAGTGTGTGCAGTTCTGGTCTCCCATCTTTAAGAAGGATGAATTCAAACTGGAACAGGTACAGAGAAGGGCTACTAGGATGATCCGAGGAATGGAAAACCTGTCTTATGAAAGGAGTCTCAAAGAGCTTGGCTTGTTTAGCCTAACCAAAAGAAGGCTGAGGAGATATGATTGCTCCTTCTAAATATATCAGGGAGAGGAATTATTTAAGCTCAGTACCAATGTGAACACAAGAACAAATGGATATAAACTGGACATTAGGAGGTTTAGACTTGAAATTAGACAAAGGTTTCTAACCATCAGAGGAGTGAAGTTCTGGAACAGCCTTCCAAGGGGAGTAGTGGGGTCAAAAGACATATCTGGCTTCAAGACTAAGCTTGATAAGTTTATGGAGGGGATGGTATGATGGGATAGCCTAATTTTGGCAATTAATTGATCTTTGGTTTTTAGCGGGAAATATGCCCAATGGTCTGTGATGGGATGTTAGATGGGGTGGGATTTGAGTTACTACAGAGAATTCTTTCCTGGGTGTCTGTCTGGTGAGTCTTGCCCACATGCTCAGGGTTTAGCTGATCGCCATTTTTGGGGTCAGGAAGGAATTTTTCTCCAGGACAGATTGTCAGAGGCCCTGGAGGTTTTTCGCCTCCTTCTGCAGCGTGGGGCATGGGTTGCTTGCTGGAAGATTCTCTGCATCTTCAAGTCTTTAAACCACGATTTGAGCACTTCAATAACTCGGACATAGGTTAGAGGTTTGATACAGGAGTGGGTGGGTGAGATTCTGTGGCCTGCGTTGTGCAGGAGGTCGGACTAGACAGTCATAATGGTCTGACCTTAAAGTCTATGAGTCTATAATAATAATTGAAATGTTGAGTTTAGAATCAATTGGAGAAGTGTTTAGAAAAAGCAGTAACTGGGAAAGTTCTGCACAGATCATGAGATCGTGTCAGCACTATGTTAATGTGAGTGTTGGAGTGTATGTTCATTCTGGTCCTGGTTCTACTGAGTGCATTGGGATTACCTACTTTTTGGGGTTGGAAACTGAGCTGTGTTCCTATCCAAACAACCATCTGTGGATGAATCATGAAGTGCTGTTGCAATAAACTAGCCTGAGGGAGGTTAGAAAGCCAGCTATTTAGATTGACAGCTCCAGCGCTGGGAACTATAGGAATCATACCAGGCCATGAGCATTTGAAACTAGCCTCCTTCTCCACGGGACTGAGAGCTAACATCCAGTGACCAAATGGAAAAAAACACTTTGGATAAATGCTATATTGTTCCCTTTTCTTTTGCTTCTACCTGGATGTTTTGGTGATATTTGTCAAGATTCAGTAAGAGAAAACAGAATGTTTCACCCTAAAGCCCTGATCCAGCAAAGCAGTTACACCCAGGCTTAACTTGAAGCAAATGAGCAGGCTCATTGAAGTCAGTGGGGCTACTTAAACACCCACAAGTCTGTAACTTTTTCTGGGTCAAAGGCTAGGAATGTAAATGTTTGTCCTATGTGCAATTACTGCTGGTGGACAGTGCTGGATTGACAGCCCTGGAGATCTATGTCCTGCATCCACAGAACAGATACAGTAAAGGCAACTGGCCTAGAGGACCTACTTCTAGGGTTGAGCAAGTAGCACACCCTCCATGCTCCTTTTGTCCTTGATTTCCCTTCTGAGACCACCAGCCAGTGTTCCCGTAATGTGTTGCTGTGTGTGAGGTGGAAATTTGTCTGCTGGACACTGGACTGGGCCAGCAAAACTCATTTCACATAAACCACTACAGTCATTAGATCAGGGGTTCTCAAACTGAGGGTCCGGACCCCTCGGGGGTCACGAGGTTATTATATGGGGGGTTGCGAGCTGTCTACCCCCACCCCAAACCCTGCTTTGACTCCAGCATTTATAATGGTGTTAAATATATTAAAGTGTTCTTAATTTATAAGGGGGGTAGCATTCAGAGGCTTGCTATGTGAAAGGGGTCGCCGGTACAAAAGTTCAAGAGCCACTGCATTAGATGGTAACAACTTTGAGTCACTAGTGAATGGTGCTGTGTTCACACCAACTAGATAGTAGTGATTTCCCACTGGGAAAATCCCAGCTCTATCTTTTCATAATCCAAGAAAGGAGCAAAATCAGAGAACCAGGCAGACAAGAAGAACCAGTTGCCCTGTCAATTGAATTTAGGTCCTTCACCAAACCATCCAATTAACCCTCCAGACCAACCCAGCACAATAGATTCCTTATTCTCTAGCCTTACAAAATGTACGTCTGTATTCACTGTAATGTTATTAATATAATACCATAACCCTCCATAGTAGACAAAGGTTATTCGAATAATCCAACAATTGGGGAGTTCTGATCCAGATCCAAATTTTGTATGTTACGCCAACTTGGACTTAAATAGCACCTTCCATGTATGCGTCTCCCAATAACACGAGCCAGTGACCCTCTGAGGACTTATTTCCCAAAGTCAGTTGAGTAAAATCAGAGTAATGTTGTGGTGACTCAGGTCTAGAGAACTACATTAACCTACCTGAGAATGAACTATGTGTACATTTTTTTCTCATAGTCAACATATAGTTATCTTATCCCTAATATGTTATCAAAAATTATTTTTAAACCTGTCAAACAGATAAAACTTTTGTGCTCATTTAAAGTCTAGGATGGCATAAAAAGGCAAATTGTTTAGTAGCAACTACTTAATTGTATGGTGGCAGTCCAAGAAAAATATTTGTACAAAGTCATGTGAGTCAATGTATGTTTCAGAATAAAGAGCATGCTCTTTTCGTTGACATGATTTATGTCATGCAAGTCACGGAGGGGGAAAAACGCTTGTGATCAAATCCAAAATGCTGTTGCCCTGCACACTTGGGGAGAGTTTCCAGCACCACATTGCAAAATGGACAGGGATCCTGTTGTTTGTTTAGCACAATTTACCAGTTTGAGTGCCATCTACGTATAAGGGGCATTATACTGTGAAAATAAATGGGAAGAAAAGTTACTGTCGTATCTAGAATAGTGCCACCTAGTGACCACACATTAAACAGCAGATTTTACCTTCCCTTGAAACCTGAGACGTAATCATTAGAAATGTATCATTGACTTCAATGAGGCCAGCATTTCACCAGGAAAACCTATGGATATTAAGTCATCTAGTCCAGTGGTTCCCAAACTGCTCACTAAGGCAATCCACCAACTGCATTTTGTTGCGCTTTTTTTTTTTTTTGGCCACCCACCATTTCATAAAATGCACCGTATGCCCCAGCACCTCCGCCTGATCCCGGACCAGTGCGGAGGGGAGGGGAGATGTTGCAGAGTGACTCCACCCCACACTCACCCCACAGCGATGACTCCCGGCCTGCAGGTCCCAGCCTGGCTCCTCACTCTGGGTTTTGTGACCACACACAGGGTCACAGCCCCACTCGGGTTTGGCCCAGCCACTCCTCTGTCATGATGGGCCCAGTTGGAGTGAGTGGCATTACGCCATGTCACGATGCCCAGCGCGAGGAGCCAGGCCAACCCCTGCAGGACGAGCTGTGGCTGCAGGGTGACGATGGGGCAGGCTTGCTCTCTAAAACTCCTCCCTCTGCACCAGGCCAGGAGTGCATGTTTGCCTAGGCCAGAGCCCACTGATGGTTTAATCTGTCGGGGACATGGGGATCCATCTGGGACCTTTCTGCAATACACTGGTGGGTCCCAACCCATCACTTGGGAAACACTGATCTAATCTTTTCCCTGCCACTCCAGGACTGTTGTTTGCCTGGTGTGTTACTGTGGCAAATCCATGAATCATAGAACTGGAAGGGACCTCGAGAGGTCATCTAGTCCAGTCCCCTGCACTCATGGCAGGACTAAGTATTATCTAGACCATCCCTGACAGGTGTTTGTCCAACCTGCTCTTAAAAGTCTCCAATGATGGAGATTCCACAACCTCCCTAGGCAATTTATTCCAGTGCTTAACCACCCTGACAGGAAGTTTTTCCTAATGTCCAACCTAAACTGCCTTGCTGCAATTTAAGCCCACTGCTTCTTGTCCTATTCTCAGAGGTTAAGAAAAACAATTTTTCTCCTTCCTCCTTGTAACAACCTTTTATGTACTTGACAACTGTTATCATGTCCCCCCTCAGTCTTCTTTTCTTCAGACTAAATAAACCCAATTTTTTCAATCTTCCCTTATAGGTCATGTTTTCTTGACCTTTAATCATTTTTGTTGCTCTTCTCTGGGCTTTCTCCAATTTGTCCACATCTTTCTTGAAACGTGGCACCCAGAACTGGACACAACACTCCAGTTGAGCCCTAATCAACGCAGAGTAGAGTGGAAGAATTACTTCTCGTGTCTTGCTTACAATACTCCTGCTAATACAGCCCAAAATGATGTTTGCTTTTTTTGCAACAGCATTACACTGTTAACTCATATTTAGCTTGTGATCCACTATGACCCCAGATCCCTTTCTTCAGTACTCCTTCCTAGGCAGTCATTTTCCATTTTGTATGTGTGCAACTGATTGTTCCTTCCTAAGTGGAGTACTTTGCATTTGTCCTTATTGAATTTCATCCTGTTTACTTCAGACCATTTCTCCAGTTTGTCCAGATCATTCAGAATTTTAATCCTATCCTCCAAAGCACTTGCAACCCCTCCCAGCTTGGTATCAACTGCAAACTTTATAAGTGTACTCTCTATGCCATTATCTAAATAATTGATGAAGATATTGAACAGAACCAGACCCAGAACTGATCCCTGCAGGACCCCGCTCATTATGCCCTTCCAGCATGATTGTGAACCACTGATGATTACTCTCTGGGAACGATTTTCCAACCAGTTATGTACCCACCTTATAGTAGCTCCATCTAGGTTGTATTTCCCTAGTTTATGAGAAGGTCATGCGAGACAGTATCAAAAGCCTGACTAAAGTCAAGCTATACCACATCTACCACTTCCCCCTGCATCCACAAGGCTTGTTACCCTGTCAAAGAAAGCTAACAGGTTGGTTTGATATGATTTTGTTCTTGACAAATCCATGCTGGCTGTTACTTATCACCTTATCTTCTAGGTGTTTGCTCATTGATTTGCAAATCAGCCCAGTTTCACTTGAAGTGGAGCCTAAGTTCAGCTGAAAGGCTCCCACAAACCTTTTAATGAACCTGCTCTGAGCTAGTAATGACTCCCACACGCAGGTGACTTGGCATGGTTTCAGGTTTTGTTCCGAACATTGTGTACGGTTCTAGCCAGGAGTCTTTTCCAAATGAGGAGGAGCCATGCAAACCCACTGAGAGCTGTAACTCTGTTATGCAATATGCATAGTCAGACACCACAGTGAGATGGGAATTCCTGCTTCACAACCCATAACTAAATAAGAACTGAGCAGAAACCTGTCATGTAGAATGTAAACTCGTTCGGGGGAGGAAACCTCTTTTTGTTGTGCGTGCATACTGACCTTGCACAATGGGATTGGGGCCTCTCGGCTTGACTGCAATACAAATAATTCATCAGAACAATAACAAACAATGAGGGACTGTAAGCAGAAGTTACTAGAATCCAAATAAACTTAGAGTTCTGGCTGCTTTTAGGCCGGGGGTGAGTATGTTTGGCATTTCATCCATGAAGAAAATGTCATGTACCTCACGTGCAGAACTTCCAGTTCCCTGATGTTCCTTCCTCACAGGGATACTGTGTCAATCTCCTGCTTTTCAGCAGGACCCTAGACGCTCCCCAGTCTTTGCTGTAACTAAAGCCTGCCTGTTCTCTAGTATCATTGCTGTGAAGTTAATATGCCTCTACATAAGAAGATAAATTTAGCCCTGAGTGAGCTCACCATCCCAGAGAGTGAATAACCCTCTTTCATTCATCCAGTGATTCTTTATTCAATGCAGTCCCACTCTTCCATGGAGTTGTTTGTTTACATAAAAGTTTTCTCGCCTAGATAAATTCATGCACGATCGCATCGCATTTACATGAGTCCTGGGGGACAGCAGATAAACATACAAAGTTGCATGCATGCTCACTTACACACATTCAGTGCTTGCACTCATGCTGCAGGATAAATTTATTGGTCTATAAACAGTATTTGATTTACAGCACATCAGTAAAAAGACACATGGTTTTCAAATGTTTGTAAAAAAAAAAAATGTTTTTAAATAAATGGCTCTCTAGTGCATTTTTTGTTGATTTATTCTGGCTGTTAGATGCTGATACAATGTTTGTTTACTTAGTCCTACATTTTGGAAAGGATTACAAAATAAAGTATTAGAAACAAAAATGTACCCTCAATATAAAGTGTAACCTTTATTTCAGGTAGTACCTATGTGCTCTGGATACAGGTCGTTAGATCCATAATTAGTGCCCTCCATTAACATTGAACTATAGTTTTAATATAAACATAATGAAAATAAAGCTGTAATAAACCCTCTGTTCTGACATGAAATAGATCCTATTTCAATAACTTACCCAGTATCAAAACTCCGAAGCCATGAATTTAGGAGGCCGGGTGGATAAAAAGAGTACCCCATTTCTTTTTTCCCCATGATATACCTTTATTTTATAAAACACTACACACCAGAATTACACAGGCTGTACCAGTGTGCAAAATTTGCTGTGAAATATACAGATAATTACAGGAGATTATAAAACCAGAACATGTGTCTATAGCCTGTTTGGTTAATCTAAATCAGATTCTTTCTATCAGGTTTAGTCCATGATACGTCTGAGGCACTTCTTCTTGGCCAAGATTGCATCATGTTGCTGACAAAAGACCATTAAAAAGTATGAAACCGAGCATGCAAAATGTATTTAATTTTTTTTTAAATCTATAAAAATATGAATAGGTGGATTTCTGTATCTCTTGGATTTTCTGGTTTGTCACTTCACACTATATGTCCTCCGTGGTAAAGCTTCATATATGCTATGAATGTTTTTGTCAAACATGATGTGAAATCAAATCTACTTGAAATTGTACTATCCTCTTCGTGAACACTTAAATCCAAACAAGAAACAGCAAAACAAAAAAAATTGCTTTCCAATTTGTTTTAAACAAGAGACCACTCCCCCTTCAACCCACATTAAAAACAATTTGAGTTTAATAAGTAAATTGTTAACAGAAAACTGTATATTCCTCTTAGTAGCAAACATACGGTAACAAAGCTGAAATCTCAAACAAAGGAAAAAAACTGAAATAATGCAATTTCTGTACAGCAAGCTGAAAAATATACAACAGGCGGGAATCCTCAGGATAAAATTCACTCACATGCACAGCACCAGCACTAGGTCTGTGCACCACTTACATCCCCAAAATAGGGAATCATTTAAATAACCTAGGTGCTGGTGGTCCTCAACACAAGGGTGAGTTCTACCCATATCATGGGAAGTTTTTGCATGGGAGGGGGAAAAAAAATCTTTTCCTAGCAAAAGGGTGGAAACATTCTTTGTTGCATTTAAAAGAACAATTGCTAACTACCATAGATTTCAGGTTCACTCTTATATTGCAAAAGCTGGAATGCTGGACAAGGACAACCAAATTCTCCTCTTGTTTGCACCAGTACATCCCTATTGACCTTAATGGGGCTGAAACGGTGTCACTGAGCGAAGGACTTGGTTAGGAAAGTGCAACAAGAAGGGATAGTATTCCAATGAGAATCCGCTTTTTCAGTTGCGGAGTGAGGAAAGATGATAGCATGTGAGATTATGAGCTTTTAACTGGGCGGGCTGGAAATATCATGAAAGCCACATGGAAACAGCAGTCAGGGTTTCAGGACTTCCTATGCCAGGTGAGGGGAAAGGAGGAGGGGTGATCAGCTGAAGCCAGCACTGGAATCATAGAAAGAGAAAATGCAGGTTCAATCTCTCAAATTTTAAATGTATTTATTTGTTTAGAGTACAGCCGCTCTGTAAATCTAAATCCGCTCTTGAGACCTTTAGGGAGGAGTGGTACCTGGGAGAGATAGAGGTGCTTGTTTCACAGAGGTATTTACTTAGAAGAGAGGATACTGACTGTCACGCAGAAAGAGTATGACAGAGCCAGGGACTGAAATTAGATTACCTGAGTCCCTGTCCAGTGCCTTCACCACAAAACTGTCCTTCCTTTTTAAAGCAGGAAGGATGGTCCAGCGGGCGGGGTACCAGGCTGGGTCTCGGCAGACCTCGGCACTAGTCCCTGCTCTGCAGCAGACATCCTGTGTAACTTGGAGCAAGTCACTTAGTCTCTTTGTGGAGTCTGCGCCTCAGTTACTCTACTATAAAATAGGATTATAGCACTTCTCTAGCCTCAAATACTACGGTAATGAAGACCATGTAAGTAGCGGAGATCGTTCTTCTACTGGAGCAGCGGTTCTTGATATTATATCCGTGTCCTGACCTATGTAAGCAGTTCTCGGTCAACAGGGTGGCTGTGAGACTTCTGGGCCATACACACTGCAGTGTGGGTAACTGTGTACAATTTACATGTGCCCTCGCACTCTTATCACAACATCCCATAGCAGGGACTGCAGCTCCCTACTATGGCCAGAGGAAGCAGCTTATTTCTTTGCACTGTTTCTGGTAATGGCGAGCTCCTAGGTTGGGTGAAATAAGCAGCCGTGGTTTATAAACACTAAGCCACGCTCTTGTGGCTGTAACCAAAATGTTTTGAATCTTAGTTATGTAAGAAAACATGTGACTACGTCATGAAGCAGAGCTGAAACTGCAGTTTATAAAAACCTAGAGCACTGCATTGCTTTTCTGCATTGCTTTCCTTATTGCTGGCTTTATTTCTGGTTATTTTCCAACTAATAAATCCCACTTTTGAGACCCCTTAATGGCCTGACTTCTGTGGTGACTCCTAGATGAAAGCAAACAGCTTGACAAAACACAGAAGTCACGCTGGCCCATTAATTACTACTCTAGAGCTTCCATTTTGCTGGGATGAACAATATGTCACTTCCTGATTACATATTAGATACAACTATGGGATCCTGGATTCTAAACTGGATAATTTTCCTCTCTATCTTCTCTGGGAACCAAGAGATAAAAACTGGTTCTGAAAATATTAAATTTTCCTCAGGAAAAACACCACCTGCAGGGGTTGTACTCATACTTTTTACCAGAGAAGAAACTCTAGGGCTATGTCTATGCTAGCACTTACTGTGCTATAACGTATGTCGCTCAGGGGTGTGAAAGTCACCCCCATGAGCGACGTAAGTTACACCGACTAAACGCTGCCCACACCCACGCTTATGTCTGTGGGAGAGCTTCTCCTGACAACACAGCTACTGCCGCTTGCGGGGCTGGAGTCGTTAAGCTGACGGGAGAGAGTTCTCCCGCTGGCTTAGGGCGGCTACATTAGAGAGCTTACAGTGGTGCAGCTGCATCGGTGCAGCTCCACTGCTGTAAACTCTCTAGTGTAGCCATAGCCTAGGTCAGAGATGTCTGCAGACCAGATCTGAACCGCAAATAACTGATGCAGTGTTGTCTTCCTGAGTGTGCAGACAGCCTGAAACAATAGCTGCCAAAGGTGTGAACTCCCTGGCACCCCAATTCATCTGTTGTCTCCTAGTGACACTCTGCATATCAGCACTAACTATTTCCTTGCTGATAATTTTAGCACAAGGAACATCAAAAGGGTTGGGAGTGAGGCCAACATATGGGAACTGGGATCTGCAGCAGAGAAGGAAAAATAGAGACGAATTATAGACTGAGAAGAGGGAGGGAAAACAGACGGGGATGAGGAAACAGTGGCATTGCTAAAGGAGAGGGCATTTTCTTACAGAGTGATGCTGGATGTGACGAGAAGACTCTGAACCAGTAATGAATGATAAGTAAGAGTTTAGTTACTACATTGCCACATATTACCCTTGATCTTGGTGCAATCTAAGAAGTCAGTGGGAGTTGTGCTGCGGATCGAGGAGAGTATTTAGGCCTAAACTTACACCCCAGCCCTTGAACCATAATTTAAAATTGAATGTATCCCTCTCCACAGGATGACACTCTTGCTCTATAGCTGCTTCCACTAAGGGTGAAATTCACCTCTATGCACAAGGCCTATGAATCTGGGGTGTTACTTTTTTTCCACAAGTGCTCAGCATTTGCCTAACTGCTGTCATTGTGATCAATGAGAATTGCACCATTGACGTCAACAGGAGCAGAATCAGGCAAAAAACTTAGTGCTTGTGAAAATCCTCCCACCCCCTCCCCCCATTCTTGGAGATTAGATTCGAACACCATCATTTTTGATCCAAGGCATTTAAAAACGTAAGGTGAGCACCTCTAGTGTATAAGTACAGTTTTTAATCTGAGTGTAAAATTAGGAAATATCTTACTGGGAACAGGTTTAGAACCTAATCCTGCACTTTTTCTGCATGTAGAACTCATGAGCTCCTATTGAAGTGTATAAAAGTGTGACTCAGGATGAGTTTATAACTCCAAGGTTAACACTAATTCTACAACCATCCAGTATGCATTGACAAAGATTGTAACATCATCAGAATAATATTTCAGCATTACTTGTGCACATAACAAAACTGAAGAGTATTTCATAAGGGCTTAACAGGGCCCACTGGGACAAAGAGTGAAAAGAAAATTTCCATCCTCCACTCCCGAGTTTAACTATTGTTCTGTTTGAGCTATCATTCAAATTGCCCTTGGCAGACAATACGATGAAACAACTTGGAAGTTCATTTTTAAACGCTTTCCTTTGCTGAGATAGCTCAGTCTGCTAAAGGGTTCATTTTGTTCCTCAGTTCAAGTGTTCATCATTGGATAAATTTTATGTGAGGCAAAATTTTGAAGGGCCAAATACTAAAGTCCTTACTGAGGGCTCACTTGAGCCTAT
Organism: Chrysemys picta bellii; assembly: GCF_011386835.1. Lineage (NCBI taxonomy): Eukaryota > Metazoa > Chordata > Testudines > Emydidae > Chrysemys > Chrysemys picta. The sequence goes on from NC_088796.1 coordinate 117,745,367, forward strand.
GAGTCCTTTATGAGCCCTTTGTTGGAGGCTACGTAGACCCATTTTGCCTTACCTGGAACACAAAGAGGAATTCCACCTTGGAGATGCAGCACTCTTCCCAAAGCAACCCACATGCAGGAGGAGTGCTCCCACTGCTGGATCCCTTCAGGGGAGGCAGCCTACTCTCTGTGTCTGGCCTGCTCCCACAGCCAGTGCATAGTGGTAGGGGAGGGACCCTACCTCGTCTTGAGGGGTTTCTTATCTAAGAGGTACGGGGGCGGGGGAGCAGTCCCTGTGCTCCAGGAACTGCAGTGGTGTTGTGCTGTGCAGGCACAGAGATTTATACCCTTCCTCACCCTGCCTCACACATCCATGGAGCAGCAGGCCCAATCTGGCCCTCACTTTTTATGTTCAGCTTTACTCAGGCAAACTCTCATTGACTTCAGTGGCAGCGGTCAGTGCCCATTATGGGAGTTTACCTTCCTGTGTAGCATCATGCATTGGCCATTGCTCGGTGCAGGATGTGACAGGCTAATGGTCTGATCTTGTGCGGCAAATCTTAGAGTGTGAGAGAGAGAAGAAGGAAATTAAAGAGAGAAAAACAAATGGGATAAAGAATATGATTTTTTTTTAAAGGGGGTGAATATGTACAAAAATATTTAAAGGAAACCAAAAAAAGGGAGATTTTAAAAAATGAGATTTGAAAGCAGAAAGGGAAGAGGAAAAGAGGGAAAAGCTAAACACGAGAGAATGGGAAGGCAGGGAAATTAAAGTCAACAGAAAGTTTTGCTTTGAGGGGAGTGTTTTGTTTGTTCCTTAGAAATCATAAACGGTAACTATTGAACTAATTTGCAGCAATAAGGACTGGACTCACTGGTTTTCAAGGGAGTCTAGGCCTTGACTCTACTGCAAATTAGTTCACTAGTTCAGAAGCTAAATCCTGTTTATAAAGACAAAATGAGAACTTGCGCCTTGATTGATGAACAAGATGCTTCTGTTCTCAGCAAAACTGGCCTCCTCTAATGTGGCCACCACTCCCAAAGTCCCATCTGGCATGTACAGTCTCTCCCCTTTACCTTTTCGGCTTAGCAGATTAAACATACTGGTCTCGAGCCTGCAGCCCTCACTCAGAAAACTCCCCTTGGGTTCAGCTGGGAAGTTGTGACTGAGGAGTGGGCCAGCGGCATGGGATGAGGATGAAATGTCATGCTGCAGTACGCACCTCAGACATGGATAGCAGCCACTGCTCTCTCGTATATACGCTCCAGGATGCGATGGATGCTGGCGAAACTGGGCCTGTCAGAAGGCAGCTTGCTCCAGCAAAGGCGCATCAGGTTGTAGAGCTCCAAAGGGCAGTCGTCAGGGCAAGAGAGGACGTTGCCATCTCTCACGTAGTAAATCACCTCCTCGTGAGCCATCCCGTAATAGGGTTGCATGCCATAGGAGAAAATCTCCCACAGGACCACGCCGTAGGCCCACACGTCAGACTCGGTGGTGTAGCGGTTGTAGAATATGGATTCGGGGGGCATCCAGCGTATGGGAATGGCATCGTTTTCATTGGCTTTGTAATAATCTGCTGAATAGATATTCCTGGAGAGGCCAAAGTCAGCGATTTTTACCACCCTGTTCTCGCCCACCAAACAATTCCTGGTCGCCAAATCCCGATGCACAAACTTGCGCTCTGAGAGGTACGCCATGCCCGCAGCCACCTGCTTGGCAATGCCGAGCTGATTGGTGCAGCACAGAGCGAGGGGGTTGGGATTGGAGAGCCTGATCCTGGCGTCAAGGTTACTGTGGCTCAGGCTGCAGAGGTTGTGCGGTGAGCGAGTGCGCAGGTACTCATTGAGATCCCCGTAAGCCATGTATTCAAACAGCAGACACATGGGTTTCCCAACAGCACACACCCCTGAAAGCAAGAAAATACACCAAGTCAGTCTTGTCTCTTTTTTTGGTATGACAAAACAGAAATAAAACTGAAGAGGAACATTTTTAAAAAGCACAGATACAAATTAGGCCCTCAAATCCCCCTGGCTTTCATTGACTTTCTCTGTGCCTTTGTTAATCTTCTAATGTTGAACTCCAAGGGGAGGGAAAAAATGTAGTGTGCTTGGCTGATTTACTCTGATACCCCAAAATAAAAAAAATTGGATGCCTTCATTTGATTAAGAACCAAATCTTGGTCAAAGTCACATTAATAGGAGTTTCGCCATGGACCCCATTGTGCTATAGGCACTGTACAAAGGCAAAAATAAACAGACAGTCCCTCCCCCCCTAAGAGCCTACAATCTAATATAGTGGAAGTTTCCTAAACCAAGCTTCTGTGCTCCTTCTGAAAATTCTAAGTTTTCCTTGACATTTCTTTATAAAAGACTATATTTTTGCCCAACTCAGGTACACACAACCAATTTCTACTGTTTCACCAAATATCTTATGATGTGTATCCTGGAATAAAAGCAAGTTTCCTGTGTTAAGACAAATATCTGTGAAACATTTAATATCTTAATTTTGTGTTTTCCCTTGGGAGTTATAACTATCCTTTCAAACAAATTCATAACCAGCTGAGTGAACTAGAGACAAGTATACTATCAAAATGTACTGGGTATCTTTTGTATCTTAAAGAAAAAAGCATTGTAATTATGAGAAGAGCTAGGTGTCAGATGTAAGAAATGATCAGCAAATATTCCTTTGAATTTGAAAGGGAATTATTATTTATGGAGGGCAAGATTTTTGCTATTATTACAATAAACAGCTATTATTCTCAATGGGAACTACCGGATGCTGGGCATTTTTGAAGATCTGTCTCTAGATTCTTTATTCTGTGTTTTTGTTTTTTCAACATTCAATGAATGAACAAATTATTCAATTAATAGATTTCCAAATTATTCACACAGTTTTACTCAATAAATAATATTAAACCAATTTTAGAGCTGGCCAAAAAGACAAGAGCATTTCCAGTATTCTGCTGCTTGCCAGCCACTGAAAACCAGTGCAACCAGCCGTGTTCAAATCGTACACAATTTGCTTTCTTAGGACTGCCATTCAGTACAGTCAATGATACGGCTTATTGTGAAATATGAAATTCTTGCCAATGACAGAGAAAGAACAGACATTTCCCAACGTGATAACATCTGGTTCTGGCGAGAAAAGCAATGTGAAAGGTTTATAGGTCAAATAGTGTTCATTTCCTCACACCCTTGCAATATAAAACCAGTTAATTCCTGTATCTTTGGCCTTTCCAAATTTATCCAATGTGTTAACAATAAACAAAAAGTTGATTCTAATTTAGGGCACTTCCTGTTCCTCTCTTCTGTTGCTCAAGTACATATGTCAGGTCAGCTTTCATGAAATCAGATTGCCTACAGAATTCCTGCACTATGGATAACGTTCCCTGAAAATGTTCCTATTGATATGAACGGAGATTTGATTACTAGATGACAAAGGCCAAATCTACCTTCAGGGAGTTTACAGAAGAACCATCTGATGACATTGGTTAATGACCTCTACCACAGCTGAAAGATGATGTTTGCAGGGATAAAATTCTGGTGGTCAGATTTCTTCATGGAAGAATGACACGGGACCCCCCATTAGCCCACCATGGAGGTGGTTCCCTCTAAGAAACTCAATAAATTTATCAAGCTATTTTCAGACAGTCTGCCAAAAGGGAGGAGGAGAGGGAGACTATTCTTGTTGTTTCTATTTTTAAAGACTCAATGAGGTATTCAGGTAACACAATCATGGGAGCCATATGAGTAACAGACAATCTGTGCACTCAAAATTAGCACCCACTGTTTTGCGCCCGCAAAATGAATAGCAATTCTGAGTAAATGCATCTCTAGCCAGTTCATTTGTACATACAGCCAAGGTGTAAGCAATCAGATTTTCACCCACATCTTTCAACTGCAGGCAGAAAAATGTGTATGTACCGGCCTGTAGTCTCTCTGTGCCCAACAGTGAGTTTCATCCTGAGTGAATTGACTCAGTGGTTTGAGTCCAGTTCTTAGCATCATATCCATATTGCAAAAATCACCATAATTTGGAACTAACTGGTGTCTGTGTTAAGAGTCTTAACAAAGAGATACAGAGACTAACATAAGTGATGATGCTTGAACCCCACTGCAGGATTTGGTTCTTATTTAGATGGCCATATATGAAAACTAGTCTGCCTCAGTGTAACAAAAATGGTATTAGAGCTAAATATTCAAACGTGTGCCAATAGAGAATGCAAAAAACATGCAATGGCATGTACCAAAAAACAAACAAACCAACCTAGGGCCTTGCCAAAAGCAAATTTCAGTTGCCCATTGCTTAATTTGCAATTTTCTGCAAATCCTGTGCAGGCAACCTTAGGTGCATGACGTTTTTGAAAATTTAGACCCAAAATGATGACAAATGGATTCCTGGAAAAATCATACCCCAAGAGCTTAGCATTTTGTTTTTGTACCTAACAGTTTGACGATATTTGGGTGATCAAATTCTGCCATGAGAGCCGCCTCCCTCTGGAAATCAGCCTGCATGTCTGCTGAAGCTTCTTCCTTTAGCATTTTCACTGCCACCATTGTGAATGGCTCAGAAGGAAGCAATCCAGGAGCCCTAGGAGAAAGAGAACATTTCTAAATAGGACGAGAGGTATTGCACTTGCGCAAACGCACTCACACACACACACAATGTTAGCTCCATTTCCCATTAGAAATCCCAGACAAAAAAAAGCCGGGATTGGGGAAGGGGGTCTCAAAACAGTGACCCCCAAGTGGAATTATTTTGCAGCGTTGTTGGGCAATCTCAGGAGAGGGCAAGGACTGAAGGAGCATGAAAATCAAACCCACCTCACCTTTAGAGGTGACTCCTCCTTGGCAGGAGTGTAAGACACATGGCCAGTGTGTGGGAAAGGTGGCGCTATTGCTGCCTTTGTTGTGTCTGTTCTGTGGGTATCTGAGGACTTTAAACCCCCTTTAGTCAGTCCTGCACATTTTGCCAGCTCTACCTTTTGAATATTTTTGAGAGGACAGTAGCATTTGCTGAGCTTTGCTTGCTTACAAGCCTGCCCAGGAACAGCTGTTGTAACATGCTATAAATGGAAGATTTCTACAGCCTGGGAGGCTGCATGGTTTAGGAGAAAGATTATGAGGCTGGGAGTCAGGAGAGTTGGGCTCCATTTCCAGTTCTGTCACTGACCTGCTTTGGCACTTAGGGAAAATCACTGTCTTGTCACTTACTGATGCTGCACTAACAATATTGTTACATAGCCCTTTTCATCTTCAGATCTCAAAGCACTTTACAAAGGAGGCCAGTATCCCCATTTCACAGATAGAGGAAACTGAGGCATGTGGTGGTGCTATAACTTGCCTGGCAGACTAATAGCAGAACCTGGGATCCCTGAGTCCCAGTCCAGTGCCCAATCCACTAGGCTACAGGACGTCTCGTTGAGGCCTTTTTCTGAGTCGCAGCCTCTAGCCACCACTGTGATATAAATATTTTTCTTATCCATGGGGCACTCTTCCCTTAACACTTTTAATTACAGAGGCTGGGTCCTGAGCTTGCCAAAGACTTAGGGATGTCAAAGCTATGGGAACGGTGTACGTTTTGTTACTCTAGGTAATTCCTACCCATGGAGATATGGAAGCCATGCCTTCAGCATTATAACAGTTCCTGGATGTAGCCATCTAATGCCTATAAAAGGTAGCATCCATTTGTGAATTCTGTTACTACACCTGACCTGCTGATCTTCCACTGCTTAAGTGTTAGGTTATTTTACCGTTCAGTAGCCATGAGAGGTTCTAGTTTCCAAAGCAAACTTCCAGTTTCCTTGTCACCTACTGCAGACTGATGGCATTGCAACAGATGCACTTGCCTACTGTAAATGTCACATCATTGTCAAATGTCACAGAATGGCAAAATGCCCATCTAAAAAGAAATCTCCCAAGGCAAGCCAGTATTACGGCTGAAAAGTTTGTCTGTTGAGATCCAGAACCTAGGAGCAATAAAACGGATTCTTCATTTTCTCTACAATTGCCGCCTTTAAAGCAAAATGCCATTTGTGCCTTCTGGTGGGTATCGGAACTTCTAGTGTGCTAGTAGGGACAATACTCTTTTCATGTACCAGTCAGTGGCACATGTTTCGGTGCTTGAGAAAGTGATCTGTAGTTATTGATAGATAATGTGAGTGTAAGAAAGATAAGGGAGCTCACCTCTTCTGATTAGTATCCAGGGTTCATTACACCTGATCAAAAGCCTAGAAGGGTTTATAGGGAACAGAAATAAGAGGCAACACAGGTTTCACATGGTGTTCTTTTGAGTGAGAAATTCACCCCGGTGCAGAGGCTGGCAATAAGCCTAGGTACCTCTTAAATCCTGAAAGTGTAAATTAAGTGGGGCCTAAGCAGTGCATGAGCTTTGCACGAGGGTTAGGGGGAGGGATAGCTCAGTGGTTTGAGCATTGTGAGTTCAATCCTTGAGGGGGGCCATTTGGGGATTTAGTTGGGGATTGGTCCTGCTTTGAGCAGGGGGTTGGACTAGATGACCTCCTGAGATCCCTACCAACCCTGATATTCTATGAATTTCATGCTGAGCGAGTTCTTAGTAGACAAGTATCTATATTGAAAAAATCACCATGATTTGGAACTAATTGGTGTCTTTGTTAACAGTTTTAGCAGAGAGGTATAGTGACAGAACCCTTTAATCCACAGAGTGCTCTTTCCAGGGCAATATTCGGAAATGACTTGTTTTGATATTAAACAGAGGAGTTCAGTTTCCAGGGCTGAAAATTGGGGGACTCCTAGCCAATAGATTATTTCCTCCTGGGACCAGGTTGCACCATCTGATGTTTTTGCTAGTACATGTCTCTCCAGTGCTTGGATTAAATGTTATGCTGCCAGTGCACGACAGTGTATGGGGTGGAGGAAGCTGTCTATGCCTTCTGCCCACTATGCATCTGAGCAGAACAGGATAGGATGTGGTGCTTAGCTGAAGAATTTAGCTCATAGTTGACAACCAGCACAAAGAACTGACCAGTAATGGAAACAGAGTTACCCACACAGACGGACTCAGGAGCTACGTCTGCCCGTATGGTAGCAAGGTCTATTGTGCCTGAGGAGTGCAGTTGTTGACCATGGTCTTAATCCCAGAGTTTTAGATGATCTGTTAGATATGCTGGGCCATGGCCGCTGAGCTCCAACTGAAGAAGGCAGCTGCATGCTGATCTATGTAGAATCATGTGGTTTGAGAGCTAGAAGAGGAGTGTCAACGATGCATAAAATAATGCTCAAAACTACTTTTATTAGGAGGTCTTGAGCCGGCCCCAGCTTTGCTTATGTGAGCCTGGCTACTGATCTTGTTCTTAAGACAGATGTGACGGTAACTTGTTACATCCTCAATTCCCACTGCAGGAGACAGGCTGCCATTTGTATTAAGAACGTTCAGAGGGAGCCAGTAAATAACAGCCAGTCACTTCCTGTCCTGACATGCTGCTTCACCCAAGAATAAGTAAATAGTGAATCAGAATTTTAAGGAAGCCAACTGGCAAAGAGGTTATTGGCACGGTGTGTAGAATTATGTTTACAGGGATGAAATATTATACAAGGAGAAATAAGAGGCTTACTAAATTTACTCTGCGGCATCCATTAACATACATAGGCCAGTGAATCTAATTTTCTTTCTGAGAACGGAAAGATTATTTCTCATGTGGTAGCTTGAGTGCTCCATCCTGGCAGTACTGGAAGCTAACAGAACCATTTTTTTTTTTTTATCCACCAACCCTGTGCAGCAATGCCAGCTGCGAACCTTTGCCCAGGAAATGCTCGGCTTCTGAGGCATTCTTGATGAAGCTGCGAGGTGAGCGGATAACACCAACAATATGGAGGAAACCCATTCAGAAATCAGGATGGCTGGAGCTTCTCCATCAAGCCAAGGCCAACAGTAGTTCCCAAAGCACAGTACCTTTCTATTTAGTGTTCCTACACATCATGCTCTTTTCTGGTTCTCTTTAAGTATCGCTTAAAAACGTTCTATTAAAAGGAATTGCAAAATGCAGTGAAAATTACATGTGGGAATCTGGCGGGATGAGGATTATTCTGAGGAAATTCACCATGGATAGAATTCACCCAAGTCAATGGGGCCTACGTAAAAATCTATATACCATTTAAGGCTCACTTAACACACAGCTGAAGTAGGGTTGAATTGCCTTGTATAGGTGCCTTTCTGTTTGGGTCAATTTCACCCCTGTGCAGAGGGATAGCCTATACCAGGGATCGGCAACCTGGCAGGCCGGGCCGGTTTGTTTACATGCCACGTCCGCAGATTCGGCTGATTGTGGCTCCCACTGGCTGCGGTTCGCTGCTCCAGGCCAATGGGGGTGGCAGGAAGCGCAGCCAGCACATCCCTGAGCCTACGCTGCTTCCTGCCACCCCCATTGGCCTGGAGCAGCGAACCACAGCCAGTGGGAGCTACGATCAGCCGAACCTTCTGATGTGGCAGGTAAACAAACCAGCCCGGCCCGCCAGGGGGCTTACCCTGGCAGGCCGCGGGCCAAAGGTTGCCGATCCCTGGCCTGTACCCTCAAAATAGAGCTCAAGTGGTCTTAAGTGGGGCATAGTCCTTGTGCTGCCTGTCTGCATAGATGTGAATTTTACCCAGTATGAAATAAAATGATGGGCTATATTCACCAGTGTGTTCCAGATGTTTGGTTTAGCTAGGCAGATACACTGCGTGTAGGGCTGCTTTGCCTCATCAGAGTGGCACTTGGCATCCGGCGCACAGTTTTTAATCTGGTCCCATGTGCTTTGTTGTTGCTTCAAACTCAACTCATGTAGTTTAGCCATCAAAGCTAACAGTCAATCATAAGCTAAGCATCTGTGATTTTGCTGCTGTGTGCCCTTTAAACTGTTATTTTTAACACTGTCTGTATAAATAAATGTGCACTTCCTTCACATCCCTTCGGGGGGGACAAAAAATGTCTCGCATCCAGTAGAAGTATTTCCTTGCTCTAACAAATTTAACCTACTACATAATTCATTTCCTAATAAAGTTGTCAATGGTATAACTGACTATGTCAGTGCAAAGTATTATCATACTATTACCTTTAAAATGTCTGCTCTTGCAAGAGGACTCCTTTGACTTACCAATCAATGAGACTAGTCCCACAAGTAAGGTTTGTGGGCGCATGTCCATTCTGAGGAGCATGTACATTGTTTATGTTCATTTTGTTTCTCTCTCTCATACAATTCCACATATAACCTCATTAGCTAGTCATGTTCCATCCTGCAGAGGCGTCCCAAGTAACAAGCACATCACTGAAATTAACCGTGAAAAGAGGAAAGGGAGCCAAAACAAATACACACTGCAGCCTCTCCACTTCCTTTCAGCAATTCTGGGGTGGGATTTTCAAAACTGCTCATCACTGGCCTAATCTTACTCCACTGATGGCAAAGGAGGTGTACCACAAGCTCCGCTGCAGCCAATGGACGTTTAATTGAGCAAATTTGGAATTCTTTTGGAAATCCTGATTGTAAATTGTTGAAAACATTTAGAGAAACCAATACTGGAAAACACTTCAGAGTAATTCATATCCATGAGAACTAGCACTGGGATACTATTTCTATCCTTTTATCTTCCCTGCTTCACTCGTAACGTAGGTGAGCCTCTACCTCACTGCTCATGATTTATGGTCTTTCACCTGCAAAGTAGTGACTGCCCTCTGCTCCCACGGCAGTCAATAGGAACAGGATTGGTTCTTAATTCCTTGAATTCAGAATAGTGCCAGGAGTAAGGCCCTGCAACTACGCCTGCTCAGTGTTCCTGACACCCTGACGAGCCAGCTAGAATGCCTGACGGACAGCCCTGGCTGAGGAAGCCAGCAGGCCAGTTCTTAAGCCCAGCAGCAGCAGTAGCTTGCTGGCTGCTCAATGCACATGCTCAGGGACTCTCTGCCTCCCTCTGCTTGTGTCTCACCAAGCCCTGCTCTTGCTCTACTCTTCCACGGCTCCAGTCCAGATCCTACGCACCCAGCCTCGTTTTCATCCTGTCCCAGCCTTACTCCTGCCTCAGAACCAGCCCTGCTCCTGCTTTCCCTGATTCCTGGTAACCCATTTCTGAGCCTCGGCTCTCATTCCTGACTCCAGTTCTGTCTTGATCCTTGGCCCTGGCATTCAGACTCTGATTCTGGTTCTGACCCTCAGCTCTGATTCCTGACTCTGACTCTCTTGGGCATGTGGACTCTGATCACTAGGCCTGACTCCTGCTCTGACCACTAGGACTGCCTATGACCCAGTCTCCTGGCAAATAGGAAAAACTGTTGTCAATTTCAGGAATAAGGACCCGCTAAGCAAGTAAAGGTATTTTTGCAGGATCAGGGCCTAACTGCAGGATCACAGATAGCAGTAGGGGGGTAACTACTAGCAAATGTTGATTTTTTTTAAATGCTGGCTACCATGTACCAACATCTTAAACAAACATGAAATCCTGGGAAAATTTAAAAAATTCACAATGGACTAGTCACAGTAAAAACAAGCAAAATTCTTATTTTCCTGAATGCATCATAAATTTAGCTGCCACATTCAGCTGGATTAACAGGAATAAGTGAGACGCTCTGTCTAATATATAGAAGATGACTATGAACGTTTGTGACAATGTTTTACCAAATAATCATAAGTGGGAAACAGGAGTAAATTAGCCTAGTTTTTATAATTAGTTTTGTCACGCTTTCACACACACATTTCATTCTGGTTAGAACAATTAATTTCTCCATGTCAGTTAGAATAAATGAACAACCATTTTCCTGCTACCAGAACTCTAGCCAGATGTTAATGTCTTCCGGGTATCAGTATTAAGGAATACTTGCTAGCAGGACACTTACCTTGCTTGAAAGACCCTTCCAAACGCTCCTTCTCCAATATCTCTCACGTATTCAATATTGTTTCTTGGATATTCCAGGGTGAGTAATTTAGGATTCAGGAGAAGGGGTATGCGCTGATACATGGGGTTAGGATGAAGTCTGTCCAGTAGGAGCTCTGAGGGAAGAGTGGTTAGCGCTGGTGCTTGTGACTCCCTGAAATGATGGATAAGGAAATTATCAGTGGGTTAGAGCATAGTAGGGTACTATGTCAGGAGTGAACATTTTGTTCACCTCATTTGTGGCTTGACTCTGCAAGGCTGGAAAAGGGAGGTGCAGAAAGACTGTCCACAGGGCCTCTTCACACCATACAGAGTGGCTTGCCAGCCTTGCACAGACAGCCCACCTGCCCTGCTGCTGGAGTAGTGATTATCTATGAAAATGGCTGCCAGGCCATAGCATGCCATGAATACATGTTCTGCCTCTTTGCTCCCACCGTGCCAACATCCTCATTTTCAGCCCCGTATGCCCTTGTGGAACTAAGTGTGGGAAGTGTCTCCAATGGGTGAGTGTGGTGCCCCTTAACACGGGGATATGGGTCTGCCAAGTGTACAGTGTGCCTGCCTGGGTATTTTGCTACCTGCCCCCTTCTTACCAGTTGTGCACTACTGTGTGTCTCATGACACTGTATTGTTATTTCTGGGACATTTCCAGTTTGCCTGTTGTTGTTTCCAGGGATCTAGGCTAAGTAGGTTGGTCTGCCAGGTCAGGGGCCAATCCAGCAGGCCACTGGGTACAGGACTAGTCCTTCTATGAGCAGTTGCAACGGAACTACCCATGTGAACCAGGATTACTCATGTGATTAAGAATTTGCAGGCTTCAGTAATCTGGGGCAACAATATAGAGAAAGGAGATTAACACATGAGAACCTACAGCAAAAAATAATGGTACCCTGCAAACATTATTCTCACCCCTCAGCAGAGCACTCTGCAAAGTTACACTTTTCAAAAAACCAGCGTCCTTTCAGTTTTTGACAATTGAAGGAATCTAGTGGCTGGAAAAATTCTTTTCTGGCCTGTTCCACAAACAGTGCAGGCTGTTAACCACAAACAGTAGGGTTGGGGCTAAGGAATTTGCTTTAAGGGCATGAGGGTTTTGAGGACGGAGAAAACCCACAAATATTATTTTCAACCACATTCATGTCCAGATAACTTTTTATATATTGACTAAAGTCTCGCTATTAAGAGTCGCCTTTTGTTTTGTTTTTGTTTTATTGGAAGTGGAGGGGGCTGGAGTTGCTCCTTTTTAATTCCCTTTGACCATTCGATTCTTAACAATGTCTAAATATCTACTGAATACTTCACATCTAATCTCCCCAAGGAGGAAAGTTTCCTACATCTAGATTGTCTAGTAATGGCCTAGGATAGTAGGTCCTTACATTCTAAGCTAAACTTGAACTCATTCTCTAATCTGTTAATTACCTGAGAAACCAGAACAATTGTTTGCTAGTCAGAATGTTAATCGCACACACGTTTCCAGATGTCTTTGTCAAGTGATCCCTCAGGTTACATGAGGTCCTATGTAGTTATGAACTTTGCTACTGTTCATGTGATTTTCTTAGTCATACGGGATATAAGTCACCAGTTCCTTGATTTAGTGTGATGAGAATTCAAAATGAAACACTGCTATCCTCAACTGGTAATGTGATGAAAAGCTGAAGCACTAGACAAGCCACCACCGTTTTGTCCTGATTTCTAGGTCTCATGGAAGAACATGAGAATTTTTGGCCTGCATTATTTGTTGTTGTTAATGTATTAATAGTGCCCAGAGGGTCCAGTCGGATTGGAGCCCCAGGGTGCTAAATAATGAACAGGCATATAAAGACACATCCCTGTTCCGAAGAGTTTCCAATCTAATATTTCCCTTTGCCCTATCGGCCTTAAGAGTTGAAACAGACATTTGAATTTAGTGAGTACTGGAATGTCCATTGTAAGCCCCATGTCAAAGCTGTATTTGCTGGAACAAATCCGACATGGCTTTATTTATAGATCTTTAGGGCTTACCTCTTTTTGTTTTTCCATTGTTTTCGCCTTCGGCAGCAAACAAGAGCAATGATAATGAGAATCACTATCAATGCAAAGCTGGAGATGATGGAAATGATGACAGTCATGGAGTAGGTAGGGGAGAAAGAAGAAGGGAGATTGGGAGTCTCTACACTTGGTTTTTTTGTTCCTGGTATGGACACTGCAATGAAAACAAAAACAATGATTCCATCCCTCTTAAGTTCTACAGAACTTTTTGTTAAACGATACTTCTGACGTCACCCAGTTGTCATGGTAATTATTGTGATGTCTACAAATTCAGTAGTATGACTTCACATACAGGAGAAGGCCGTTTGGAAGGAAGAAACCCCCTTTTTATGCCATTAACTTTGGTAAGAATCAAAGTAATAAGTGGTGAAAAAAATCTGATAGGTGCAAATGTATTTAAACTTCTTTTTAGTTTAAGTATATATTTCAAAAAGCATCATGAATATAAATATAAGCATTGGTTTAGCTCTTTCAGGGCTATGCTAGCAATCTGTTGGTTTGTACGTGTAATGGCCAAGACTAAAAGTAAAGCTAAGTCAGGCTGTTCCCTTCATTCCTTTTCAAGTGCAGCTATAGTGACATAGCTTTGGTTCGCTAGAGCCTTACAATGCGTCTGATCTCTGCTTAGTGAAAGCGGAAGTAGTGAAAAGGGCCTTTGCTGAGGTATATTTTGAGCAATACACTTATTTCAGTGATGGTCATTTAAAATCCGGACAGCTGTGAATAAGAGAAATGTGTGCCTGGGTGCCAAACTGGGAGGCAGGAACTCCTAAATTCTAATCCTGCCTCTGACCTGGATTTCCCATGGCCTTGAGCAAGAAGTCACTTTGCTTCTTTTCTGTCTTCATCTCCCCTTCTCTACCAATCGGGATGTTATGAGAACGTGCTAGTTTGTAAAGCACTCTGAACATTAAGGCCAAATCCTGTTCCCACTGAAGTCCAAAGAAACTGGCATGACTGTCAGAACTACCATCGAACTATTGGGGATATGACGGTCCTGAACAGTTTTGTGGATCAATGTTTAATGTTCTAAAACTAACAGCTACTGTGAAAAGTTATCAGCTGCTGTCCCTTACCCTCTCCACAAAGAGGCACACTGCAGTATTCCCAGTTTACAGAATGGTCCTTTGTGTAACACCAGGGACGTTCGTTTTCCCCTCCTGGATTACGGCAAGAGTTCTCTGCGTTTGACAGCTCTGGGAAAACCTGAGGGGTCCTTCTGTGCAAATGGGGTACCTGGTGGGAAGGAATAAGTTAGCTTTAGTGTTTTTAGAGTGCACTTCTTCCTGATGTTTTTAGAAACGGCTGATGGCTGCAAGTCTGCAACAGCTTGCCAAGAAAAATAGATTCATAGATTCTAGGACTGGAAGGGACCTCGAGAGGTCATCGAGACCAGTCCCCTGCCCTCATGGCAGGACCAAATACTGTCTAGACCATCCCTGATAGACATTTATCTAACCTACTCTTAAATATCTCCAGAGATGGAGATTCCACAACCTCCCTAGGCAATTTATTCCAGTGTTTAACCACCCTGACAGTTAGGGTGTGACATCTGCATCTTGCGAGGGGGCGGTCATGAGGGTGAAATGCTAATACACCTGACCTTTTAACCACACTTTCCCTGGCTTTCTGTCTCTGAGGCCCCGATCCTCCAAGATATTTAGGCACTTAGCTCCCATTGATTTCAATGAGAATTAAGCGTCTAAACAGGGCCTGAGTAATTTGCTGGCCATCTTGGTATTGTTTTCAATAGGTGGGATTTTATTCCACTTACTAGTACATATTACAGGAAAATACAATTGCTTAAATAGATGAGCTCCTGTATCGTGTGTCTGTTGTGCATCTGGGGGATTCCTCCACTAAGTCTGAGGTGCCAGGCAGGGAACGATTGCCCCAGTGAAGACAGCGTGCAGCTAGCTTGTGGCTTCTGTGCCACCATCCTCCCTTTCTTGATGCTGGTTGAGGGACCCAGGAAGATCTGCCCAGTTGATCTGCAACTGCCATAATACCCCTTTGGGGTCATTGGCATTTGGCACTATTTAAGCCACTTTTCAGGTTACTCTAATGCAGGGGAGATGCCTAGCACACGGCTGGCTCCTCAGACGCCATCTTTGCCCCCACTCCCCTGTGGACTTGTACACCCAAGGTAGTATACTTAGGCTGGGATTTTCAGAAGATTTTCTAGAGCAGAAGCCCAACTTCCACTGAGTTTCTGTTAGACTCCTTTGGATATCCCAGCATTAGACTATAAATCCAACCCCGACTGTAGCTCTGAATAAAGTGATGCTCACCTGTTCACTCCACTTCTGGCAAGGAATGCCTGAGGTGGTGACATTGACAGATCCCTGGTAGAACCTGCCATTGCCTTTGTAGCAAGTTGCTGTGGGAAAAGGCCATTTAAACAAGTGACGTGAGACAATGGACTGCGACACAGTGAATCAAAAATGGAAAAACAATTTCATAAAATAGGAGTAAATGACCACACCAGCAGATTAGAAGCAAAAAAACACCCTTGAGAACATTAAGGTGTCCAGACAGCTAGTCTGCCATCAAGAGACTATCTAGACTTCTGTTCACACCATTGAATAGATTTTGAACTCAGCTCCACAAAGGTAAATCTGGTGTAACTCCAAAGGAGCTAGTGGAGTTATTCCAAGTTTACACCATTGTGACGTGAGTTCAGATTCCAGTCTAGCCATTCTGTCCATCATCTATCCAATTCACTCCTCCTGTTACAGAAAATGCAGCACAGAACCCCTCTAAACAGCCTAAGAGTATCTTTCTAGTTGTTTCATATGCAGATCTAGTAAGCAAAGCTGCACGGAATATAAAATTAGTTATTCCTTGTTTCCTGTAATTTTGAGAATAAAAAGAGGGACAGCTTTTAGAACTGTACAATTAAATACCATCCTATACATCAAAAGGTTTGCCGATCTGATTAGAATGAGTTGGTTCTAAGGCACGAAGGGGAAAATTTTCAAAAATACGTAAGGGATTAAGGTGCACAAGCCCCCCTAATAGTCACTGGGACTATTCTAAATTCCAGGGCCAGATCATGCCAATTGGAGACCAAAACACAGGACCCCTGTGGATCAGCCTCACACCCCCTTAGACAGGCAGTAACCTAGGGCAGTCTTCTCCCCTCGGGACTAGTAACAGAGGTCCCCACAAGCTCCTGGAGATGCAGGGGGGCAGCAGAGTGTCCACTGGCTTCAGAGGGGAGAATCGGGCTCTGTGACTGTGTCCCTCTTCTCCAACCTACATGTGGTGCTTGTCTTATGCGAGTGTAAGCTCTTCAGGGTATAGTGTGTGTGCACAGTGCCTAGACACTGTAGGTGGTACCTGCACACAATGATACTAAGAATAAAGAATGAATACAGTTCAGATAGATTTGCAAAGCTTATTCACTCTGGAGAAAAACTGAGCAGGAAATCTTGTGAGAATAGGCTTAAGTGCAACGTTTCCTAATCTAGCTGCTTCTGGGACGGCTGGAAGTGCCACAAGGATTACCTCTCACACTATTTCAGCACCATTTCTTCCATTGCTGGCCAGACACCAGAAGTGCCAAGAAGGGACAACATTAGGAAACAGGGTGACAAGTTACATTAACAGTTTTGAACTTCAGGAAAGATTTGTTTGGAGTTCGGGGCAAAAGGTTTGGCCTCTTATTTTGTCTGAACAGATTTTACCCATTCCTCGTCTGTAGGGTACAGACCTAGGTTGCAGATGTAAATATTTAGGGTGGACATTTACAGTACAAGTTCAAAAGAACCACTGGAAGTAGTGCTACTAGAGTAAATCAAACACATCGTCGATGATCACGTATCCCTTAATCTCTTGCATTCCACGCCTCAATTACTATAATTTATTTTCTATAGTCCCTGAACACTTCATACAGGGCTCCCTGCATTACACACTTGGCAGAGGAAAGAAAACACACACCAGACCCTACAACGACAATGTCCTGACAGCACAAAATGAATATTTTAGGAGTTTCCCTTTCAAAGGCAAGGTGAATAATATCTGAAACTTGTTTAATGACTGATCTGGCACCCAGATGCCACTAAAGCATTAGCCTGTTTCTTGACAAAAATAAAAGCCGTGCACAGTGACCCATGCTCTCTGATTTGGTACTCACACCACATGTCTGAAATAAACATCCATATAATGGCTGTGAGACACTTTCTAGTGACCTTTTGGAGTTGGAAACAGTTACCAAAAAAGTAGCTCCTGTTTCTGTCTAAGGGTGATGAGAAACTGGGAAACAAAGATGCCACTCACATGGCAGGCCTCCCATAGGAAGGAGCAAGGAGTAACAGAGATTCTGTATTTGGGATTTAGTTAATAGTAGCTCTGTTGATTATGTGTGAGTTGGAATACAATCCAGCTCACTCTCCCATAGCTGTATGGATTGGCAATGATATTGTAACAAAAAAGCACTAAAATCTTACTTTTGTCCCGAAAGCCAGCAGATATGACTGAATGGACATGGGGGAGGGGGGAGGAGGGCGGGATATCAGCTAAATAAGGTGTCCTTTGGTAAAATGTCATTGATACTAGACAGACAGGTAGCATATTTACAGTCTCTCTTCTGACCTGCCACAGCATTTAAAACCTCTTACCCAAAAATGATCAGGAAAGGGTTAATGCGCGCCCACACACACACACACACACCACACCGAGCAGAGCAAGGACTACAGCTCTATGCCTTAAATGCAAGGATCAGGGCCGGCTCCAGGCACCTGCTGAGCAAGCTGGTGCTTGGGGCGGCAGATTGTTCGAGACGGCATTCCGCCCAATCCTAGGGCGGCACGGCCGCTTTTTTTTTTTTTGTTCCGCTCCGGCCACCCTGTAGGAGGCCGGAGCACCCTGCAGGGCAGTCCTCTTCCTTCCCTCCCCGCCGACCGGAGCGGAGCCCTCGTGGCAGGCGGCAGGAGGCAGCGCAGCGGGAGGGGCCGCGTGGCAGCGCCCCTACTGTAGCCCTGGCCGCCGCCCCCTTCTCTCTCTTCCTCCCCCTTCCTCCCCCTCCCCCCCCCCCCAGCCTGTCCCCCTGCACCCGCGCTCCGGCCGCACCGCAGGTTTTTTTTTTTTGCTTGGGGTGGCCAAAAAGCCAGAGCTGGCCCTGGCAAGGATTTGTGTCAAAGCAGCACAAGTGGAGCAGCTGTAATGAATTAAGCTATTTCTTACAGCACACTATGATAGGGAAGTGCTCTGGGGATTTGGATGGCTGCTTCTGGAAGCCAAACCTTGAGGGAAGCTGTGGGGAGAGAGAGAATATTATCTGGAAAAGCCTATTTTTGCCTCCCCAATTTTTCTTCTGTTTGCATTAGGTGCCCAGCACTATAGTATCGGAGCACCTCCCAAGGGTGGAAGCAAAAGTACAAGAGATTAGGCCTCTGGGTTTTGTTTTGTTTTCTTTTATTCTCTCTCCCCACCCTTCTACAGCTCCTCTCTTCTCCCTTCCTCTCCTTTGCCCTTCCACATTCATTCTTCCTCCTGGCTCTGTTTAGTTTGTCTGTGGGAATGCTAAACAGTCAAAGCAGTGAGGTTAACTCGCAGTCTTTATGAAGAGCTTTTGGCATTACACTGAGGAGTCGCATACACACATGCAAAGGCCTGACCATTACAATTTATCAAATCAAAAGCTCCACAGAAGGGATGAACAGTCAGAGTCGTCATGCTGCAAAAATCTTGCCTCATCATAAAGAAAAAAGTATATTGCAAATATTTTAAACGTGAAACATCTTTGGATTTACCAACCCCCCCCAAGTGTTCAAAAACCATGAGTCAAGGCCCCCCAAAATCATGAGATTGGCTTTAAAAAAAATCACAAGATTTAAAAATGAATTATTTGTTGGTTCTTTTTATTTGCTTCCTGACGTTGAAAAGTTTGGGGATCACATTTTCTCCCCAAGCCTGAGAGCTATTTTTTTTTAAATGAAAACTGAGATTTTCAGGTAATAACCTGATTCCAGTAGGTAGTTGGGGCTGAAAAAAAACCCCTCTGCTCCCAAATACCATGAGAGTTGGCAACATGGCATCTTAAACAACTAGACCAAGTCAAGGACTCTAGTTCTAAACTCCAAGGGAATCTACTTACTGGTTGTATTTTCTGTCTCAAAATCTGGAGGAAAAAAAGACAAACAACAAGTAAGCAACAGATGTTCTAACTGAAATCTTTGTTCAATGGTGCAGCTACTATCAGTGCTCTCACATGTTGTGGGAAAACATTCTTTCCCAGAAGTGCTCTGGGGAGTTTCTCTGTGAATACACCAGTTCTTCAAAGTGGCAACACTATCATTAACAAAACTGGGTTTAGCAACTGGTTTTGAGACCAGTGGTTCTAAAATAAGGTGGTTGTTTTTTGAGTGGGTTGTACATTGGAATCAGACCAAATAAACAAACTGTTGTTCCTTTCGTTCTTCAGTGCACCGGATTTGGCATTTCAAACACAGGTTAAAGTAGAACTAAAGATGTTACAAGGCTACAATTTACTTCAAGAGCCTCTTCCAACTACATAGACTGATACCTAGGAAGCTGATTTCCTACCAGTTCTTATTTTATTTGTACATTTTATATTTTACAATTGTCTTCTTCCTTGTCAGAGGGCATTTGACATGCCACAGTCTAATAAATACTTAAAGCTACCATGGGCCAAATCCAGTGTACCCTATGTGTCTCCAGTGATGAGTGGGATTCTTTTAGCCGGCCCCTCTCCCTTGGAGTCACACTGCCAAGGACTCCCCAGCGTCCTCCTGCCCCTGGTATCTCCCTCTTTAAAGAGAGGGTTTTCTTAGGAAAGCTATTGCAGCCCCTGGGTGTATTTGGGTTTACTGCTGGGTGCAAAGGGGATGCACTCTCCCTCATCCATCCAATCCAGAGATCCCCAAAACTCTGGAGAATCCACCATGGAGCCCAAGGAAAGGGGGCAGGATTGACATGTCTGATAATCCCCCTTTCCCTGGTGAAGAAGAGAGCTACATTCTTGGGGCATAATCTGGCCCACACTTTGGTCCTGATCACTCACTGGTCTCAGGCCTTCCCCTTTTCCCCAAACTCTTGCTAAGCCTGGACTCCATTTAGCACAGCAGCAAGCAGAATTTTCAGTTACCGAAATATGGAATCCTGGTGCAGGCCTTGGGGTCCTGGTGCAGGCTGGGAAGTCTGTTGCATTCAGGTAGAGCGAGCAGCATTAATCCTGGTTTGTAAACACCTTTCTGGGAGTTCTCCTCCATTGAGAGCCATTCCTTAAAGCAGTAGAGATCCTTTACCGCAAGGCAATGCTCTCTACATTATTTTACAAAGAACAGTGAAATACACAGTCAATGGCTTGCTGACAAACACTGCATTAACAATGGTGTGCAAAAGTTATGCAGACAGATGCTTAGCTGGAAATCGGCGTGGCTCCACTGATTTCCATGGGGCCACGCTGATTTATACGAGCTGTGAATCCAGCTCATAAACTGTAACAGAAACATTGCATGAAATACAATAATTTGCTCTAGAGAAATCCTTGAAGCTCCACTCTGTTCAAAGCATGTCATTCTGTATCATGGGTTCACACCTGTGGGTCACCTTAACCACCTCCTGTCCTTCCTCAAAACTCACCTCTCTCCCGTAATGCAGACAGAAAGCTGCAATCTGACACCAGGTGTTCAGCTGCCATTACTACCTCCTGATTGGCTGAGAACTGTGCACATCCTTTTTTTTTTTTTTTTTTTTTTAATCTTATCTCCCTGCTCTGGTCTCCTTGATTGTCTCCTCCACCTGCTATGTCTTGTCTTTTTCACTGTAATCTCTTTGGGACAGAGACCTTTTTATAGCACCTAGTCCAATGAAATGCCAACATGGATGAGATCTCTAGGTGCTAAGTCAATAGAAATATTAAATAATAGAGAAAAGAGGACTGTCTGATGTTTTTCATCCCAGGTGACTCTCTGAAAGTGATTGATAAATTATTGAAATTCATTGACATTTTAAATAATGCTTATGGTTTTTCAGTTGTTTCAGGAATAGCATGCCGTCAGTTTGGGTTTTCTTATAAAGCAGACAGTTTTTCCTGTCATACCCTGAATATTGGGAAAGATTTGGAGGGTGGTAATTGGTTAATTATCAGCCATTCATTTTTTTTGGAAACCTGGGCTGGAATACTAGCTTTGCGGTTACAAGTGGAGATGATTTTGGCAGACTCAGCCAAGTCTGTGGCACAGGCTTGCCTACTATTCAAAACCAGCACCGGCTTTGGCATCATTAGGAGCTGAGCAGTTGGCACATGATGATAGTAACTGAATCAGTCACCCCTAGAAATGTGTAACCTAAAGCACCACATTGCAATTTGATGCAGTTTTA
The DNA here is from genome assembly GCF_011386835.1 of Chrysemys picta bellii. Classification (NCBI taxonomy): domain Eukaryota; kingdom Metazoa; phylum Chordata; order Testudines; family Emydidae; genus Chrysemys; species Chrysemys picta. The sequence goes on from NC_088796.1 coordinate 117,766,607, forward strand.
TTCATGTTGTTGCCACCAGTTTCCCTACTACCCAGCGAGGATTAATGTTAATAATATTGCGAATCTTTATAAAACGTTCTGCCCCTGTGGAGTTGCAACTGTTCAGTGATAGCACAGCTGAGGTGGAGTATATTTTACCAAGGGATGGGGCAGCTGCAATGAGTGCGCTATCAAGGCTCTATTTAGGGGCAGAGCTGTGTAAGAAGAATGCACAGAGCCTACCTGCATCGTGCTTGCCTTTAGCCAGTGCTGTCTCCTTGCTAACTCCCATAAGCACCAAGTTCAGCCAGACATATCCATTTTAATTGAACAGCACATTCCACAGGAGTGAGATACGCACCCTGAACTGGGGAAGATTGATGATCTTGGGGAACTGGGCAGGGATTTGGGAGATGCAGGTTCAAGATCTGCCTCTACCACAAACCTCTCGCGTGTCCCTGAGCAAGTTGATTAAGCTCTTTGTGCCTGTGAAATGGGGATGAACATCCCTGTTGAGGGGCATTGTGAGGCTAAAATCGTTCATGTTGCTGAAGTTCTCTGATGCCATGGTGACGGGGCCATGTAAGCCGTCCTTCGTACAAAACCTAATTCTGAGGAGGATGAGCTTGATGAGATCATATATAAAGATAGATGACTTCAGACCATTGTTAGAATCCTTATGTAATGTAAATGGGAGATACACAAAATCAGCAGAAGGACAGGTGGGCCAGTAGCCTCTTACTGACCATTCGGACTAGGGAAAACAGAATCTTATTTAAGAGAAGAAGCAGAGATGCCACCTGGTTATTCCAGCTTATTTTTTAACATACAAATGTTACTTGCTGCCTGATCCACCAAGTACTAAGAGCAGCAGTATCTCAAAAGGAATTAACTAATTCTTCTCCTGCCTGAGCTATTGTCATACCCAGCCAGCAATACAGGGAGAAGGATGGAGCCAATCAATGACTACATAAGATAAGTTACTTTTCCTCAAAATATGGCAATTCACCATTTCTCCCAGTGCTTCTTATCCAGGGACTCCAGAGTCAAATGGAAAGAATGTGAGATTCCCTGTGATTCATGGTGTTCACTGGATTTTTTTTGCAACAAGTCATCCCTTTTGTAAACTACAAGATAAGTACCTGTACCTGGTAAACAAACGTTAAACCAAGACTACCGACTTGTTCTGAACGAGTATCAGTGATGATCATATAGTCCTAAGGGAACCTCATCCTATGAAAATATACTGTATAATGGATTTGGGGTTTATGGTTTTAGAATGACCTGTGAGTCAGCACAGAAGCATGACAACTGCCAACATTCATGACAAAGAGGATGACCAGAACAGTAAGGGTGAGATTTTCCAAGCAGTCTAAACGAGTCAGCTAATGCTCACCAAAAAGAGTAAAGGGAATAAGAAAGGTATTTTTAAAAAAAATTGGTAAAAAAATACTAGAAAGTGGTCTCTTAATAAAAGAGTAGGCTGGTGAAATCTGTTTGAAAATGTCTGAGCTACTGAATTTCTTATTTTAAACTGGAATTTAACAAGATTTGAAACGTGGTGAGGTCTGGCCAATTGCCATAGAAAGATAAAAAGCTGCTGATAAAGAGCAGATAATATAACTGGAAAAATTAATATATACAAATCAACAAGACCATCTGAACTGCATCCAAGGGCTCGGAACCATTGACAATTACATTTCAGAAATCAAAGCCTGCAGAAGTAGTACTGGTATTGCAGTTCTGGAGAAAATCATTGTGGTACTGCTCTTTGATCTTTAAAACAGGAAGAGGGAGTCGTCTCAGGAATTGTCATTGTATTACTTCAATCCATATTAAAATAATGGAACATATATATAAATTGCGCGTGTATCTACAGAGTGATAATGAAACCATGGGCAATAAACAGCTGGGCGGTTTAAATAGATCATTCCAGACCAATCTATTAATCTTGAATTCTCTTGCAAACCCTTAGGCCCACTGGGCCAGAGCCTCAGTTGATGCAGGAACTAGGTTGGTTTATACAGCTTAGGCTGTGGCCCATAATTTTTCAAGCCCTCTAGGGATAGAACTTCCATTGAGTCACTAGGAGTTCTGTCCATGGAGGGCCACTTGTGGACGGTGGGGGAAGGGAATGCAGTAGGTGTAATATTTAATACAGCACCTTAGAAAGCCTTGCTTGACAAATACATTGTGACTGGCTTGGATATAAATACTGTCACATAAACTGAAAATAGGCTGAGAGATTACTGAGTGGATTGGCAAATCTAGTATACAGTATATTCACCAAATTCAATGCACACTACATCATCATAATTCATACAGGGACTTCCCCTAAATGACTTGTTTTTAGAGATGCTCAGGGAGTTGCACTGAAAGAGGTGAATGATTTTGGTAGGATGCCTCATTGACTGGGATAGTGGACCCCTATATAACAATAGCGGTAATAGTGATTAGAGAGACCACTTGACTCTGTTTGGTTTGAGTTCAGTGGATCCAGTCCTGACATCCTACTTGCCATTTCTGCCAATCAGAGATTTGGTTGAGGCAAGACTTCAGGATTGGCACACTGCTCTGATAAAGGTTCATTTGAACCACCTGGGAGTCATTATCACCTTTCCCCAAACAACCTATATGAACAAACAGGTACATCTGCATTAGCACAGATGCACCAATGGGCACTTATGCATGGTTATCCATCAGAGCATGCAAATACGTATGTTGGCATTTGTGTCATCAGACCTGTTCTGTGTTTTGACCTTTTTCTTTTACATGGTTAAAATAATTTATTGCGTTTATTTTACTGGGTTGGCCAAATCCTGCAGCCCATACTCTGTCCTTACTTTGAATAATGACTTCATGATGTGACCCAATACTAATAAAACACTTAGCATTTACATAATATAGCACGATTCTTCTTCAGATCACTTTACAGACGTTAACTCATTCATTCATTAAACCTCTTGTGCACTTCAGATAGAAAACCAATGGGATATTTTTGAAAGGGCTTTTGCTCTTTAATGCTGCCTTCCCTCCATATTACAGAGAAGTCTGGGCCTGATCCTACCCTCACTGCAGTTTAAGTAAGCTTTCTGATTGTGTTCAGTGGGATGGGTTCGGAACCTCCATGAGCCGATGAACAAAGCTGAAACTGGGGCAAAGAAAAATGCCACACTTATATCGTTTTAAACATTAAAAGGTAATTTTCTTGTTCTTCCTTACCATCCCCACTTCTTGTCTGGACAAACTCCCCCTGCCCCCGCCCTCACTGAAATCCACCCAGCTGGTCAATGTTTTTTACCTGCACACGGGCTTTGGAGCCGGTCCAACTCCTGAGGGATTGCACTCCTGGAAGATGTAGTTACACAGCAGAGACTCAGCAGCCGGGTGGCAGAATGAACTCACCGTTTTCAGTTCAGTCCAGGCAGTGTGAACAAGCAGCTCTTGGGTCTCCTCTGGGTCAGCATAGGAGGAGTTGAAGAAAACAAGAGCATCCTTCACCAAGATAGCACTACACACCTCACCTCTGTACGTGCTGCAGTAGCCTGTATCACCCTTGTACAGTTTGCTGGTGGGGGGAATGTACACAGGAGTAAGTGTACAGCGGTAATCTGGGCTGAAGTGCATAGTTGCATCAGTAAGGCGGTATTTATAAGGCTAATTAGACAGTGAAGAAGCAGCAGCACAAATATTCATAGATTCATAGATTATAGGACTGGAAGGGACCTCGAGAGGTCATCGAGTCCAGTCCCCTGCCCGCATGGCAGGACCAAATACTGTCTAGACCATCCCTGATAGACATTTATCTAACCTACTCTTAAATATCTCCAGAGACGGAGATTCCACAACCTCCCTAGGCAATTTGTTCCAGTGTTTAACCACCCTGAGAGTTAGGAACTTTTTCCTAATGTCCAACCTAGACCTCCCTTGCTGCAGTTTAAACCCATTGTTTCTGGTTCTATCCTTAGAGGCTAAGGTGAACAAGTTCTCTCCCTCCTCCTTATGACACCCTTTTAGATACCTGAAAACTGCTATCATGTCCCCTCTCAGTCTTCTCTTCTCCAAACTAAACAAACCCAGTTCTTTCAGCCTTCCTTCATAGGTCATGTTCTCAAGACCTTTAATCATTCTTGTTGCTCTTCTTTGGACCCTTTCCAATTTCTCCACATCTTTTTTAAAATGCGGCGCCCAGAACTGGACACAATACTCCAGCTGAGGCCTAACCAGAGCAGAGTAGAGCGGAAGAATGACTTCTCGTGTCTTGCTCACAACACACCTGTTAATGCATCCCAGAATCATGTTTGCTTTTTTTGCAACAGCATCACACTGTTGACTCATATTTAGCTTGTGGTCCACTATAACCTTTCTGCCGTACTCCTTCCTAGACAGTCTTTTCCCATTCTGTATGTGTGAAATTGATTTTTCCTTCCTAAGTGGAGCATAATATAACCATTAAAACAATCAGGTGCTATCCAAACATGGAACCAGGTGCAACTTACACAAGATTTCCGCTCTGTCTGGAGCATGAGTGCAATGTACTGCAGGAGACATCTGTGCATGTGTAACCCATATGCCTAATTGGGAGATATCTCTTTAAGAGACCCACGGCGGGGGGAGGTAGGAGTGAATTGTGTCTGGGTCATTGTTGCTAGGGGACCTATAGGAGCTAGGGTGATCAGATGTCCCGATTTTATAGGGACAATCTTGATATTTGGGGCTTTGTCTTATGTAGGTGACTATTACCTTCCCATCCCGTCCTGATTTTTCACACTAGCTGTCTGGTCACCTTAATTGGAGCATACCCAAAACTACCAGTGTGGACCAAAAGCAGAAGGGGCTGGCCTAGTACAGAATAAGTATAGTAAGAAAGCATGACAATTTATGGGGTTGATAATTATTATTACAAACGGCTTTATTTAAAAGAAACTAATTGAGCAGCTGCCAGCTAGGCTGGGATTGCTGTCAAGGACTGCAAATGTGGAGTTTTGTTTTCACGTGAAGACATCCACACCCCCATGAGTCATCCAGTGAAGAGTGGTTACACCGCAGGAGGAGTGTATGAGCACGCACCTGGGAACGTCTGCCTTGACTTTAACCAGAGAGCGTTCAAAATGCAGAGGGATGGGGCCTGGCTGCAGCTGTCCTGGTTGCTCATTCAGTCAGTTTAACAGAGGTCAATGCGGTTCAATTCGCAACATGCAAACCGTTTGGAAAAGCCAGTGGAGCTATTTGTATATTTTCCTTGTATTTCTTTCCCCTCTACAAATTACCCATTGTCAGAACAGCTTCAATTTCCTCAAGGGGAAAAAAAAAAGCATACTGACAAGGGAATAAACAAGACAAATGCATAAGCCTTTCCCAACCCTAATTTGCTATGAAAATATCATCTGAAAATCATTGAATCCAATGACCTATTCTGGCTGTGTTACATTTCTAATTGCCCAGCTTTGGGGTCAATATCAAGCTTTCAAAAACAAAAAAATATTTGCTTAAAAAAAAGTAAGGAAGGAATGATGGCAGCACTGAACGTTGCCACCACAGCATTCCTATGCACGCTCCATGGGCTGACCAGGAGACTTCTGCTTGTGTCAGTCAGCCTCAGCCCATGAATATGCGCCTGCTGGTAAGCTGTTGCCCTCCAAGAAAGATGTTATGGAGGGTAGGTTTCCTAACCAGCGCTGTGATGTCAGCAGCTATACTGAAGCAATGTTTGTCATAATGAGAAACATGGCAGAGTCAGCTCCTTCTTGGAGTACTTGTATTAATTTTTATAAAAAGTTGTTATTTTACTGTTCAGTGGGTGAGGGATGTCCTCCACACCCTTAGCCAGAGAAAGTTGGAAGCAATAAGTGCATGCATAGGATTGCACTGGTCAGCTGTGAAACCAGCTACTATTATGGCAAGCGGCCCACAGGAATAGCTTGATAGCAACAATCAGGGCTACTATCATGTTTTCCTTGTGTTCAGAGACCTCAGAAGAATGTGTATGTGCAATCATCTGAACAGCAAATGCTGCAAGGAACAGTTGCTGCAAAGAATTTTTGTGGAGACACGGACTAAAAGATGCACACCTAAAATCTGCGTCAAATGGCACTGAATGACAAATGCTAAAAACTGAATTCTGCTCATAGATTACTAGTGAAGAGAATACGAGGGCTGAATTCACAGAGTAAATGATCAGCTATGAATGACTTGCCCAATTCTGTGGTCAGTGACAGAGGAACCTAAATAGGTTTCAGTCAAATGCGATGAAGGAATTTAAAAAGGCTCAACCAAATATATTCAAAAAATCTTCATTCTGGAAATCAGAGGGGAAATCTCAAATGAGGTTCTCCTATTACTTTCTATACTCCTTGGTTTCAACTGGGATGAGTATACCACAGCAATTTCAGTCACTTTATATTAAGGTTCCATTTATGAATAGCTTATAAAGGTTTACTGAATGGTTTCATAGATGGTTTAATAACTAGATATTTCAATAAATGGTAAATTAATTGTGATAGTCCAAGAGGTCAATAGTTTGCACATAACTATAGCTTGTCATCCCCATTTTACAGATGGGGCGACTGAGACAGCATAGACATGTTCAACGTCTTGCTCAAGATCACTAAGGCTACGCCTACACTTCACACCACTGGTGGTGGCAACATGTAGGATGCATGTAGCTGCATGTCGCCGTGTAAAGCGAGCGGCATCCACACTGCAGTGAAAGACTGTGGCAGGCAGGCAAGCAGCGGGGAAAGGCTCCGGCAGTGCGAGAGCTGCCAGAGCCTTTTCCCAAGGCCTCCCCGGTCAAGGTCTTTCCCCATTGCTCGAGTCTTTCTTTAGAAGCTACTGGAGCCTTCCCCACTGTTCTTCCCTGCTGGAGCCTTTCCCTGTGTCAGAGAAAGACTCCATCAGCGGGACACTAAAATAGCAGTGTAGACAGAGGAGGACGTCTAGAGAGTCATCAGGTGTGTCTTTACTCTATTCACTTATGCATGCCTCACCATCCACACTACTATTGATACCCATGCTAGAGGGAGCATGAAATGTATGTACTCTACATGCTGCCATAAGGAGTGTGCAGTGTAAACGTACCCTAAGTAAGTAGGATGACCAGATGTCCCGATTTTATAGGGACAGTCCTGACTGTTGGGTCTTTTTCTTATATAGGTTCCTATTACCCCTCCACCCCCTGTCCCAATTGTTCACACTTTCTGTCTGGACACCCCATAAGTAAGACAGTGGCAAGCCAGTACCAGCATCCAAATTTCATGAGCCACAGTGTGTAACTAAGAACAGAATTTGGTTCAGAGTATATTTGCTCTATTAGAAACAGTTTAATTTGTTTAGAAGCCAATTCCCAGTAACTACCTGTATAGTAAGAACAGTGTTACACATACAAGAACCTCTTTAAGATGCTGTTCTTACTTCTTGCTGTCAATACACTTCATCCATTAGGTTTGGTAATATATAACAAAACTCTCTTTGTTCATAATTCATCTCCTCTCCCAGCCACCTTGGCCCAAACAAACACCTCAACAGACAAGAAAACATACTTACCTCCATTCTATTGGGAAGGCACATGAGCCAGCCACAACAGGAGCCAGGTTTGGGAGAGAAAGGGAAAAGTTTGTCAGTGACCTTTTACCCATTCTTCTTGAATGAAAAACTTAAAGGTTCATACAGGAAATGTTCTGCCATTCTCTTTTGTCATTGATTTGTAGTTTCTAAGGGAGAGGGAGGCCAAGACTTTGCTTCCTGGATGTGTTTTGGGAAGAGAGGAAGGAGAATGAATTAGGAACAGGAATGCGTTTTCTGTGAAATTCTTGCTGAAATGGATGGTGAGATCCAAGTGCCAATGGCGCTGGTTCTAGCAGGCCAGCAGATCAGCAGTTGGTGGCCACATAATGTAGGGCCTTGAACAGAGGCGCCGACTTTCTAATTTCCTGGGCGATGCTTGACCCCCTGCTCCGTCCCGGGTCCCACCCCCACTCCACCCCTTCCACAAGGCCCTGCCCCACCTCTTCCCACCCCCCTTCCTGCTCCTCGCTCCATCCTCACCCCACATCTTCCCGCCCCATTCCTCCCCAAAGTGCACCATACCCTCACTCCACCCCCTTCCCCCAGCTCCTCCTGCACACCGCTGAACAGCATCTGTGGCGGGTGCTGGGAGGGAGGGGGAGCACCCACTATTTTTTTTCCCATGGGTGCTGCAGCCCTGGAGCACCCACAGAGTCAGCACCTATGGCCTTGAAGGTTAAATTGTGGCTCAACCTACGTGCCTGTGCAGGATACCAGCACAGCACGTGGGGAAGAGCATCCAGAGCTGGGCAGAGAGTTAACAGGCGGGGGTCAGGAATGACTGGAGCACTATCTTTACCCCCCACAATATGCCAGCAAGCGCAGCTGAGCTGGCAGAGAAAAAAGTAATTTGCTCCCGATAAGGGACTGACACAGATTACTTCCCTCCTGGGCCAGGGGGAACCGTGGAGTGAATTGGAACTGGCTTTTATCTTGGGCAGTACAGCTACAAACTGCCCTTTACTCAGGACTTATGGTAATCCTGCCATCAAGCCTGAAGTGTTCTCTTGTAAGAAGCTCTAGGTCTTTTGGGGGTGATGGGAAAACAAACCAACTCCTGAATAGGGGAGGGGCAAACTATCTTCTTTTGGTCACTAACTGCTAGTGCAGGAATGAATTGGGCCCTCAGTTTATCCTGCAATAATCAACAGTTCCTCCCTGCTTTATCATACCAGTTCACAGCACAGGAGGTCTCCCCACCAAAGCACAGTTCAGTTAACAAACAGAGAAGTCACCTAAGGACCAGTAGCTGCACGGCCCTGCAATCTCACTCTGTGTGTGTGGCGGGGGAACCCGTTCTGCCACCAAGCTCCATGGTTTCTTTGATATAACAAGATGCTAGTAGCTCATTGAGGTTATTTTCACTTTGCCGTTAGGTGATATTAATACTGTGACTTCCTCCACAAGGATGAGCTTACACAGCACTTCTGGGACCCAGCATGCAAGACAACAGCAAGTAAGCAGGAAATGACAGCTGTGCCAATCTCTGTAGCGTAATGATATACACCGCTACCTCGATATAATGCGACCCGATATAACACAAATTCAGCTATAACGCAGTAAAGCAGTGCTCCGGGGGGGCGGGGCTGCGCACGCCAGTGGATCAAAGCATGTTCGATATAACATGGTTTCACCTATAACACGGTAAGATTTTTTGGCTCCCGAGGACAGCATTATATTGAGGTAGAGGTGTATAAGGAAATAGCCCAGCAGGGGGTTGCACTTGTGGTCAAATTTAACCCACTGTAAATTATTATTAAGTAGAGCCCCTCACATCCTCCAAAGCTTCTTCTCCTACTCCTTCCTCCTGACAGGAGAAAGTTAATGCTGGGTGGCAAGATGCTTAGTAAAAGCCTTTTCTTTTCAGCATACCTGACACAGTGATAGTCGCTGCAGCTTTTGCAGTACCAAAGGTTTTGCTGTGTTTGTTGGTGGCAATGCATGTGAACAAGCCCGGCCTGGTGACGTACGCTTGCAGTCGGGAGTCGATCACTCTGTCTTTCACACTTTCGACTATAGATCCCGCAGAAACCTAAAAGATCAAAGAACAGAACAATGGGTTGGGGGTTGGTTGAGGGGGTGTTTTTTTTAAAAAGACAATTTTTAAAATAAACAAACAAAGCTGAACCAGGTGGATTAAAGTGGCAGTGAGTTAAAGTACGGCACGGTCAGAAAGGGGACTGCATAAAAATGGCACCTTCGTAACAGCTGACTTTACGGACAAAAGCAAGTTTTAATAGTCTGGATTTTCAAATCACTGGAGATTTTGGGATGCCCAATGTGAGACATCTTTAATGAGTCTCTTTTTCAGAAGGTGGGTGTTCCACACTTTCTAAAAACAGAGCCTAGCGTGTTTTATCCCAGTTAGCAGTGCAAAGCCAACGCAGTGGGGAGTCTGATTCCTTTCTGTTTCATGTTACATCAATAACTATTAACTAAACTGCAACTTCACAGAGTAATATTGAGGTTTGTAATTGAGTTGAGGATCTGGTCCAGGATCTGTCTTTATTGGTGATGATACATGAGCCACAAAGAACATTGCATGGCTTTGAGATTGCAGGCCTCACTGGTAGGGGAAAAAAATCTTGTTACTTGTAAACTGAGCAAATTTCCCTTTGAATTCACTGCATTTCTTTAAATATGGCAGCCAAGGATTAGGTGGAAAATGGTTCAAATTTGAGATTTTTGAAAATTTTCCTGTCCCAAATTAGGACAAAAAGTCAAGATCTCAAATTTTCACAAACCATTTTTACACTTTTCAGGGTAGACCCATGCTTTAAGGCAGTGTTTGAACAGAACAAGTGCTCTGGCTCCAATGTTATGAAAGGTCTTTTTGACTTTGCACCACCCAGTAACATGTGAAAGAGTTCAGATTTGGTGCTTCTCTTTGCCCATTTCAGAAATCATAGAATATCAGGGTTGGAAGGGACCTCAAGAGGTCATCTAGTCCAACCCCCCGCTCAATCCATGAGTGAGCTGGGAGCTATGTGATTTTAGGCGGGGATAATTTTATGCTCCGTCTTTTCTTGTTGGTACAGCACTGACACTCACTGCAATTATAGATGATAGTCCATTATAGCTCCTGCAAAATCCTATCACAAAGTTAATGCTGAGCAGTTAGCCTACTCCACCACTGAGAGCCAGAGACAGTGTCAAACCATCACGAATAATTCAAGTGAGACTCTCTTCTGGATCCTAGCCGTGCTACCTGACAATGGGAATTAGGGCTAGTGATCTGGAACGTCTTTTTGCAGGCCCCATTTCAGCAAGGTACTTGAGCACACGTCTACCATGAAAGACAGGAGTAGTCCTACTGAAGACAATGGGACAATGCCCATGCTTCGAGTAACAAGTACCACACAGTGGAATATATGCTAATAATTCCTGAATCTCAAGAGGTTGTGTATTCTAGTGTAAATGCTTATCCAAAGCTAAGTTATACTGTCTGAACACTTCTGTCTGCAAAATTATGATTCATTACCCTCAACTCCCATTGAACTTTACTCTTCAGCTGGATATCCCATGAGAAGAAACTTACTTGGGAGATTCTCAATACCTCCCGATTGCAGTCAGGATGGAAACATTGTGGGTCCCATTGAAACTATTGGGAAATTTGACATCAACATCAATGACTCCTTGATTTCTCCCATCCTGGTGCTTTGTGAGCACTTGCACGTCTAGAATTGGCCTGACGAATTAAATGACTCTTTAAAGGTTGAGGTGTTTGGATTAGGATTTTGAGTTGCCGCTTATTTTATCAGAATCTGCTCACCCTCCCTAATCTGTGCTGGTTTCTGAGGTCTGTAGATCAGCACTGGACCATCAGGAAAATCCCTTCTTTACAGTTGGCATTTTGAGACAGATTCATGATCAGGCTCCGGATACTTTGTGATACTCCAGTACCAAAAAGCAGCCGTAAACTCACTTTAGCTGGGTGGTTAAGACAGCCTTATGGCTTCTTTTTATTGCTTGTGGCTCTAGTCTGTCAGATTTTGTACCATATTATTTTTAAATCAAGTGGAAAAATAACAAACTTCAAACCGTGGATCCATTTTGATTCAGGGTGTGCAGCATCCATGTTTTTAGGATTCATTGGCTAATGGCTAGTGGCTCTCAGTTTCTGGTGTATTCCCATATATGCACAGGTTACTGAAAGCCGCTATGGGGAGGGAGTCAGGAAGCAGGAAGGAGCAAGTGAGGAGGTCTCTGGAGCCAGAATCAAACTGGAGAGAGGCAACAGGGCCAGGGAAGGAGTTGGGCCATATTTAGAATGGCTACTGCCACACGGCAGGAATAATTTTTAGTATCAGTTATCCAGTGTGATGTTAGGAGTGAGATTTCTATTAACAGGAATCAGTTCTAGTTCAAGAATTCCTGTCATCCCAGTCGGAGGTCTTGCCTGTAGAAAATATCTGGCAACAGCTTTAACTAAATGTGTGTCTTCCAAATAGCACAATACTATTGAGGTCACACATATTCAGTTTGGTTGCGCATTGTACCAGCGTTTGAAATCGGCAGAGTGGAGGACTGTGGCAGGACTTACTCACCCCCAGAGTGCAGGATGTAGCAGCTATCTTCTGCTCTAGCGCCTCCTGCTGGTCACCTGCTTCTGGCCCCAGTCTTGTGTGTCTCAGCCCTTCGTCTAAGTCACCTAAGTTCCAACCCCTTCTGGGGTGTTATAAACAAGCCCAAACTAAACTGAATAGTTCTTCTGCCCTCTTGGGCTACTCAAGTCTTCTCTACTTACAGACACCATCTCAGGGCTTCCCTTGCTACCTGTGCTACCCCTGTTGTCTCTGTCTGTGCACCCTAGCCCATGGCTTCTCTCAGTCCGAGAGACCTGTCTCATCTGCCATCTCTTCCTCCTCCCCCAACCAAAATCCTTCAGTTTATTTATTAGGGCTTATCTCGGCCCCCTTTGGCCATGAGCCAATTAGCTGCTCACCTCCCTAGGAGCAAAGATGACTAATAAAGTGCATTGCTAGCCTTGCAGATGATGGGTGTTAAGCCCTATCACACAGATGCATACTATTATCTTTATTATCATTATCTATTTTTACTGGGGTAGTGGCTAGGGGCCCAAATTCTGGACCAGGACCCCATTGTGCTAGGAGATGAACAAACACAGAACCAAAAGACATTCCCGCCCCTTACATCCATGAAGTCAACTTCGGAGGAAAGGAATGCATTCTTTCTTAAACATTTACCTTTGTTCATGATTAGATAATTGAGCAAAGAGAGTTTTTGTCCTGCCCCCACTTCTTTGGATACAAAACTGCAATCCATTCTTGCTGGTATGGAAAAGGAATTTCTTCAGGATTTCAACCAGGTGTAATAATTGTTGAGCTAGTATGCCAGGCTGACTGGGCTTTAATAAGTTTCTTCGTTGAAATGCTTCTCTTACATCATTAGACCGTTCTGTTAGCTTCTCTGCAAGCATGGAGCCTGTCAGTCTTATTTTTCACCGAAACTCCTGATCCATGGATCACTGTCTCATATGTCTTGATATAAGCCTCCCTCCCTTCCTCTGCACTCTTCTTCCTGTGTATCCAATGAGTGCCAAAACATTAAAGGGTCTGAGTCAAGTCTGGGATCTTCTGTGGAGTTTTACTCAGTGGAATGGGCCTCGGAAAGGAAATCTGAGAACAGTGAGTCAGGACTGTTCCTTCTCAGCCTGGATCACACAATGCAAAATTCTTTGCTTGCCAGGTCAGTTGATAGAACTTTCAGGAACAGGGGGAAATAATCCAATGGCCAATTTCAGCTCAAGGCCTCTTTGTGTGAAAACGATCCCTCTTTGACTTTGCTTGCAAACAGCAAGAGCATAATGAACTGTCATTTGCATTATGTAAAACAGCCTGAGAAAGCCTGGGGTAGCTTTTGCTGTGTTGTTGTAGCCATGTTGGTCCCAGGATAGTAGAGAGACCAGGTGGGTGAGGTAATATATTTTATTGGACCAAAGTCTGGGGCCCAGATCTGAAGAAGTGCTCTGTGTAAGCTTGAACGCTTGACTCTCTTGCCAACAAAAGTTGGTCCAAAAAAAGATATTACCTCGCCCACCTTGTCTTTCTGATGTAGCTCTTGAAAATTTCAGGTAATTGTATTTTTAGACCTTACTAATTGGCTGTTAATTTTTCTACTTGGAACCTGAGATTGTCTTCATTAAATGTATTGATTCCCTTTACTTGTTAAAGAAATTGCTTACGTTTTTTCCCCCTGTAGGATTTTCTTTAACTGTTTTAAATTCTATTTTGGAATGTAAGAAAGAAGAGGCTTTTACCATATC